>NW_023270418.1:37858282-37990612 GCF_011800145.1 Mirounga leonina | reverse complement strand
CATGTGCCTGTGTGTGCGAATGCGTGTGCCTCTGGGTGTGGATGTGCATGTGCCTGTGTGGGCGTGCAAATGTGCGTGTGCCTCTGTGGGTGTGGATGTGTGTGTGAATGCGTGTGCAGGTGTGGATGTGTGTGTGCCTGTGTGTGCGTGCAAATGTGCGTGTGCCTCTGTGGGTGTGGATGTGCGTGTGCCTGTGTGTGTGAATGCGTGTGCAGGCGTGGATGTGCGTGTGCAGGCATGGATATGCGTGTGCCTGTGTGTGCGGGCATGGATATGCATGTGCCTGTGTGTGAGGGTGTGGATGTGCGTGTGCCTGTGCGTGTGCCTGTGCGTGCGTGCATGTTAAAGGGTCTCACACACACTGAGTTCAGGGCAGTTGTTCTGGAAATGCCATTTCCTCCCTTGCCAGGCTGCAGCAACAGGGATAGAGGTTAGATAGTAAGAGGAACTTCCCAGGATGTCAGGAGTCCAGACCCCAGTTCTCACAGTGATTCACAGGACCTTTAGAGGGCCCTTTCTGGGACAGGTCTCCAGATGCGGGCCACTTGGCAGGGGAAGAGGGTCAGCCAGAGCAGCCTGGGTTCCTGAGTCCTCCCCTGCCTGGGCCTCAGACTTGCTGGTGGCTAAGTAGTTGGGTACCCAGGGGTCATGGGGTGGAGGAGGGAGCAGGGAGGGGTTAATTACCACCCTGGCAAGCCTGCCAATTAGAGGAAGGAGTATAATTTGGGGGTGGGAGTAAGGTCCCCAGGCTGGAGGTGTGTCCCCCCAGGCTGAGCCTCACGAGCGTCAAAGGGTTAATAGCCCCTGCCCAGAAGCCTCATTAACCAGGGCGGGTCTGGGGAGTGTGCTGGGAGGGGAGCCCCCAGACCATCCAGCTCGCAGAGGCTGGGGGAGAGGCTGAGGCCCCCTCCTCCTCCCACAACATGAGTCCTTTCAGCCGGTCACTGCCCAGGCTCTCTGGGGACATATGACACTTCTCCCCCAAGACGTGACCCCAGCAGGGACCCTAGCAGAGGCTGATCCCGCCCCCCGCCCAGTCCAGAGATCATGGAGCCCACCTACCCGACCATTCCCACGCTCTGTCTCTGTCTGACTTTGACCCAACTGCTATCTAAACAGCCATTCATCTGTCCATCCTCCCATCCATCCGCCCATCCTTCCAACGGTCCCACCAGCCCTACCTCCTCCTCCCCCATCTCTCCACCCTCCACCCACCCACCTGTTTGTCCACTCACCAGAGTCAGTCTGGCGCCAGCACCCCCAGTTCCTATGTGGCTGGATGGGGCGGGTGTGGCTCTTCCAGGTGGGACAGGGGACTGTGTGTCCTTGGCATCAATCCTGTGTGACCACAGCACAGGACGGGCTCACAGGAGGTCAGCGTTGCTTCCTGGAGGAGGGGGCCGGGCATGTGCCCTGGGCAGGGATTGGAAAGCTGATGGAGTCCCTGGCACATTTCTCAGGTGACCAGGAGGTCAGGGGGGTGAGTGTGCCCGTCCCCCAGCACAGCTGGAGGGGCAGGGGGCTGTGGGAGAGGTCCGACCAGGGCTGATATTGGAGGAGACCCGTGAGCCATCTGACCCAGTCAGGCTACCACTGTTCCTGTTGGCAGGCACATCTCGCGGTCAGTACCACACCCTGCAGCCTGGCTTCAGTTCCCGCTCCCAGGGCCTCGGTGGGGACAACACCTCTGTGAGTGACACTCTCCCCATGCCTTGGAGAGTCTCGTGGGGGAGGCTGGGGGGAAGCTGGAAGCTCCAGGGTCAGGGAGAGGGACCAGTGAGCCCCCAACACCCCCTCACTGCTCTCCTCCCTGCCCTCCCTACAGACCTTCCGGCACATTGCCAAGCCCACCTACAGCCCTGCCTCCTGGTCTTCTTGCTCAGCTGTGGACCTGAGCTCCAGTCGGAGGCTGAGCTCTGCCCACAACGGGGGCAGCACCTTTGGGGCTGCAGGGTATGGGGGAGCCCAGCCCACTGTACCCATGCCTACCCGGCCCCTGTCCTTCCACGAACGCGCTGGGGTGGGGAGCCGGGTGGACTATGACACCTTGTCCCTGCGCTCGCTGAGGCTGGGGGCTGGAGGCCTGGATGACCGCTACAGCGTGGTGTCCGAGCAGCTGGAGCCCCCGGCCGCCTCCGCCTACAGGGCCTTCGCCTATGAGCGCCAGGCCAGCTCCAGTCGGGCAGGGGGCCTGGACTGGCCGGAGGCTACCGAGGGGCCGCCCAGCCGGACCATCCGTGCACCGGCCATGCGGACCCTCCAGCGATTCCAGGGCAGCCATCGCAGCCGCGTCGGGGCCGGGGCGGTGCCAGGGGGTGTCCTGGAGCCTGTGGCCCGAGCACCGTCTGTGCGCAGCCTCAGCCTGAGCCTGGCCGACGCCAGCCACCTGCCGGATGTGCGTGGACTAGACAGCTACGGCAGCCACCGCACTCTGCAGAGGCTCAGCAGCGGGTGAGCTGGGCCTGGCCTGGGGATGGGACTTCTACCCTGGCCCTGGCCCGTCCCCAGGGTCGACTGACCCCGACCCCTGTCTTTACAGGTTTGACGACATTGACCTGCCCTCGGCAGTCAAGTACCTCATGGCCTCAGACCCCAACCTGCAGGTGCTGGGAGCAGCCTACATCCAGCACAAGTGCTACAGTGACGCTGGAGCCAAGAAGCAGGTGACCAGCCACCCCTGCTGACCACCCGATCGGCCCCCCACTCCTCCCTGATCTCTGGCCCCTGGCCACCTCTCACTGATGCCCCACACTGGCTGGGCAGACCCCGTGTGGCCCAGAGCCTCCCCGGCACAGAAGGGGGAGGAGCAAGTGATCTGCGCCCCTCCTACACCTGCACACCTGTGCACACGTCCGCACCAGCCACACACAGGCACAGCTCTCCGTGCAGCCGAATGCGTCGGGACACGCGGGCGCACCTGCCGGCGTCCCGTCGTCGGTATCCGCCTGCGTACACTTGCATGCACGGTGCGATGCGTGCGCGTTCTCACACCCACGTGCCCCGCGTGCAGGCCCGCAGCCTGCAGGCTGTGCCCAGGCTGGTGAAGCTCTTCAACCACGCCAACCAGGAGGTGCAGCGCCATGCCACGGGCGCGATGCGCAACCTCATCTACGACAACGCAGACAACAAGCTGGCCCTGGTGGAGGAGAGCGGCATCTTCGAGTTGCTGCGGACGCTGCGTGAGCAAGACGACGAGCTGCGCAAGAACGTCACAGGTGGCCGGCCTCACCCCCAGCCCCGCGCCAGCGCCTCTCCTTCCCTCCGCCTTTTTGTCCCTTTCTCTGTTCTCCGTCCACACCACCGCCCTGCGCCCCCACAGCTACTCCGGTGGCACATCTCCGCAGCTAGCCTCCAGACCCCTTGTCCCCAGCTAGCCTCCAGACCCCTTGTCCCCAGCTAGCCTCCAGACCCCTTGTCCCCGGGCGTTGTGCTCTCTGCTGTGTCACACCCCCGGGACCTGCGGCTCACACGCAGGCTCTCTAGGGGGCTCCCGGGGAAGGCTCCAAATGCCACCTGGAGGGGCTGGAGGGACCAGCAGGCTGTCACTGACCGCGGCCGTGGCCCCACCTGCCCCAGGGATCCTATGGAACCTGTCCTCCAGCGACCATCTGAAGGACCGCCTGGCCCGAGACACACTGGAGCAGCTCACGGACCTGGTTCTGAGCCCCCTCTCTGGGGCGGGGGGACCACCCCTCATCCAGCAGAATGCCTCCGAGGCTGAAATCTTCTATAATGCCACGGGGTTCCTCAGGTGCATGGGTAGGGGGCAGTCAGCTGGGAGAGGCCAAGAGGGTGGCCATGGGGAGAGAGCTGAGTGCCTGGAAGGGGGCAGGGGAGGCCCGGAGAAGGGGCCTTTGACCCTGAGGTCTGAGTGGCAAGGTGGAGCTGGCCAGGGAGGTGGGGGCTGGCCAAACGAGGCGCAGGTGCTGATGCAGAAGTGGGACAGGAAGCTGGGTGTGGCTGACATGTCAGATGTCATAGGTCCTGGGGGCACAGGCTCAGGTTTCATTAAATCGGGGACTTCATCTGACACTCATAACCCCCACTCTGGATACTCAGAGGGGTGAATGGGGGATGGGCATGCAAAGAGGCCAGGGCCAGCAGGTGCTAAGGGGTGCGGCCCAGCTCAGGGGAAGGAGAGGGCTGGGGCTTAGGGTCTCAGCCCTTGGGTTTGGTTCCCACTGGGGATCTCTGATCTGCCTCCACCCACAGGAACCTCAGCTCAGCTTCCCAGGCCACTCGCCAGAAGATGCGTGAGTGCCACGGGCTGGTGGATGCCCTGGTCACCTATATCAACCATGCCCTGGACGTGGGCAAGTGCGAGGACAAGGTGAGGGGCGGCCATTGCCTCAGGGCCCTGGGGGTTTCCAGCCCAGTCTGACCACGGTCTGCCCTCTGCAGAGCGTGGAGAATGCTGTGTGCGTGCTGAGGAACCTGTCCTACCGCCTGTATGACGAGATGCCGCCATCAGCCCTACAGCGGCTCGAGGGCAGGGGCCGCAGGGACATGGCCGGGGCGCCATCCAGCGAGGTGGTGGGCTGCTTCACGCCTCAGAGCCGGCGGCTTCGAGAGGTTGGCACGGACCTGGGCAGCTGGGAGCTGGGGGGCCCCCCGGCCTGAGCCCAGCTGACCCTCCCCACCTCCCACCCAGCTGCCCCTCACGGCCGACACACTCACCTTCGCCGAGGTGTCTAAGGACCCCAAGGGTCTCGAGTGGCTGTGGAGCCCCCAGATCGTGGGGCTGTACAATCGGCTGCTGCAGCGCTGTGAGCTCAACCCACACACAACTGAGGCGGCCGCTGGGGCGCTGCAGAACATCACCGCGGGCGACCGCAGGGTGAGGATCCATGCCTGGCCTTGCACGGGGGACACACGGGTGAACAGAGAGGGCACAGGAGGGCTCTAGGAGTTTATTCTGTTGGGGCGCGATGGCAGGACGAGTGCAAATACGTGGATGAGCCAAGACATCAGAGGGAGGGACAGGACATGCAGCTGGAGGAACACCTGAAGGGTAGCAAAGAGCATGAGGCCAGCATCCCAAACCGGACAGGCCCCGGAAGCCCCCGAGATTTAGGTTCTATGCTGGCTTTAAGGAGACGTTTGAGCTGAGGAGGGGCCAACCCAAGTCACACTTGGTGAGGCTCCTGGCTGGGGTGTGAAGGCAAAAGCAGGGAGACCTCTTAGGGGACGGTGCACTGAGCAGGTGAGAGACAGCGAGGGGCCAGTCCTGCCTCAGAATCCCCAAGATTGGCTGGGGAGATAGAGAGGGACAGGGGGAGATAGAGAGGGACAGAGGGACAGAGAGAAGAACCACCCTAGAGTACAGGCCACAGGGGCCAGGGCTTCGCCCGCTCTCACCAGCTCCTCTCCCACCCGCAGTGGGCGGGCGTGCTGAGCCGCCTGGCTCTGGGGCAGGAGCGTATCCTGAACCCGCTGCTGGACCGGGTTCGGACCGCTGACCACCACCAGCTGCGCTCACTGACTGGCCTCATCCGAAACCTGTCTCGGAATGCCAGGAACAAGGATGAGATGTGTGAGTCAGGCCGTCCTGAAGCCTGGGTTCTGCCCTCACCCTGCCTAGCTGGGCTCGCACCTGGATCTTCTTTTCTGCTGTCCATTTGGGCTGGCCCCTGGCAAGCTAGCGCTGGGTGAACAGACAGGAGGTGGGGGGGACCGGAAGTGCTAAGGTGGCTGGGAGTGGAGGTGGAGGCTGGCTTCCCGCCCCCCTGACCTCCTGGCTTCCCGGCAGCCACCAAGGTGGTGAGTCACCTGATTGAGAAGCTTCCCGGCAGCGTGGGTGAGAAGTCTCCCCCAGCCGATGTGCTGGTCAACATCATCGCCGTGCTCAACAACCTGGTGGTGACCAGTCCCATTGCCGCCCGAGACTTGCTCTACTTTGACGGGCTCCGAAAGCTGGTCTTCATCAAGAAGAAGCGGGACAGGTGAGCCCCTCCCCCACGCACCCTTCCCCATGGCCCAGCCTGTGTCTCTGCTGACCCCAGCTCCCCGCCAGTCCCGACAGTGAGAAGTCCTCCCGAGCAGCCTCCAGCCTCTTGGCCAATCTGTGGCGGTACAGCAAGCTTCACCGAGACTTCCGGGCGGTATGTTCTGGCGATCTGGGGCAGGCAGGGGTGCAGGACATCGGGGTGGTAGGGTGGGGTGGCAGGGGTGGGGGACAGTGGGGAGGGGGGTGGACCGAGGAGCTCCTGTGGAGCAGGAGACTCAGGGAATAGGAAACATGAGAGAGGGGTCCAGGCCCAGACCAGGAAGGGTGGGGCCTGGGGAGAGCAGGGCCCGGAAGGCAGGCCCCCTAACTCTGGGCCCCCTCTCCACTGCAGAAGGGCTATCGAAAGGAGGACTTCCTAGGCCCATAGGTGAGGCCTTCCTGGAGGAGGAGGATGCAGCGTGGCCCAACCTCCAAGGGACAGGCTCAGCTCTGCGCTGCTCACTGGCCAGCCCGGCGGAGGCTGATGGCCTGGGGCCTCTCGATGGAGCCCCGTGTGCAACTCTGAAGGGCCTTGGGCACCAGGGAGGGGATGGGGGCTGGTTGCAGGGACTTGGCTTCTATAGGGCAGGGGGTAGGGCAGGGCTTGAGGCTGCTCTGGTGTGTGGGGTGGTGACCAGGTCTGGGAATATTCCCAATGCTGGGAATAAAGGTGGCCGTGAACACAGCCCTGCAACTTTCTTCGGCTGGCCCAACCCGGGGTCCAATCCAGGGACTCAGCAGTGTCCCTGAGCACAACCATGCCTGCCCCTGAGGATACTCACACCCTGAGCACACCCAGAGGCTTCTCCAGGTCAGGAGACCAGGACAAGGAAGACAGTACCTCTCACGGAGAGCTGGTGAGAGTGGAGGGAACAGGGCAGACAGCAGAGTCAGCCCTGAGGCCGGCTGAGGCCCAGACACAGTAGAGCTGAGGGCCTTGTGCACAGAAGAGTGACCACTCCTGGGAGAGCCGGGAGCTCTCCTGGCTTCGGTTCTGCCCTGCTGGACCGTCCTCATGTGGCAAACACACCCAACACCTCTCTCTGCCCTGCCTCGCTGGGCCTGGGGTGTCCTGACCAGGGACTCATATTGTCCGACTGAGTCCTGGGATCCCATGTCACCAAACCAGGCCCACTCATATGTTTACAGCAAAAGACTTCTTCCTTAAAGCTCAGTACCTGAAGTGTAAGAGGACTGCCCCCTCCCCCAGGACCTGGCTGGATCAGAACAGGGCTGGGGACAGTCACGCCCCCAAGCAGATAGACCCAAAGAGGCTACTACAAGAGATGTTTCTGAGCTGGCTCAGGATGGAGGATGGTCAGGACAGCAGGAACAGCCAGATTTGTGACCGAGTGAACGTGGGGATAAGAAAGGGGAGGGGCTGAGGGCCACGGACAGCCTGAGACAGAAGTGAGGGGTGCCCCACCCAGGGGCTGCATACCCCCTTCCTGCCCCAGGAGAGGAGAGGCTGAGGCCCAGGCAGGATCTAAAAGGACTTTATTTCCTGGCAGTAGGAGGCACACTGGAGCAACTCCCCTTCCCTGAGGGTCTCAGGGCTGGTAGTCCTGCTAAGAGGAGAAAGACCGCACCCCACCCTGCACCCAGCTGTCCTTGGAGATCTTGCTGTTCTGGCGGGTGGGGGCTACACGTCATCCTCCGACACCAGGCAGTAGAAGTCCGTGCGGGCGCTGTAGTTGCGGGAGCCGAGGTCGGAGACATCTACCTCGCTGCCCCGGCCCTCTCCAAGCGAGATCCCACTTGCATGCAGTGGAGCTAACGGCTCCCCAAAGACTGGCCCTCGGACACCTGGGAAGAGGGTACCACCAGGCCTAAGGCTAGGCTGCCCACGGCCTGACTTCTGCCGGGACCCATGCATGGGGGTCACTCCTTGCTCACCCTCCTGCATGGTGGCATTTGAGGTCCTGGAGGTTCCCAGGCAGGCCTTGGGCCCAAGTGCCCCCAGGAAAGAAGCAGTGAGGGTGTGCTGGGGGGTCAAGCCCACCTATGGCCTGCAGGGAGGAGTCCCCTCCACCTGGACCCCTTTCTGGGCTCCTTGGCCCTGTGGACCCCCCACCTCCAGCCCAGGCCAAGCCTCTCAGGGTCAGGGGTGGGGCCAGCTGAGCATACCCAGGTCCCCCTCGGGGTCGGGGTCCAGCTGCAGGTTCAGAGTCCGACCCTCTGGGACGTGGCCTTGTACAATAAGCATGGGGTCTTTGTCATCCTGCAGCCGGGTCTGGGGGTCTCCCTCCATTGCTCTGTACCGCACCTTCCGTGGCAGCGCCAGCTGCAGCTCTTTCCAAAAATCTGAAGAAGGCGCCTGGGGGCCAGGATGGGGCGTTAGCCTATTCCCCTTGGCCGCAAAGAGCACACCTGGAAGGGTGTGTTCACCTGGCTCCAGGGATCTCAAAGGAAGCCCCTCTTCTGGGCAGCAGGCCACACAGCCTTCACCCACGGGCCCATTCACAAACCCCCATCCCATACAGATGCCCGTGGAAGAGCCCCTCTCTGGAGCCCGGTACCACCCAGCCCTATTTCGGGGCTCCTCCCCACACCCCTCTGCGCACCACGGAGCCGGGCCTCCAGAGCAGCAGGGTCACCAGGTGGCGGTGCTGGCGCAGCAGGTGGAGCGCGGGGTGCACGGGGTCGCGCCTCTGACCCTCGAAGGTGATGAAGATGGGTCTGCGCGTGAGCTCCAGCAGCCGGCACAGGCCCTCCCTGCGGGGGCGGGACCGTCAGGGGGACGCGGCTGGGGGCCCACCCAACCCAGCGCCGGACCCACCGGAAGCTGTGGCTGCACCAGGCCCGGCCCAGGAAGGCGTCCGACAGCACCACGATGAGGCGCCGGCAGCGGCTCAGGTTCACCAGCAGGTCCGCGGAGGGCTCTGCGGGAACCGGGCGTCGGCGGGGCCGAGGAGGGGCGGGGCCTGGGCGGGGCGGGGGCGGGCCCAGAACGGGGCGGGTCCATGGGAGGGAGGGGCCCGGTCTCGGGGCGGGGGCGGGGCCTGGAGAAGCCCAGGGGAGGGCGGGGCCCGGGCCCAGAACGGGGCGGGACCCGGAGCTAGATGGGGCGGGGCCATGGGAGGGCGGGGCCCGGTCTCGGGACAGGGGCGGGGCCCGCGGTACCCGCGCGCGGCAGGAGGTCGCGGTCATCCAGGAAGAGCTTGTAGCCCCGACGCCGCTCTAGGTGCGGTTTCAGGATGAAGTTCACGAACTTCCGGTCCTCGGGGCTGTCGCTATAGGAGACGTAGGCGTCGTAGAGCTTCCCGTCTGCGGATGGCGGCGGGTCAGCGCTCCGCTTTCTAGGCCCGGGCCCACCACTCCCCGGCCGCCGCGGCTCACTACCCGCCCCCCCCAGTCCGGGTCCTCTAACCTCTCCCCACGCGCATGCGGGGACCAGTCCCGCCCACCACATCTCCACCCCGCAGATCCCGCACACACGCCCGCAACCCCGCCCCCAGGCCGCGCCCAGACCCTCTCCAGCGCGGGCTCTTTCCGGGACTGTGTGCTCGCTAGAGCCTTCCGAGGGCTGACGCCTCCCCGCTGCTGACCTCCACCACCACCCCCCTTGCCCAGCAACCCGCCCACCCAGAGCTGAGCTTGGGGAGGCCCCATAGCTAAGTCATCCCCCTCGGCCACCCCGGCCCCACGCACCGTTCATCTCCACCTCCCCGCAGGCGTCTTGGTACCAGCGAAGCACATTGAGGCGACACTTCACATAGAGCAGGGCCGCCAGGAGCAGGGCCAGCAGCACCAGCAGTGAGGCCAGTACCGCGGCCACGTGGCCTGCTGGGCCTGGGGACAGAGCTACAGCCTGAACCACTGCCACCCCCACCCAGCGTTCTCCGAGCCTCAAGGCTCCCCAGGCTTCCCTTCCACCCTCCACCCAGCGTATCCCACTCACCAGCTCTCCAAAGAGTGAAGGAGGAGGAGCTGACATTCCGGATGGAGCAGGTAAAGGCCCCATAGTCCTCAGCACGGGTCAGGTTGACCCCCAGAACACTGGACACAAGCACCTCTGATAAGTTGTCCTTGACCCTGGGGAGATCAGGCCCAACTCTCTCACCTGGGGCCTGAGAGCATCAGTGGATGCCCCTAGGCCCCACCTGTCGGACTGAACCACAGAGGCTGCAGATGTGGGCTTCCTGAGTGATCCTTGCCCGACTAGCTAAGAGAAGCAGCCAGAACCTGGTGGGGGTGTGGCTCTGTTTGGGGATAGTCACCCTGATCCTGGGTCTGGGTTTTGGGGGGCAATGCCTAATTCAGGCCATAGGATTGTGCTGGCACCCATGGCGCTGGGCAGTCTACAAGGCGCCTGTCCGCAGGGGCCACCTGTCCCTGCAGTCACTAACCCTTAGTCTGTGTCAAGAGTGGCACTCTGCCCATGTCCAGGTGGTTATAGACCAGGGTATAGGTGGCCATGGGTAGAACCAGGGTAGTCACCTCACCTTGGACACTTCCATCTCTTACCAGGAGTCTTCATGGAGGTCATAGTGGCTCCCATCGCCCAGCGGCAGCCTGTCTTTCAGCCACTGGACTGAGGGCAGGGGACAGTGGGGCCCAGAGACCACCCAGGCTGTGCAGTTCAGAGCCACTACACTGCCCAGGGTGGGCCCCAGGGCCTGGTCTCCAGTGGGGGAGAGGAAGTCAGGGGCCCTGTCGCAGAGGCCTACAGAGAGAGGACCCAGGCGTTAGCCATGCTTGGGATGCTGGGGTCCCACCAACCACAGATGGTCTGTGGGCCAGGAAAAAAACAAGATGGTTAGTGGCAGGTGTTGCTTGGTGGCCACACCATGTCCATGCACAAGTCCCACCAGGGACAGGGCTTGGCACTTGGCATGTCTTCCCCCAGTAGCAGCTGGGTCTTGGGTGTTCTGCCTGACCTCGATGTGCTCTGGAAGGCCGTGGCTAGAGTCATAGCTGAGCTGACCCACCCCAGACCAGTGGGGGCCCATCTGGCTGCTCATCCACCCAGGACATGAGCCCAGCTCCCACATTTTCTGTGCACACCTGTTGCCCACTGCTGCAATGCCCACCCCAGGTGAGCAGCTGGCACTGCAGCCCTCGCCCCACCACCTCTGCTGGGGAAGCTGCAGCAAGTGTGAACACTGGTGCTGAGCTTGCCAGCACCTTCCACCTGGGATGGGAGCATGGGATTCCAGGACCCTCTACTCCTGGTCATGGGCAAGCTTTCCCAGCTCCCTGAGACCTAAATTTTCTGATTTTCAAATCAGGGTGAAGAGTCCTAGTGGGACATGAGAGGAGACCACCATCATCTTGATGGGGTGGTCTCTCAGCAGCCCACATCTACTCATCCTGCCCCTGGGGGCCCCCCACCAGCTCCCACTCCCAGTGTCCCTGAGCTTTGTTGACCCCCCACAACCATGTTCTGGAGGCTTTGGGCAGGAGAGGGCTCTGGGCTTGTCCTAATCATGGGGTCAGGACCTTGGGCTATGTGGGAGGGGCAAGCATAAGCCTTTGTACCCCTGGCTGGAGGCCAAGCTGAGAGCCCAGGCAACATCACAGGTGGAGCCAGCCTGAGGGACAGGAGGTGGGAGTGGGGCCCATGCTTGTCCCTCTCTGACCCGTCTACCTGCCATGGTCTGGCCGGGGCCTCCTCGAGGCAGGCTGGGCAGTGGTGCCACCCCCCGGCTCCACGGGGCTCCTTGGCTGAGCAGACTGGTCCCCCAGGGGGTGGGCACTCTCTGTCTTTGTGGCCGGTCAGTCAGGGCACCAGGACGGGTCAAAGGCTGCTGCCATCCCAAAGGAGAAAGTTCAACAAGAACTGGATGAGTTAACATGTAACTTTGCACCAGCTGCCCCATGGATTCTGGGGACGCCAGCATAGCAGCATGTGGAGCACGTCACGTGTGGCTGAGTGGGCACAGCCCAGGCAGCTGGGAGGGGCCCTCAGAGTGGACTTCACCTGTCCCAGGGTCACCGTGATGGAGGGAGGGACCATGGATGCACACCCCTAGCACCCCTCATGAGGCTGGGAGGTGGCTGTGTTCCCACTACCCCCGGGACAGGGGTGCCACATACAAGGAGGGCTGCACGGCAGCCCCGAGCTCACCCAGGCCGTGGAGAGAGAGGGGCGTGTGAAACTTGCCCACCACCACACGGTAAGTGTGGGCTGCTGGACTCTGAGCCGCACTCCCCCTGCAGGGTTCTGTTCTGGACATGTCCCATGTGCCCGTGTGTGTATGGACACGGCAGGCAGCGCCCAAGGCTGAGCCAGGCCGCAGTCATGGAGGCCTGGCTGGCCTGAGTCTGCTCCAGCAGGCCTCATGGGTCCCACCTCCTTCTGGGTCCCACACCTGCATCCCCCCCCACCCATTTGTCATTTCCAAAACCAAAGACTCTTGTCCACATTGTCTAGTTCTCCAAGGGAAACCCCCACCCCACCCGTAGGTGGCTCTTCTCTCCTGTGTGGGGGCTGGGATCACTCCCAACCCGGACTGGCAGTGGCCACTCATGCCTCCTGACACAGAAAGCTCTACAGTGAGCTGGGCTGAAAGGAGGGGCCAAAACCCCCGGCGTCGGGGCCTTCACTGAGAGCCTCCTTGACAGCCAGAGCCTTGGGTCCACCTCCTCCCTGGCGCCAGTTTCACTCAAGTGATCCAGCAGGTACTCCACTCCTGCCTCAGGCCATCCTCCCCACCCTGCGGGCCCCTGAGGCTTTGCAGGCACAAGTCTCTTGGCCTCCCCACCATTCCTTCTGCATGGTGATGCCACCGTGGATCTGGCCCGGCCTCAGCACAGCCAGAAGCCCTGGGTTTGGCTGGGATGGGATTTCCTCGGGAATTGGTGGAGCATCAGGCAGGGAAGGGGTGAGGAGGTTCCTTCCAGAAGCGCTCCCGTGGAGGGCAGTCTTGCAGGTCCTTGAAGCAGGAGAACCAGTCCACTGGGAGGCTATGGAAGACTGGGCAGCTCGCATCCCCTACCCCAGTGTGCCCAGAGGACATGTCTCCAGCTCGGTGGATCCCAAGGAAAGTCCTGCAGCGGCCCTCCCACGTCTTCAAGCTCAGAAGAGCTTTTACCCCTGGGAAGGCAGCCTTGAGCCTTCCTGGAAGCTAAGGCCAAACCACACATCCAGGGACAGGTGCCCTCCCCCTGCACACCGTCCCCTGCGTCGTCTGTTTTGCACACCCCATGCACATACAGCCCTCTCCCCACGCGCCCTGAACTACCGTCTCGGCGTGTGGGCCTCCATGCACACTCCCCACACCGCCAGCACTCTGGCCGCACCCCCACACAGCACGTACTTGTCTGCCGCAGCTCCCACAGGGTGCACAGCCATGAGCATCTGCGCAAGCCCCACACCACACACACAGCACCTCACACCTGCCCTTGCTGCCCGTGGCGTGCGGACAGCCTCCTGTCACCCCCTGCTCTTATGGACACACACATACCATGCCCACACATGCTGCAGGCCTCCCCTCAGCCAGGCCTGACTCGGAGAACCAGCCTCAGGTTGGAATGGTGTCCAAGGATGAGGACACAGGCTCACGCGGAGCGGCAGGGCCGTTATGGGAGTACACGAAGTCACCTGGTTCCGGCTCTTTCCTCCTGGTGGGGAGTGTCGGTCATTGAGGTCATTGACGTGTGCTTGGGAGCAAACTCTCTGCTCAGCTGGGCCCCCAACCCGGTCTGCGGCCAGGACACATCACCAAGCACAGTGAGGACCTGTCTTTTGTTTGTGTGTGTTTTAATCAGAACTTTCCCTGTAGCTTCCTGGCTTTGCAGTCACATCCTCTCCTAGACCTAAACCCCACCCAGGCAGCCACCCCCATCCCAGGCAGGCGGGCAGTTGGTAGTTCTCACCCCGCCTGCCCCGCCTGCATTGCTTCTTCCTGTAACTCTGAGTCAAGCGGCTCCTTCCTCTGGGGCCCACCCCAGCCCACCCAGGCATCAGACTTCCCGAGGCCAAGCCTGGAGGGTGGAGGGGAGCTTGCAGAGGGGCTGGAGCCCAGGGTGATGTGAGGGGGGGGCTCCTAAGGAGACTCCCAGTCGAGGCCATGTTGCGCACACACGAGGAGAGCCAGCTTCCTGGACACTGCCTACGAAGCTACACTAAGGATGGTGGGGGCCTACAGGTTGCTCCCCCTGGCCCAAGTAAGCAGCCCCAGTGTGTATCTGACCTGTGGCCTGCTGGGGTAAGGAGGGTCCTGTGGAAATTCCTGCCAATAATAGGGCCTTGAGCAGAGCTTTTGGGCCCCCTCCCTATCTGATTCCCCCATGTAGTCCCCAAACAGTGAGCAGTTAAAAGGGGGCTGTGTTATCACATGGACCTTAGTTTCAGGCTGGGATGGGAGGACAGTCCCCACCCCCCACCCCATCCCCCAGCCTTTCCAGATAAGGGAGCAAAGAAAAGGCCTCAACAGAGGCTCCTGGGCTCTGACCCCAGGTGGGGGGTGGCCAGGATCTCCTTTTGTCACCACTGACCCCCCCCCCAGACTGACTTGGGGCTCAAGGCCCAGCAATAGGTGGCTGGCATCACTACCCAGAGAATTGGGCAAGGGTCCCCTTCAGGCCCTGTCCCTGTTCTCACCCACCCAGGGTCAGAGGCCCGCCAGTGGGCCACCTTCAATATGGGCTTTTCTATGTCCTTAATCTGACCCTGTCCCAGCACTGCTCTTCAACCTCCGCCCCCCATGGCCCTCAAGACCCTTGGATGATGGTGCATCTTGGGCTCAGGGTCCCCACAGAACTGTAGGAAGATCTGACTGCACCCTTTCTCCACTGAGCCTCAGCTTCCTGGATGCACATTAGCACAGTACCAGCCCCTCCTTGAAGGTGCTTCAGTGGGCCTGGTGCCCAGGTTACCTCCTACAGTAGTCAGTGACCTGCATAGGAGCACCCAGGTGGGAAGCAAAGAGCCCCAACCACTTTTGCTGCCTCTCAAAGCTCCTGCCAGACTGCTTCTATGTGCCCCTCTGTGTCACCATCTCACAGCCATGACAGGACACCTCCCCTTCTGCTGCTAAAGTACACCCTCACCCCCAGGCCCACTCTCCAAGGTCAGCGCAAAGAAGCCCACATGGCCTTAGGCGCTGTCCAGAAGGGCCCTTCCGAATCCAAGGCCCCCTCCCTCTCCCCCCACCACCCACCACACTCTGCCCCACACTCGGTGGTTCCTAGAAAGATCCAGCCCCCGAGCTTATGTTCTGGCTTGAGCTTGACTCCCTCGGCTCAAGCGGTGGGAGGCGATCCCCCCCATTCCCCACCCCTCCGCCGTCTGGTTTGCAGCTGAGCACCCCATAGTCTCCAGCATCCCCTGCTCATCTGGGACGCGCTGCGCCCCCGACGTGTCTCCCGAAGGAAGAACTGCACGAAAGGCTGTGGCCCCGCAGGCGAGGGGCTCCGTCCTGCTCCCCAGGGGCCGCAACGCCCGGTTCTCCTCCACTACACACCCCACCTCCGGCGGTCTGCCGTTCCGAGGGGAGGGCCAGACTTAGTTCCCCACCCTCCAGGAGCAGTGGGAAGGCTGGTCGGGGGCGGGCGCAGAGGGCGGGGACTCGGGTGTCGTCGAAAAGGGAACGCGCACGGAGGCCGACGCGCTCACAGAGGGCGGATGGCGGATTGGGGCGCGCACGAGGGGGACGCGGATGACAGGTCGGGGTGCGCAGGGGCGCCGCGCGGGTGGCGGGCAGGCCTAGCACAACAGGTCGGGGACGCAGACGAAGGGCGGGAGCGCGCACGGAGGGCAGGGGCGCGCGCATGACGGTAGCTCCGCCCGGCGACCAGCGCCGTGCACCGCCCCAGCCAGTTCCTCCGTACACCCCCGGAGCCCGCGGAGGCCTCAGGCCCGGGATCCGAGCTCGGGGCAGAGGCGAGGGTCCCCGCGCGCCTCGGCGTTCCTCCTCCCTCTCCTGGGCAAAGGTCACGAGGAAGCCACTGCCCAAGTCGGGCGGAGCGGGAAAAGCAGCCCTTGCCGTCCCCCACCCCCCGCCCCGCCGCCAGACCCAAGGGGCAGGGACGCGGACGAACTCAGGCTTCCGGGCGACGGGGGCAGCCGGCCCGACTCCGAGCCACTTCCTGCGGGACCGCACCCGCCGCGGCCCAGAGGCTCTTCTGGGCAAGCCCCCCCCGCCCCGGCCCCCAAGCTCCAAGCCTAGTCCCGGCTCCCGGGAGCCAGCGAGCTCCACTCACCCCCGTGGGTCTGAGCCACTCACCTGCTGCCAAGACCTGGGGCTCGCGCGACCGCGGGGGCGGGACGTCTCACCTGGGCCAGGTGCGCGGCAGCGACGAGCCCGGCGGCGGCGGCAGGTGCAGCCCCGCCCAGCAGCCAGGGCCGGAGGGCGGACCCAAGAGTCCCGCTTTGCGCCCAGGTCTGGTGCTTAAGACTGTCCTGCTCTCAGAGGCCAGGAAGCCTCCGAGCTGCAACCACCCAGCCTGGGGGCAGAGGGCGAACTGGCCCAACCAGCCCAGAGGGTCTAGGACCTGGGGGACTCCTCAGAGTTTCCACTCTCCCCAGGGGCATCTTTGGTGGTTCTGCCCCTCCTCCCCAGCTCTTCCTCCAGGAAGCCTGCCTTGACTCCTGTCCCTAAACCCCAAGTGCGGGGAGGGTAGGACCTCAATAAAGCCCCCCCTCACTTGGAAATCCAAGGAACGCGAGATGAGGACCAGGAGGCTACCACATTCCAGACCTTTCCCCATCTGGGCTTCCCATCAGAGAACAAACACAATCCACCAGAGGCCCAGAATTGATACAAAAAGGTTTCATTTTATTATATAAAGTTCTGCAGGCTGAGGGGAGCCAGAGAGGTGGGGTCAGGGCCCCCTGACCAGCCAGGATGGCAGTGGAGCAGGATCTGGGTCCCACAAGTCAGAGGGAGGCTCAGGAAACTAGGCTGGTTTTCCTGTGTTGTGACTGCCGAGAGGCACCCCCACCCCAGTTCTGTGGGTGGCAGGGGTAAGTCAGAGTTCAAGTCAGGTCTGTATCAAGTCTGAGCCCTAACAGACGGAACGGGCCTCACAGACCACAGCATGCCGCTCACAAGCACCTAAAACACACACGGGCCCTCCAAGACCCCCATATATACACAGACTTCCCCACATGTGCACCGGCCTCCCGGGACCCCGATATGCCGTGAGTGGGGGTTGGGGGGAGGTGGAGGGAGTGCTTCTGAGTCTCAGCTCCTGGGCGCCAGTTCCTCTTGACCAGCTCTGGGTCTCCTACACCTCTGTGCTCTTGGGGCTGGAGCTGGAGGCAGGAATGGCATTGTTGGGGATCAGGGCCATGGCCCTCCCTCAGGCCTGGGGCCTGGCCCTACCCCAGCCTGGCCTCTGCCTCCCATACCACATCTTCTCCCGGAGCGTCTGGTACTTCTCCTCCAGAACCTTGTTCTCTACCGACTGAGGAACGTCAGGCATGAACCAGGCAGCGATGAGCTTGATGCACAAAGCCACGTGCTGGGGGGCAGGGCACAAGGGCTGGCCGGAGAGGTCAAGGCAGACCCAGCAGGGACTTGAGGGGTTGGGGGCCAGGGAGGAGGGCTGAGAGAGCGGCCCCTGCCTTGGGGCCCCTCCCCCAGTTCTGGCCCACCTCGAAGAGGATCAGGAAGACCAGGCGGATGGCCAGGAGGACCCAGAACTGCTCAGATAAGTTGTAGTCCTGAGCGTTGCGGTAGTCCCGGTACCTGGGGTGGGGAAGTAACTGAGGTCAGGGGTCAGGAGGTCAGAGGATGCTCATGGGGGGTGGGGGCGCTCCAAACCTGCACTCAGTCACATTCTCTGAGCCTTCTATCTGGATGGGGTCCTGGAAGTCCTTGGTGTAGAACACAGACAGACTGTGGTTGATGTAGCCTGTGAGGCAGCTGGGGGAAGGCAGAGAAGGCCCCGGGCAGGTGAGGGCTGCAGGGTGTGGCCCCTTCAGGCTCCAGGGTGCTTTCTTGGGGCTCATCCCTGTGTGGTGGGGGCTGCAGGGTGGGCCATAGCACAGAAGGCCTCCTTCACTTCTCTGCACGGGAGAGGGGCGAGGGGGTGCGCCTGAAGAGACTCAGGGTGCCTGCCTTCCCTCCAGGAATTTAGGGGAGCCTTCCAGGGGGAGACCCCTGGAAACCCAGTCTGTAGGTACAGTGGTCCTTTGGAGGGCTGGAGGCGCTGGGTAAGGAAACCATTCTGCCCTCTCCTATGGAGCAGCCCCAAAGGTTTGACTTTGGGAGGGAGTCATTCCGGTGGGGCCCGCTCAGAAAACATCTGGTTCTGGGACCTTAACTCCCCGACTGCGGTCCCAGCACTCCTGCGGTCTGCAGGTTGGTATGGGGGGCGGGGCCACCCCCACGCCCAGACTCGTCAAGCCCTTCCCCCCGGCTCCCCTAGGGCTGAGCTGTGTGGCTGGGCCTGTTTTCCCAGGGGAACCCCCTTACTCGACTGCAGGCTGGGCCCCCTGTCGGCACGGGCCATAATGGTACTTGTACACCACTCGGGGGATGAACTCAGACGTGAAGGCGATGACCATTCCATTGGCAATGACGGCCAGCACGCCAATGGTCTCCAGCACCTGCAGCCAGGTCCCTGGGCCACAGCAGTGGGGTGAGGCATCTGGTTCATCAAGCCCTGATCCACTGGCACTGCCCAGCCCACCTCCAGCCACCATGCCCAAGGCTGGGACCTTGGATGGTCATGGGGCTGGTCACCTCTGCCCATGCCACTGCTCATGGCAGCCGTCGGCAGCCTTCACTGATACAGACGTGGACCAGGAGGGGCTCAGGTCTCCCCTGACCCCCATCTTCTGCCTGAACCCCTCAGCTGCTCCCAAGCTTGCTCCACTCTGCGGTCAGAACCCCTTAACCTGGGCCCAAGACTGGGGCCTCCCTCCGACTCATACTTCTCTCTCCCTCTGCCCACATCCAGCACCCCATCCACTCTGTTCTTCCCTCACACCCGGCCATGTCAGCGAGGACAGTCTGGGTGACAGAGGCCATGTCATAGTCCTGCTCTTAGTCCCTGCCCCCAGCTGCTGGACCCCTCCTTCCTTCAGCTCTCTGCTCTCAGAGCCCAGCTCTTCTGCCTGGGCCCCCCAAGGCGGCCACAGTTCCTTCAGCTGGATCCTGTAAGATGCACACCAGCCCTGCCTCTTCCTGCCTGAGCACCACCCCCTCAAGGCCAACTCCCATCCTAGGCAGAGCCTGAGGAAGGGCTGGGGGCTGTCTATGAGGTGAGAGGGCTAGTCTTGGAGAGATTATTTCAAGGGAACTGGCATGATCTGGTCCCAGCATCCCTCGCCGCCCCACCCCTGGCTGGAGTGCCCCTGCTCCCCGCCACCCGGTCGGGCCCCTGACCGATGTCCTTGGCCTTGCGGGGCACCAGCCGCCGCTGCAGCCTGACCATCTTGATGGCGTCCAGGCGGATCTCCACAAGGTTGCTGAAGAGTGCGAGCAAGGGGGCGAGTGGGAAGGCGGCCACGAAGATGGTCGTGAAGCCATACTGCATCACTGGGAGGAGGTGTGGGGTTGTCATCTTGCACTGTGGGGCATGCCACACGCCAGAGTTCCCGCCCCCTCCACCCACCAGTCCCCCAGGACCTGCCTGGGAACTGGCTGCTTATCAGGCCTGTGCCCCCAACCACCCCACGTACTCATCTCCATGAACTCATCGAAAAGGCTGAAGGTGTTGACTGGGTTCAGGAGGTAGTTGCACTGCAAGCGCCTGAGCTCGGGGTCCCCGGACGCGCGGCTCAGCTTGAACCGCATCAGGCGACATTTGTGAGCCAGCCACCTAAGGGGTGATGAGAACAAGTGGGGAACAGGGAGGGGTGCTGGGGGCGGAGAGGCCCTTCAGAACTGCTGGCTCTGGGAGATGTGGAGACAGGAGGGGTTCCTGTGTGTTCGAGGGCTCCCTGGGGTGAGGGGGGCACCAGGAGAGCCCTGGGGAAGGAGGGTGGTCCTCACGGGCCCAGGTATTCCATGCAGTTGCTGAGTGTTTGTTTCAGACCCATGATGATGGCCATCTGCAGGAACAGGTCCATCATGCAGCCGCTGAGATGGCACTGCGGGGGTCAAAGGTGGGAGGTCAGGTGCAGGGAGGCAGGGCTGTGGGATTGGGAGGGAGGGAGGGAGTGGAGGGGCAGAACGGCAAGGTGTCCAGGACAGACTGACCTCCTCCAGCTTCCACAGCCCCGCCAGGCGCACAGACCTCCCAGGGTGACCGTTGATCCTAGGAAGGACAGTTAGGCTAGAGGAGGGGGGCAGGACCTTGCTTCGGACTGGGTGGGGGTGGAGCAGGACAGAGAGTGGGGCTTGCGGTCAATGGTCAGGGAGACAGAGGCTCACTTCTAGGGGGTTGAACCACCAAAGAGTCGGATTGTAGGGTTGGGCCAGTGGATTCTGAGACCCCGCACTGTCCCTTCCCCAGCTGAGCTCCGACCAACAGTGAACAAGTGTCCTTCTGCCTCCAGGCAGGGGTCTGACAGAGCAAGAGGTCCTCACGGGAGAGACGCGGCCCAGAGCAAAAACACTGGCACACACCTTTCTCAATTATGGACAGGTGACATCTAGGGAAAGCCTCTAACACCAAAATCAGAGACCAATTAAAGAAAGAGCATGAAAGAAACTTAGAAGGAAAAAAAGCAATACCAGAATAGAAGAGAAAAAAGAGACAAGATCCTCAGACAAGAAAAGCCATGGCGTCCCGGTGCCACAAAGACGAGGCTGTGAAGGAATTACGCAAAGGAGTGCCCTGAATTGAAGAACATGAGCAGAAGTAAAACATTCAACTGAAGGGTTGGAAAACAGAGTGGAGAAAAACTCCCAGAATCTGGAACGAAAAATGGGAGGGGAGGGGCGCCTGGGTAGCTCAGTTGGTAAAGCGTCTGCCTTTAGCTCAGGTCATGATCCCAGGGTCCTGGGATTGAGCCCCATGTCTGGCCCCTGCTCAGCGGGGGGCCTGCTTCTCTCTCTCCCTCTGTCCCTCCCCCCTCCCCCTGCTCATTCTCTCTCAAATAAATAAATAAAATCTACAAAAAAAAAAAATGGGAGGGGAAAAAAAGCAAAGAAAACCAGAAGGCCCAGTTTCCAAACAAAAAGAATTCCGGAGAGGGGAGCAGAGGGAACCGAAGACACAAGATGCATGAAAATCACTCAGAGCTGAAGGCCCCAAGGCTCCAGGCCCAGCAAGTGCCTGGGAATTTCTTTCCATGTGACCGATATCAATTCCACATGCCAGGCCTGCTGCAGGTGCTGACTCGGCAACGTCAAGCCCCCGTGCTCCCCTCAGGGAGCTGCCACCCCTGCAGTAGAGACGGGGCAAACAAGTGCATTGTACCAGAGGGGAAGTGGGGAATCTGGGGGACCCGGGTTCTGGGCTGAGCAACAGGAAGGTGGAGCTGCCACGTGGAAGAGGGAGACTGTGGACAAGCTTGTGGGCACGGTAAGGTTGGGGTGCCCGTAGGGCATCTGAGGGGAGATGAGAGGCAGCTGGACCTGGGAGTCTGGACTCCAGGGAGAGGTCTGGGCTGGAGACAGGAGTGTGGGCCTCACTGGTGTGTCTGGATGGTGTTTGAGACGGCACCTGAAGTCATGGGAACAGCAGGACGTTGTGACATCGAGAGGTCGGGAGAAGAGGAGAAGCCAGCATCCGGGAAGGGGTAAGCAGGACCAGAGAGAGGAGAAGTAGGAGCAGAAGTAGGAGGGCCAGCCATTGGGTGTGGTGGGGAGAACATTCCTTGAAAGGAATGGGACAGGATACTTGTGTGGAGGTGGAGATAATCTAGGACCAAGACAGGTGTTGATGAGGCAGAGGAGGGAGAGGTGAATTGTTCAAGTCCAATGAAAAAGACCCACCAAGACACCCGCTGAGAGATTCAGAGGATAGGCTTGGTGAGATTAGAGTTGGAAGAAGTCTACCTCCAGCAAGCACTCCATCAGGCCCTCAATAAGGGCATCTGATTTCCTCTGTACCCTTCCTCGGGAAGCCCCTGGAAAACCTGGGGTCTCCTACACAGTAGAGAGTGAAGGGCTCCCGGGATGAACAGGTGCACACAGCCCCGAGGGGAGGGGTGGACACCTAGAGGTGTCCTAGAGGACAGTCGGGGTCTAGGGACTGCCTCATGTCTTTGAACATACTCGGAGGACTTGGGTTTTTTTTAAAGTTCCACTGGAGTTTGGAATTAATTGGCAATATGTATGTGTCTTATGCAATTTAAGCAAATATACAGAACAAAAGGAGCAATTATTTTCTTCAAAACAAAATTCAGTATATTGATTGAACCAAAAAAATGTTGATTTCACTAATAAGAAAGAAGAGGGGAAGTCCATTTGTGTTATATGAAACACTCATTTCAGCTTTACAAAGCTCAATGTTGGAAACTACCCAAATGTCCACCAACTGAGCTGATAAAATAAATTCCAGCACATCCTGCAAACTAAGGCTCATGGTGTGGTTTTTAAAATGAGGCCTCGCCATCCATGCATATGTGGGAGATGCCCACAGTACATTTCAGTATAATGAGAAGATAAAATGATTTACAGGACAAAACCATGTACATCAACTGGTGTATATGTGTGTGTACTTGAATGTGTGAAAAATTCTGGGAAGACCCACGCAATGGTTATGGGGTCACCTCTGGGCATGGGAAGTAGAGAGCTGGGGGTTCACTGTGGGCTTCTGCCACACATTTTTATATTGGGTGTCCAACTGTTCTGAGCATGAATTTTTTTTTAAAGATTTTATTTATTTATTTGAGAGTGACAGACAGAGATAGCAACAGAGATAGTGAGAGAGAGCATGAGCGGGGAGGAAAGGGAGAGCAGACTCCCCGCTGAGCAGGGAGCCGTATGCGGGGCTCAATCCCAGGACCCTGGGATCATGACCTGAGCTGAAGGCAGACGCTTAACCGACTGAGCCTCTCAGGTACCCCTGAGCAAAAACAAAGACGAGCAGGTATCTCCACTTTAAAGGGGGGGACTAAATGGTGGATGAGGCAGTGGGAGTGGGCCACTCTTACCTGCCCAGGATGAAAGCAACGTAGACGAGGGACGAGAAGTGAGCAAAGAATTGCAGAGTGAAGAACTTGATGGTGAACTTGCTCTCGCGCTCTGAGAAGGTCCTGGGCTTCTCTAGAATGAGATGTGGGGCTGTCCCTCGCCCATCCCTGACCTGTCCCTATCCTGACAACTCAGGGACACCCGCAACCCTCACCTGTCTTGTCAGGTGGGAGAGGCAGTCGAGACAGCAGAAAGGGCTCCCTTCCCTGTCTGGGGATCCAAGACCCCAGCCCTGAGTCCTCCTGTCCCTTTCCTGCACCCCCCTCCCCACAGGTCCCCCTCTCACCAAAGTCACAAAGCTTCAGAGCCACATATTTGTTGACCTGCAGGAGGGGAAACCAGAGGGCTTACTTTGGGCCTCAGGGGAGACCCTCCTCCTGCCCCATCCTCCTTCTATCCCCGCCCAGCCACCTTGGTCATGATGAGGATGGCCACGTAGTGGACCAGGGCCCCGGTCACCACCACGGCTGTGGTCACCTGCTCTTCTTGGAAGAGCAAGGTGGAATTGAAGAGGGCGGCAGCCAGCACACGGTAGACCACCAGGAGGTGGGCCATGCCGATCATAAGGCAGATCTGTGGAAGGGCGGCCAGGACAGGGCTCCTCAGGACGGCCGTCCCCTGCCCAGGTCTCCAGCCCCACCACAGGTTCTGTACGAGTACCATGAACAGAGACAGGACGAGGATGACGGTGCTTCTCAGGTAGGAGTGCTGTTGTGGCCGGAGGTCGTAATCAGGGCAGTGAATGAGCTCAAGCGCCATCTCCTCCTGTGGAGCGCACCAGACATGCCTCAGACACGGGGACACCTGCCTGGGACGAGGCAGACGCAGGCCGGCACCGCCGCACAAGGTGCCCAGACAGCCCCTGGATCACCTGCCGCCTCACCTGGTCCTCGTCCCACATGTACAGATCCCAGTGCAGGACCACACGGGCCCGCTGCCGCTTCCAGATCTCCAGGAACACGGTGGCTGCAGACGGGAGCAAAGAGGCGAGCCACCCTGTGTTCCTGGGGTGGGGGCGGGGCTGGCGCCGTGGGCGCAGCGGCAGGACTGGCCCCCCCAAGTGCCCACGGCGACTCACCCCACAGAGCCATGAAGATAGCAAAGAGCACGGTGCCCTCGTTGTCGAAGAGGTGCGTGAGCTGGGGAGAGGGGCGCACGCGGCTGGGGGCGGCCCTTCGCTGCCCACCACGCCCCCAGAGGGGACGCGTGAGCCCAACTCTGCAGGGGCAGACCCTCAGCTTCCCCTCCTGCGGGAAGACAGGCTGGAGCGGAGCCCCCGGGGCGACAAACCTTGGCAAAGGTGCAGGTGTCCGAGAGCTGCTGGTACCGACGGCTGTGGTCGCCGCGAGGGCACAGGAGGATGTCGTGGGCCTCACAGATCTCCTTGCTGTGGGGGCAAGGACGGGGCAGGTGGCAGCTCTCCCCAGACGGCCCCATCTGGGCCCGCCCCCCGCTCCGGCCTCGCCCCTCCACCCGACCTGATCTGGCTGGCATTGAACAGGGAGAAGCCGCTCAGGAAGATGATGAGGCCCACCACTGCAGCGGGCACCAGCATGTAGGTGTACCAGCCGAGCCAGGCGAAGTACAGGGCCACCTTCTCGCCAAAGTAGTCCCTGCCGGCAGAGCTGCCCATCAGGGCCACCCCCACCCAGGTGCCCCGCTGGCCAGTGCCTGAGTGGGGCGTGCCCCGTGTGGGGGCAAGGGGCGTACAGCATCCGTGTGTCTGGCCGAGGAGCACAGACACATCTGTCTGCTGGGGGCACGGGTGATTTGTCTGGGGCCGTTTCACCTGATATCATCAATCGGCTGGGGGTGGAACATGTTTCTCCACCGGGCCCATTTCTTCTTTAGGTCTTCCTCCCCCTGAGCACAAGTGACAGACGGTGAGAGCTTCCTGCCTCTGGTCCCATCCTCAAGCCCTCTCCCAGCTGGCCCACCCCTCACCTTGTGCAGGGCGAATCTGGTCTCAAAGACCCCACTCTTCACCAAATCCTCTAATGTGTCTGGTGGTCACAGGGAGTCGGGTCAGAGGGGAGTAGGGGTGGGGGGGGGCCCTGCCCACTCTCCCCATGTCAACACCCCTTCTGGTGGGCTGCATAGGCCACCTGTCCATCCTGTCCTTACCACCAGCTGCCGTCTTGCTGTTTAGTACAAAGTTGACAATTCGGATTCTGGAACACAAGAACTGGTTCAGGATGACTCTACCTCACCTGGGTGGACCCCACCCTCTGTCTGGCCAGGTCCCAGGCCCCTCTGTGTCCTGGTGAAGCCTCCAGCCTGCCTGCCTTACTGCCTGAGCAGAGCCCAGAATCTAGGACTCATCCGGGAGCCCTCCCCCACCCCTCTGAGTCCCCCTGTGGCCTAGCTGCCCCATGGCTCCAGGATGGGGCTCCTTTGGGGGTAGGACCTCCCCGCCTAATGCTCAGTCCTACACCACCATCCCCTCCCAGGTACTGACCTAGACACCCCCCACACACCTCCTATCACACCTCCCACCTGGGCCCCCACACATCCAGAGCACACCCTATGCCTTTATATGCACAAATCCTTATAGCCGGTGAGCCATTTTCCCTACGGAGAGATGGAGGCTCAGAGAGGTTGAGTAACCTGCCCAAGGCCACAGAGCCAGGAAGTGGCACAGCCAGACATTTGACTGCAGAGCCACACTCTTCCAGAACATCTTCCTGTAAGACATGGTCCCTCTGACGTCCCAGGGCACTCTCCCAGCCTGCTCCTCCCAGGCCCTGTCAAGGTACCACCATCCCCTTGCACCTCCCGGAGACCAGCCAGTTCTCCTGCATTCACAGGAGGCCCCCTCTGTTGCTCATATCCAAATTCCAGGGGCATTCTTTGCCAGTCTCCAACTGACCAGGCCCCAGCTGAGCTCAGAGGGGCCTGGGCCAAGGCAAGACAGGTGATAGAGGAGGGATGTGGGGAGGGTGGGTGGAGCAGTGTAGAAGGCTGGAGGGTCAGCGGGGAAAAGGAGGTGCTTGGAGAGAAGAGGCTTGGGTGCCTGGGAGGCTGGGGACAGATGTCCATGGAGGGGCATTTGGTCTGGAGAGGGGAGGTCAGGACCCACATCCCAGGTCTTGGGGAGATGACCTCAAAACTAGGAGGGACCACTGGGAGGTCCTCCTGGCCTGTCCAAATCCTGCCCGCCCTTCAGGAAACATAGTCACACGTAAGCTTCAGAACACTCCAAGAAGCAAGAACTATCTTTATCCCGTATCACACAGACATGGACACTCAGGCTCAGATCTCTGCCCCGGGACCTCTGACCTAACACCATGCCTGCAAGCCTGACTGGACCAGAAGCATGGTGGGCAGCGGTCCTCCCGGCCCCAGGTCTTGGCCAGGCTCTCACCTGGTGGTGGCTGGGACGGAGGGTGGCCTGGCAGGCTGCACTCTGGTGGCAGGACCCTCAGGCTCCATGAGGAGTTTGCAATACAGGCCAAAGATCCTGCTGTCCACTCGGATCCCAAAGAACACCTTCTTGTGGTCCTCTATCATCTGGGGGTGGGAGGGCGCTTGGGGACCTCCACTCCACTTCGGAAGCTCCCCTCTTTGTCCACAGCCACTGGCCTGTCCCTTTGACTTCAGGCACAAGGCCACAGCCGTATCTCCAGACCCCGCCCCAGGACACACCTGGCCCCCGTGACCCCAGCGGCCCGGTCCCCCATGCTCCACACCAAGCCAGGCCCTCAGCCAGCCCACCTTGTAATGGAAGCCCTTTCTCTTGAGCTCTTCCAGGAACTGCTGCTGCTGCTGGGCCTGCCTGGTATTTCTCTGGGTGCGGTGGTCAGCCACAAGGACGTAATCCCACTGCTCAGAGGCCTCGGTCTGGAGGAAGGAGGTGTGGGGCTGAGGCTGGCACAGGGAACAGGCCAAGGGTGGGACCTAGTCTGGGAGAGGCCCAGGTAGAGACTCACCTCACCAGTGTTGATCTCCATCAGTGGGAAGCTGTCCCCTTCAGTCCCCGCCAGGATCTGGCAGCTCTCCTCACCCTGGGGGCAGAGGGTAGACGGAAGGATGGGGCTCATTCCTGCAGCAGAACACCTCCCAGGCCAGGTACTCCAGCACCGAGGGGGCAAACACAAAGCTTGGGGGCAGGACCACAACTGAACAAGTAGGTAGCCCCAGGTGGGGCTCAGTGCTAGGATCACGATGAGCAGGGCGATGGGTGGGGAGGCACTAGGTAACTCCAGCAAAGGTCTGTTTAGAAATATCAGCAAAGAGCTCTGAGATCCTTCAGAAAAGACAAGCAGCAAATAGAAGAGCGGGAACTGGAGGTCTGGTGGCCAGAGGCATCACCTTCTGCCCTTTTGGTCACAGGCATTCTAATGGCCTGACAGCATCGAAGTCAACAGATTCCCTGTCATGCATGAATTGGGGAAACAATATTGAACATTCTAGGCCATCCAGCCTGGCCCATCCAGCCCTGAACACAAGGAAGAGGATGCTCACAGTAGCTTATTTCATATAAAATTTGTGCAAATAATCCAAATTCCCAGCAGCATGTGGATGGACGAAGACACCGTGCCACCCCGCACAGTGGAAGACCACGCAGCAGGAAGGCGGGAGGGCTGCCGCCACACATGGGCCGCTGGGGACCAACGTCACATGGTTCTGAGTTTAGTAACAGTAAGTCCAGTGAGAATCCTGCAGGAGTAAGTGCTGTAGGCACATCTGGGACAGACAGATGGATGCTAAACTCAGGGGGCAGAACCTTAAGGAGGAACTGGCTGCGCACACAGCTTCCAACCTCTCCCGACTGTCAGTATCGTGGCAGCATTAACGGATGTCACGAGTTCTCTCTTCCTCCCCCCAGACCCTCCCTTGGGGACTTAATGACTAATGAAGAAAGTGTGGGAAGGGGAAAGAGAGAACCCCAGCAGATGGCCCCACCCCAGGTGATGAAGGTCTAGGGCCCAGTGATATAATTTAGCTGTTAGGGCCCCCCTGCCACCGTGCCAACAGGATGTGATGGGTAGTCTGTACCCCTCCCTAAAAACACAGTCCTGTCTCAGCCTGAGAAAACATCAGACTCAAGAGTCAGATGGCCAAGGACAAGGAGGGACAGAGGAACCGTCACAGACGGGAGGGGGCCAAGGAGACGCGAAGTTAAATGCCTCAAGCGGGATCCTGCACAGACCCGGGCACAGGGAAAGGACACAAGGGGAAGAGCTGGTGACGTCCGAGTCCATGTGGCCATGTGGGGCTCTTCGTTTTGACCAGAACCCCAGGCGATAGGACCGTGGCACAGGGGAAGCGGGGCAGAGGGCATAGGGCTAAAACTGCACAAGTGGGGACGGGGGGGGAGCTCAGGCTTCACCCACTCCTGGCGGGCAGATAGCAGGCTGCGAGGCTGACCCAGAGTGCCCAGGGCCTCATCGTGGGCCCCAGAGCTGGGGGGTGGGGGCGCAGGAGGTGGGGGACAGGGCAGTCAGGTCACAGTGGGGGAGCTCCAGGCTGAAGTGGAGGAGACACCGGCTTTGGAGCCCAGAGCCTGGGTTACCAACACTGTGTGCCCTCAGGCAAGACTGCCCACCTTTTTCTGCCTGGCTGCAGGAAGCACCCTGCAGCCCCAGAGCCGCGCTGGGCATGCTGTGTGCGCCAGGGAGAGCGTCCCCAGCTCGCCTCCCAGCGGGCAGCTCTCTCAGGAGGCACAGGGCTCCCACAACGTCCCAGGGATCAGGGTGCGGGCGGCACACTGGGGGCGGGTCCATCAGAGCACCCCACCTCATGCCTACTGGGCTGGCAAGTTCGGCACTGCCCACCCCACTGTGGGCACTGGGCTCTTGCCATGGCCTCCTGCCAGCCCACCACCCCTACCGCCCCAGGGTGACCCCAGCCCTTCTCCCGGCTTAGGAGCTCAGTGCAGCCCATGGCTGCAGCCTCACACCCTCCTCTCCAACCTGCCCACCACCAGGCCTCCGCCCCTGCTGGCACCCCCACCCACTCCCCCTTCCCTCTACAACCACATTCCGCCAAGCTCAAGGCCTGCCTCCCTTGCAAAGCCGCACTGGACCGCTCCGGCCAGTCTGCCCTGGAGGGCAGCCAGGTAGAATGCAGGCTGCCCCATCACATTTGAATTTGAGATAAACAGCAGATACCTTCTAGTATAAGCATGTCCCAATTACTGCATGGGACTCACTTATACTAAAAAAGAAATGTTTAATGTAAAATTCAATTTAACTGGGTATCTGCTTTTTATTTGCTTCAAAACCTGCAACCCCAGTCCAACTCCCCAACCACACCCATGGACACCAGAACTACTGGCCCCAGGATGGGACCTGGGTCTGCCCCACTCTCCTCTGTCCCAATCACAGAAGCCAGAAAATGGCATCACGTGCAACCACAGAACGGCAGGCTCTGAGGCATCAGGTGCCAGGTCTCCTGAAGACTGGGCTAATACAGACAGTGCCTCGGGTCCCAAAGCCCCTAGCACTCAGGTGTGGCTTGTGGTATTTAAAACTTGTGTCCCATCTCGGGCCAGAAGAGAAACCTGCAGTTCACAGGTTTGCAGGACAGGGAGAGCCCCTGGGCTGAGGTGCCTCTGTCTCAGGGAAGAGAGTGAAGTCTCAACTGCATGGGAACAGGGGCATTCAGGTCACCAGCATCTGGTTCTGTGACTTGCCCACCATAGGGCTCAGTAAGTGTTGTGCTGGAGGAATTGGTGAGTGCAACTGACCCCTGCGTTGGCAGGAAAGACCTCACGTGTTTGACTTCGGACCCTGGAGGAGACTCTCCCTGTCTACCCCTCCCCCAACCCCTAACTGAGTTCCTCTGGCAGAGACTGCAAGGAGAGACCCCAACATTGGCCTGAGGCTGAAGAACAGGCAGGACCACCAGGGGTGAGAGATGGGTCCCCAGGGTGTGGAGGAATGACATAGGGAAGGCAGACTGGACAGAACACTGGGATCCAGGCAGGAGGAGGGAGCCTGGGAAGAAGGGACTCTCCCAGAGGGACCCTCAAAGGTCCGGCAGTGGGGGTAGGCAGGCCCTTACCAGGTCACAGAAATGAGGCTGCTGGACCTGGTGAGGTCCTGATTCAGACGACCCCTTTCCCCACCAGAGACATTGCACAGCTTTGGGACAGTTACCCAGAGCCTCTCGGGAAGGGCCGATTTGACCTCCTCTACGGGCTGGCATGTGATCCTGATGCCACCTAAGGTATCTGATGGGCACTGACCGTGGATCCTGGCCACCAGACAGAGGGACCCCCAGGGCAAAGTTACATGTACACCTGGTCAGCACCTGGTCAGCCCTCGGCAATGGGCAGGCAGCCACAGGGGCAGCCAGGTCAGAGTCCCCCCCCTCCAGCTCTAGTCCAGCCGCCCCCCTCCCCACAGCCAGACCGGGACCGGGTTCTGAGAATCTGCTTCCCATGTACTCTGGACTCACCATCCCCAAGGTCACTTGCTGCATGCAAGTCCCTCTGTGGGCCATGGCCACAGCCACAGCCTCCAGGATCAGGCTGTCCACCAGTCCATCTGTCCTCCAGGGTGAGAGGCCTTCACAGATGGGGACTGGGCTCACATGAAGTCGTCCCCACCTCCAGCCAAGCAGACTGCTCGGTGTTGCCCAAAGCAGGGTGTCTGGGGCCCCTGTGCCTCCATCTCTCAGGCTCCATCTCCAGGACCTCCAGTGTCCATCAGCCTCCCAGGCCCCCAGGGCAGGTACAGGGACTGTCCTGACACACTTAGCCTTGGAGATCCCAGCTCTCCCTGTCCTGTGCAGATCCCAGGCAAGCTCCTGCACAGATGAGGGGTGCAGGCTGGGAGATCACTATTGTTCTCCCTTTAGTCCTTCCAGCGTCCACCCCCTGCAGGCCAAGCACCTAGTGGGCCAGAGCCCAGGCTTAACACAGGCCAGAGTCCCAGGGGGCTCATCCACTACTTCCAAAGGAGGGGACTTCTGGAGACACTGCAGGTCCCAGGAGACGCTCCCTGCCCTACAGCACAGAACATGAAGTGTCAGAGCTGGGGGAGTCCTGCCCCTGTCCATTCCTTCCCAGTTTGGCCTCCAGGTCCCCAGTGGGGCTGAGGACACTGCTGTGCAGACGTGACTGTCACCCAGCTCCCAATCAGGTGGGCTACATGGACACACACGTAGCAAAAGGAACGTATTCAGGCCTCCCCTCACTATCCATGGCACATCTCACCCCGAGGTCACAACATACCCTCTGACTGGGTCCCATGAGCACGCTGTAGTTTCGTCATCCAGCAAAGGGACCCTCCTGCCCCCACCAAAGTGTGCAAACACAGAAAAGCCCACCCTTGCTCACTCAGCCCAGACGCCCTGAGTCCACCCTCCCTGAGCAAATCTCCCCTGCACCTGGCTCTGCTTCTTGGACTTCTGAAGCCGGTCATCTGCCCCTCCCTCCTGTCTGCCCCTCCTTGCCTCCATCCCCCCTCCATCCCTCCACCTCTTCAGCTATCCATCTGTCTTCTGTCAGTTCATCGTTGCATGTGTCCATCCGTCCATCCATCCCCAGACCCTCACTGATGATGCAGCCTGCTCTGTGTGCAGCCCTCATAGGCAGCATGTGGTGTAAGTAGACACAGGGGCCTGGAGAGGCAGGTGGCTGCTTGGCAGGGGAGGTAGCCTGGAGCTTGAGGTTGGCAGGGGGCCATAAAGTGGGGGCAGCATTCCTGGGAGAGGAAAATATGTATGGACAGGCCCTGAGAGGCAGCATGCAATCAGTGTCCAGGGACTTGGTACTCAGGACCTCCCAGAGACTCAGGACCCAGCATCTCCAAGGATTTGGTAGTTAGTACTCCCAGGGACTCAGAACTCAGCATTTGAGCTTGGCAGAGGCATAAAGAGCTAGAAGGGAGCTGCCAGGAGGTGAGGCTGGGGGTTGGCAGAAGCCAGATCATGGAGGCTGCTCAGGCAGCTGGGGGCCATGGGGAGCCGTGGAAGGGACTGGAGCGGGGAAGAGCATGCTCAGATCCAGCTATGGGCTGGGGCCACCAGGTGCCCCTGCATATGTCCCTTTCAAAGCATTGAGTCCTTTGCCTCAGCCAAACCAGGTGCTACCCCCCCAGGCAGCCCCAAGTCTCCCCTTTACCCCAGCTTGGGACTGGCATGGAAGGAAGGGGCTGACAGGGCTAAGGCTGAGGTGTGCCCATACGCTAGCCTGAGCAGCCAGGTGCCAGAGCTGGCTCTGGAAGGGCTGAGGAGGCCCTGGGCAAAGGTGGAGTGAGAGGCCACCTGCTTGGCCCACACTTGGGAGGGACTCAGGGAGGCTGAGTGGGAGGCTGGTTTCGCTCTCCACCTCGGCACGGGTCTCCTCCCTGGGCCACCCAGGCACTGGCCCCAGCCTGGATGACTTCTTCCCTGACAGAGGGGAGAAAGGAAGTCTTCCCAGGATGTTTTCCTGCCCACCTCACTGGGACTCCATAGCCTCCTGCTCTGCCCCCCCAGATCAGAATCCAACAGCCCCCAGTCAGCCCCCAACCTCTGCCTGGGGTAGGAGTCCCAGGGAGCAGAGGGCTCAGCCAGCCACCCTCGGCCTCCCCTGGCCTCCCCAACCTCAGGTCAGCCCATCCTGGAGGCCAGAGCCCCCTTTCCCTTTGCAGGGCAGAGCTGCAAGTTCTGCGGATGGACATGCTCTCCTCATCTAGGTCTCACACAGGCTCTAAGGGCCTGGCCTGGGGTCCCCAGTATCCCTGGCTGGGCAGGAGGAAAGCTGCCCTCTGTCTTGCTCCAACCCCCAGCCAGCCCAGGGACTCTGTCTGAGCTCTGGCCACCCTCACCTCAGCCTTGAGGGCTGCAAGGAACCCCCACAGGTACTTTCCAGGTGAAGCTGGCAGGGCTTCACAGGCGTGGAGCCTCCTGGAGGGGCGTGTCCTGGCCACAGGTGTGGACCCCTGCACAGCCGACTCACCTGCATGCTGGCCCCGGAGTCTGGCTGGGGGCTGGCGGGACTGGAGTGTGGCAGCGAGGCTCACGGGGCGAGTCCTACCTGACTTCCGCTTGGGACTCACCACTCCCTCCTTCCTCTCTCTCGCCTCCCTTCTCCTCCTCTTCCTCCACCTCCTGCTCCCCTGCGATCCTTCTGCAGCCACGCCCCAGGCTGGAAGGAACACCCATCCCCTGTTCCCAGGGCTCTCTGACACCTTCCTGGGGTGATGGAGCAGGGGGGACCCCTGCCCACACCTGGGGGCATCGCCCTCACCTGCAGGAGGGGTTCCCCTGTAAGATGGAGGTAGATTGGCATCTCCCTCCTAGGGGGAAGCAGAATGGGTGGGGCACATGAGCACTCCCCAACATCCCTGGCTCCCTGCTCACCTTCACTCTTCCAGACCCCAGGACACGCTTTCCCCAGGGCCCCTCCAGAGCATCCAGCCCTTGACTCCCACCCCCGGAGTCCAGTGTTGATTCCCTTAGAGGAGAAACTGGGGCAGGGAGGATTGGGGATGAGACAGACCCCAAGAAGAAACTCCCACCCTGAGCCCCTGCTCTGTGGACCCCATCTGGGGGAGGAGAGAGCTGGCCCTGGGCTGCATGGATCCTGCGTTCTAGGCAACAGCTGGGGAAGGCTCTGGGCCACCAGAATGCAGAATGCCCCCAACAGAGATTTGGGGTACCCAGGCTCTGGAAGCTGCTCTGAAGCTGAGGACACAGGACAGAAGCTCAGCAGGACAAGGCACATGGAAACATGGAACAGTATGAGGGGGCACCCCTGATGTCATGGGGGGCAGGGAGCATCATGCAGCCCATGCAAGCCTGTGGTTCAGACCCAGCATTGACATATATTTGCTCTGGGATAATATGGCCCAACCCCACCCACATTTCTGCCTGGGGGACCCCATGGCAGGCTGTGACAACAGCAGGGACCAGGACTGAACTATGAGGTGGCAGACAAGAGAGGGACCAACAAAGACCTGTGGGACTCTGATGGAGCAAATCTGGACAAATACATGAAGACTGGTGTCATGGAAAACCCAGTGGTAGTGGCCTCAACAAGTCTCTCTCTCTCTCTCTCTCTCTCTCTCTATATATATATATAGCAACATATACGTTGCTTTTTCCCATAAATGAAATCCGGGGTGGGCCATAACTTGCCTTGTTGCTCCGTCACCTTAAACACTTGGTCCCACCACATGGTTCAAAACGGCTGCTCAACATTCCAACATTCCAGGCCGTCACAGCCACATCCAAGCCAGCAGAGAGAGGAAGGAGGAGGTGCACTCCACCTGGCACATGGTCACATGGCCACACCTTCTTGCATGGAAGCCTGGGAAGTATGATCGATCACTTTTCCTAAGGAAGAAGGTAGAAGGATGCTAGGGTCACCCAGCCGTCTGCACAGGCCAAAGGCCTCAGATGCCCTATTCGCGTTCAGGAAACAATCAGCAAGGGCTTTTGAGCATGAGCAATGCGAACTCAAGGTCTAGGTTGCCAGCCAGCTCCTGGCCTCTCTGTCTCCTCCCAGTCCCCAACCGCACCTGCTCTGGATGTCTGCATCTACATTTGCATTGTGTTAAAACTGCCCACTAATGGGTTTCCCCTGACACAGGCCCCGCTGCAGGTCTCGACAAAGCTGTGGGGTCTCCATGTCTCTACTTGGCATCCCGTTTGTATTGCCACAGAGACACAGCTTCTCATTCCCACCTTCCAAGGGCCTGAAGGAAGTCAAGTTACATCCAGATCCTTGCTGCTCCAGAGCCGGCACCGTGGCCCCTTGGGGCAAAGACCGCATCTCCAGCCTGGCTGGGGGAGCACTGGCCTGGCCCCACGGGAGAAGGTGCCCTACTCTTAATGCAGGGTGGAAAATAAGGACAGACCCTATGCAGCCCCATCTGGAGAGAAAACAGGGACAGCCCTTTGGGAAAGCAATTCAGCAAAAAGAATGAGAAGGCTTAAAACTGTTTATGATTTGGTCCTAACTATCCTAAGGAAAAAAATAATGAAAATGTGTATAAATATGTCCTTTGAGGCAAAAATTAAAAGCCACTTAGATGCTCAACAATAGGGAAATGTCTGAGCAAACATGGTATATCCATATGCTGATTGAGCAGCCATACAATATTATGCTTTCCAAGAGTGATGAGAGTATAGGAAAATGCTTATGTTATACTGCTAAGTGAAGAAACACAGATTGCAAACATGTATACATTTTGTTGTCTCAACTAAGTTAAAATGTATTAAAATACTGAAGATTGGATTTAATATTTATGCTCATATCTGCTTAATGATGTGAGCTGTGGATGGTGAGATTATGCTTTTCTTCTCTCCGTTTGCTTTCTTCAAATTTTCTACAACACACACATCACTTTTATGAACCTAATTATTAAATTTATTTTATGATGATACTAAAATCTACTATTATGGACTCAATTTCCCCAGGCTCAGCCTTCCTCTTGGCCTTGGTCTTGAATGCATCGTCTGAAAAAGCTGCCATACAGCGGATCAGCCCTTTGCAGGCAGGGTGGCCACCCCAGCTGCTGGCAGAGCTGACCCTGCCCTGTCTTGGGGAGACAACGGGGCCTGCATGGGCCTCCTGCTCTTCCCCTGTGGATCCTGGACCCAGATCCCTTTTCCTTCCTCCTCCGAGCTCCAGAGCACCCTGCCCACCTGTCGTTCTCTCTCTGAGGGCAAAGTGGAGGCAGCCGCCCATCCCTGCTGTCTCCAAGGCTGCCTCAGACTCCTAACTGGGGGGCTGGTGGCCACCCTGTGGAGGTCAGGGTGACAAAGCCACCAGGAGTGCCCCAGGTGAAAACCTGCAAGCAGGCGAAGCAGGAACAAGTATCCTTGTCTTCACCTTGGGAATCTGTCCTCCCTACCCCAATGGCCTGGGTGTGATGCAGTTTTGGAATGTTGTTGGTGGTGGGGTCTAGAGCCAACGGCCAAGACGTCTCACTAAAGCACAGGGACAGGCCTATGGACAGGAGGAGCTACTGCCCCTGCTGCCCTGGGATTATGCGGAGCAAGTGATTCTCTATCTTGGGGTGGAAGAAGTAAAGAGGAAGAAAGTTCCCAAAGGACTTTGGTTTGTTAAAGAAAACTCGAGACCTCGGAGGAATGTTATAAGCTGCCTGTCTCAGGTATATGTCAATGGACTACAGGTTACAAGGACACTTAATTTTATCTACATTTCCTTCTGTCTTTGTTTCCCGTAACAGGTGTGGCCCAAAGACACTCAAAGTCTCACTGAGGATACTTCTCAGAGGCTCACAGCCAGGTCAGCCTCCCATGTTCTCTCTGGGCTGGTCCCAGATACCCCCAGCCCCTTCTGGCCTCTCTGGCTGACAGCCCGTCTAGGGTGGCAGACCTCCTTGTGCTCAGGCCCCTGCAGGGCAGATTCTTTCCCAGGCTGGGCCTCTGCTCCTGGGGTTTGCCAGAGGCTGGTCCTTGCCTGTCATACCAGGGTTTCAGGGTGGGGACCCCAGCCCCTGATGTCCTCACCCCAGGGACAATTCTGTCTCCCAAATGCTGCCCGCCAACACCTCTGGGCCTTAAATGTTTTCTGTCTTAAGGAGCAGAGAGCCACTCCCACCTGAGCTGACAGCACAGCAGCCCCCAAACCCTCCACCAGCCCTGGGAAAAAAAACTGCAGGTGGCAGAGTTCTCCGGAATCCACTCACCTTGACAAACTCAGCAGCAGAAACAACTGTTGTTGTTCCTTTAGAAACCCACAGCTTTCTCTCCCTTCCCTGCAAGGACATTTTAAGAAAGCACGGCTGTTAGTATTTTCACTGTTTACCACCAGGAGTGTGAGTCCCGCAGGCTAGGGAAGCCTTGGGGTCTGAGGCTAAGACACACCCATGGAAGCTTCAACCCAGATCTTCGGCTCTCAGGTGTGCTTACTATTCCTGAGGAAGGCCAGAACGGGCCGCCTTTACAGCCCCTAGAGCCCTGGGGCCTCAGGCAATCACCTCTGTGGCTGAGGAAGGGGTCAGAGCCTCTGCACCCTTCCCCAGAAAGGGCAAGTCCCAGGCACCAGGTCAGGGACCATGTCCCCAGGTCCTGTGGCGTACCGAGCTATGCCACGCGTGTCTGAAGGGAGCGGTTGAGCAAGGCTGCAGCTGGAGTGAAGGGTAGTGGTCGAGACAGGGGCCTGGTGGAGGTGAGACCATATCAGGCCTCAAGTGCAAAGCTGCAGGTGGAATGCTCCTTGCAGAGTATTGGGGGGGGGGGGTGTCAGAGGAGAAGCTCTAGGTTCCATTGGGGAAGAAGGAGCCGGGGCGGGGTCGGGGCGGGGGGGGAATGTCACCAACCATTCTGTGCCTCACTGTCTTAGTCTCTCAGCCAGAGATTAAAAATAGAACCCAAGGGGGTGTGAAGGTCACAATAGTTAGCATTTGTAACTCTCACTGGCATGTGGCCAGAGCTTGGTGGCAATTGTTAACTAACATGTGGTCTGCGCACAGGGCAGAGGGCACCTGATGGGGATCCGGCCCAGCCCATGCCCAGTTCCACTCTGGCCCCACCCATAATGGGCCCTCTCCCAGCTCGACCCTCCTCCCCCGCCTCCTCCACACTCCCAGGACAGGCTCATGGGATCTGGCCTGCCCCTGGCCAGCCCTGTCCTGTCCAGCTTCTGTGCCCTGGTGAGGCGGTGGCCCTCTCCGTGCAGGAAGGGGTGGCCCTCAGCAGTTTAGGAGAAACACCCATACCCAGGAAGCAACAGTGGCAGGGCGGCACTGGGAATGTGAGTGCCACCAACGGGGGCGGAGAAGAGAGGTCCTGAAGGATGGCTCTGGGCCCCCAGGGCAAGATGAGGACCTGGCCTATGGGGTGCTTGCTGGAAAGAAGGGGTGGGCAGGAGCTGGCCCGGGCTAGGCACTGGGGTCCAGCATTACTTCCCTGGACAAAGCAAGTCCCAATGTGTCAGCCAGTGCAGTGGCGCCACGGTTTTAGCTCACCCACAATGCAGCCAGGTGGCCCTGACCTCATCATGCCTCCCTGTGGCCTTCAGGATGGAGACCAAGGTGCAGCCCTGGCCGTGCTCTCCGGCCTCATTTATCCTCACTTGCCCACCCACTTGACGGGTGGCCACAGTGAACTTGGCAGCCCAGGCCCACGTGGGTGGGGTCAGGGCCTCGGGTGTGGAGTGGCCCCAGGGCTGGGCAGCAGCCAGGCCCTGGAAGGCTGGTTAACCTTAAAAATAAAACTGTCAGCTATTTCACCAGCAAAATGAGTTTATTTGGGCCGAGCAGAGAATTATAATCTGGGACAAACAAGCTACAGCAAAACCATAGGCAAGTCCCCAGAACAAAGGAGAGCAAAACTCTTAGAGAGGAAGGTGGTGGTTAGGGGGCTGTTGTAGTCCACGGGAGCAAACTGGGAGCTACATGTGTGGTGGCTCCTCATTGGCTGGGCAACTGCCTGGCTCGAGGAAATCTTGTCTCCTCCTGCTGGGGCTGTGAAGTAGTATCCACCTGCAAGGTGTGTCTCTTTCTGTTGGCTCTGCAGTTGACAGCTAGGGCTGGGCATGAGCACTCTGCCTGCTGACCTCCTGACTCCATTCTACACCAGGTCTCCTTTTTTTTTTTTTTTTTAATTAACATATAATGTATTATTTGTTTCAGAGGTACAGGTCTGTGATCCATCAGTCTTACACAATTCACGGCGCTCACCGTAGCACATACCCTCCCCAATGTCCACCACCCAGGCATCCCATCCCTCCTACCCCCCTCCACTCAAGCGACCCTCAGTTTCCTGAGATTAAGAGTCTCTTATAGTTTGTCTCCCTCTCTGGTTTCTTCTTCTGTTTTTTTCCTCTCTTCCCCTAAGATCTTCTGCCTTGTTTCTCAAATTCCACATATGAGTGAGATCATAATTGTCTTTCTCTGATTGACTTATTTCACTTAGCATAATACCCTCTAGTTCCGTCCACATCGTTGCAGATGGCAAGATTTCATTTTTTGATGGCTGAGTAATATTACATTGTATATACATACCGCATCTTCTGTATCTATTCATTTGTCCGTGGACATCTAGGCTCTTTCCACAGTTTGGCTATTGTGGACATTGCTGCTATAAACACTGGGGTGCACGTGCCCCTTCGGATCACTACGTTTGTATCCTTGGGGTAAATACCCAGTAGTGCAATTGCTGGGTCGTAGGGTAGCTCTATTTTCAACTTTTTGAGGAACCTTACACGAGGTCTCCTTTATTCCGTTCCACAAGCCAGAGAGCACACCTCCTGGGGCCAGCATTTCCTGGCACATTTATTGGTGCCTGGCCTCTTGGGAGGTTCGACATAGTGATCAGGGACTGACCCATGCTTGGGTGGGTTGGCCTGGCAGGGAGAACCAGGTAAATATATTTCTATTTAAATATAAAGGAAACCTCACCAACACGCAGTGGAGGCCAGCAGGGGGAGCTCTCCCGCCCACCACTTCCTCCTCGCAGCCCTCTGCATTCCCAGCGGGAAGAACCCCAGGGTGCACTGCGCCCACGGAGGCAGGAGGGGGTCCTCCCATCCGGACAGCCCAGCCAATAAGAGCAGAGCCCAGCCAATGAGAGCTAGTCAGAGCTCAGCCAATAAGAGCTAGTCGCAGCCCAGCCACTGAGAGCACGGCCCAGCCAACGAGAGCAGCGCCCAGCCAATGAGACCACAGCTGAGAGCCAGTCACAGCTCAGCCAATGAGATCAGACCCCAGCCAATGAGAGCTAGTCATAGCTCAGCCAATGAGAGCTAGTCACAGCCCCGCCGTTGAGAGCACAGCCCAGCCAATGAGAGCCAGTCACAGCTCAGCCAATTAGAGCAGATCCCAGCCATTGAGAGCTAGTCAGAGCGCAGCCAATGAGAAGCCACACTTCCAGCTCCCAGTTCACTCCCGCGGACTCCTAGTTTACAACAGCCCCCCCAACTCCCTCCCTTGCTCTATAAAAGAGCGTTTCTCTCCTCCGTCCTAGGGAATTGTCTATGGTTTTGTCATAGCTTGCTCCTCCCAAATTGCGTTTTTCTACTATTTCTGAATAAGCCCATTTCGCTGGTAAAATAACTGGCAGTTTTATTTTATTTTTTTAAGATTTTATTTATTTATTTGACAGAGAGAGACACAGCGAGAGAGGGAACACAAGCAGGGGGAGTGGGAGAGGGAGAAGCAGGCTTCCCGCTGAGCCGGGAGCCCGATGCGGGGCTCGATCCCAGGACCCTGGGATCATGACCTGAGCTGAAGGCAGTCGCTTAACCAACTGAGCCACCCAGGCGCCCACTGGCAGTTTTATTTTTAAGGAAAACATCACTGGTGTCAGAAGGGGATGCAGGGGGCTACCTTCAGAGACTTTGAGGCTGGTGAGCAAACCAACAGGCGCCAGTAACCACAGACCCAGTCGGGCTTGCAGCTTTCTCTCTGACCCTGGGGTTTGAGGGTAAGTTTTCTCTGGGACTTGAGCTTCACTCTCTGTGTTTTCAGCTCTCCAGGCTTTATTCAAGACCTTTTTAAGGCTTTGTCCTTTCTCAGAGTACTCGTTTGGCCTTTGGTCTGACTCCTCTCTAGAGCCAGGCTGTTCCTACTGGAACTGTGCTGTTTAGAAATTTTTTTCTTCCCTCTAGAGAAAAGCCTCTGGGAAATGGGATCCTAGTGATCAAAATGCTTTGAGGACGCCCCTGCCCCTACCCTCCCACATTTCTGGGACCCCAGCCTGTTCTATGTGTCAAAACTGTGGTCCCTCCTCATGTGCACTCTTAACTAAATGGACTGACTCAACCGAAAGTAATTTACAACTTCAATGGCCATTATGGGGAACTTTCCATCTCCCCAAATTTACTTTTCTCACAACTCAATCGGACAACCATGGCTCTAAAACTGTCAAAACTGAATTGGATGCTTATTTTAATTGGTACCTTGAGGCTTCCAAACATTTTTAGGATTCAAAGGTTGTTCGCCTCTTTGGTTCATTTGTTAATTTAGAAATAGTACTTTGCAAAGAGGCAAACAACTGAAAGAAGTCAACGCAGCTTCTGAGTCTTGCCCTCCCCATCTCCTTTGTCTCCAGACAGGTGGGGCGACCTTGCGCGCAGGCCCGCCTCTGGTGCCATTTCCCTCTTCCCTCAGCACTGTCCCCACTTCCCCTATACCCACCACTCATTCTAACCCTTTCGCTGAGCTTCCCTTTACCTCCAAACCTCTCCCCACCCACCTTCTCCTGAACCTATTAATAGCTACCCCTCTAAAGATAACTCTGCTGGGGGTCCAAATGAACGTCAAATTGCTTATGTTGCCTGGACTAAAGGCTGAATTTCGAGCCATAGTGAAAGAGTTTCCTAAAGTGACTGAGGACCCCATAAATTTGCTGAAGAATGTAACACAGTTATTCAAATTTACTCATCTGATTTCTGAGATTTATATCAATTGGTCCCCATGCTTGTTGGTGAGGGTCAGGCCAAACACTGGATAAAACCAGCCCAATGGGAGCATCCTGAAAGGGGTTTAGAGAAACAGATGCCTGAGTTTTGGCAAGGTGCTAGAACACTCTCTGGAAATCTCCACCAAACGATTACAGTACCCTTTCCTAAGCCTGCTGATTGGAACAAAATTCAGGCTTGCGTAGAGAAGCCTGATGAACCTGTTCATGAGTATCACAATCGACTCCACATTGTCTTCAAAGGCAATTCTGGTCTTCCTGTAGATGCTGAATCCAACCTGGTAGCATTTATGTCCATCTTAATATTAACAGGCTGAACTGGGATTGTTCTCTCTCAGTTAAAAGGAGCAAGATAGAACGGGAAACTATGTCCACTCTGGATTTAGTTAATTTGGCAAACCAGCTCGTTGGCATCCTAGACGAGTCACCTAAAAGGAAGACCATACCACTCTCAGTTTTCAACTCCAGCAAATATAGGCCCCTAAACAACCAGCCTCCCATCCCCCTTGTTTCTGCTGCTATTACAAAGAGCCAGGGTGCTGGGAAAGGATCAGAGCACTCCAGCCAGCCTTTCCCAGTGTCCTCCTAATTCCTATTGATGGGGCTCCAATCCTTCCCCTTAATCAGCTGAGAAACCATTCTCCAGATTGGGAGTGAATCTCTCTCTGTCCTTATTGACCCAGGAGCTACACTCTCGGTGCCCAACCCCACTGCTATAAAACAGCTTCTGCCTTGAAGTGCTGAGATAGTTCAAACCTCAACAGGTTCCTGTCTCTGAGCCTACTCCCTTTGGTCTAGGCCCTGTGAGGGATACTCTAGTTTTTCGCCTTAGTTCCTCTGCCTCTATTCCTTTATTGGACTGAGATTTCTTAGAAAACTATCATGCCAGAGTCTTTTTTTTCTCCCAAAAGAGGAAATAATTCTAGAATTTGACAATTGTAATCAAAATAGACAACCAGGGGAATTCAGTGATTTTTTTTGGTATCTTTTTTATGCTCCGTCTCTGATGGTATTATAGCTGATTCTGGGGACACTGACCATTTGTCCCTATTAGATCAGCTACCTTCTTCTTTATGGGCAAAATCTTCAGCTGATATTGGCAGAATCCACAGTGCACCCCCTGAAAAGATTGAAACAGAGCCCTCAAAACCTCTTCTCAGAATTAATGAATATCCTATAAATAAGGAAGCCCTTCAAGGCATCAAGCCCATTACAGAGGATTGAGAGGCTCAGGGCCTCATTATCTCCTGCACTAGTCCCTGTAACATCCTTACTCTACCTGTGAGAAAACCCCACAACCAAGGATGGAGGTTTGTCCTGGACCTCCGAGCAGTTATCCTTGTTATCCCTCCACCCTGTTGTTCCCAACCCTCACATTCTCCTGACATTAATTTGCACTGAAAGAAAGTTTTTCACTGTAACTGACCTATGAGGTGCATCTTTTAGTATTCTGGTACATAAGAATAGCCAGCATCCTTTTGCTTTCACTTGGGAAGAATGGCAATGCATCTGGACAGTCATGCCCCAGGGTTTCTGAGTCCTTCTTACTTTTCACAAACCTGAAAAGCTGATTTGGATGATAGAAAGTTTTCTGCAGGCTCTACTTTGTTATGGTACATAGATGATTTCATTCTCTGCTCCCCTTCTCAAATCTCTTCACAGGAAACAGCATCCACCTGTTAAAACTTTCGGCCTTGGGGCGCCTGGCTGGCTCAGTCGTTAAGCGTCTGCCTTCGGCTCAGGTCATGATCCTGGGGTCCTGGGATCGAGCCCCGCATCGGGCTCCCTGCTGCACGGGAAGCCTGCTTCTCCCTCTCCCTCTCCCACTCCGCCTGCTTGTGTTCCCTCTCTTGCTGTGTCTTTCTCTGTCAAAATAAATAAATAAAATCTTTAAAAAAAAACAAAACAAAACTTTCGGCCTTAAAGGGATATGGTCTCCAGAGAAAAATCCTCAGGTTAGATAGTCATGACATTCCATCTCAAAACAAGGACCGCATTTGGATCCAGATGAAAGCCCCCACAGATCACATGTTGACCCTTGTGGCAATTTACAGGAAATTCCTCTAATGCAGGTTTTTCATGGTTTACTGGTGGTTCTCATTTAACAGATGACATTGGTAAATATCATGTTGGGTGTGCTAGTACAACTCATGTGAAGTCAGGACTCACCTTTCTTTTGGCTACTTCAGCCCAACAGACTATGTTAGATGCCCTTATTCCAGCTGGTACTGCAAACACTGCAAACATTTAAGCCCATGGCTGTTGTGTTTTGGGGGTAATTCATGATTCTGGAATATTATGGAAACAATGAATGTCCTTACCTCCAATGAGGCTAAAGTTTAAAATGGCTCCTATGTGCAAAATTTATTAAATGCCATACTTTTGCTAGTGGCTCTGGTTATTTTTAAGGTTCCTGGGCATTCCAGATTCAACTCCCTGGAGGCTGAAGAAAACCACCCCAGTGATATTTCTACCAAAAGGAAACAAAACAAAACAAAAAAACGCTCCTCCCAAGGAGACCAATAGCCAAACCTCTGGTCCAAAGGATGTTCTCCCACATGATAATGTGGAAAAATTGACCAGAAGTGCCCACCCATTGATCCCAGAGGGGGGAAAATAAGATTGTAAATCTAATATTTGTTGCTTTGTTAGAGAGAACTTGGGGTGCCTGGGTGGCTCAGTCATTAAGCGTCTGCCTTCGGCTCAGGTCATGGTCCCAGGGTCTGCAGGAAGCCTGCTTCTCCCTCTCCCACTCCCCCTGCTTGTTTTCCCTCTCTCGCTGTGTCTCTCTCTGTCAAATTTAAAAAAAAAGAGAGAGAGAGAACTCCAGTTTGGACCAAATAAAAATCCAACCCTACCAGAAATTCTAAAATTCCCACTACTTACCACTGTACAAGCATTTAACCTACTGGCAAAATGATAGCATTCGTGAACAACACTGGTGGAGAAATATTAATAAGGCCACAAAAAGTGCCTACCTTGCTTGTCCTGCCTGTCTGACATACAATGCACAGAATTTGCATTCACACAAATGGAGCTCAGAGTTTCCCCATCCCATGGAGATAAATATGTTTTAGTCACGGTTTGCATGTTTTCTCTTGTGGATAGACCACTGCTTCTTTTGTGGCTAGAACTCTGTTAGAAAAGATTATCCCTACCTGGGAACCCTTCTCAAACTCACAGTGGCCAGGGAACCCGTTTTACTCGTCAGGTGCTTTGACAGGTCTGTGCTGTTCAGATGGTTTTCCAGCATTTCCATGGTGCGTACCATCCTGAATCCTCAGAGCTTCTCGAATGCACAAACAGCACTATTAAACTCAACTGGCACAATTTGTAGAGACCCTCCAAATGCCTTGGTCGAAAGAACTTCAGGTCCACTCCCTTGGGAACTCATACCCTCTTCCCCTTCGAAGTAGTCACAGGACGTCCCAGTGCACTTGGCCCCTCCTCCTCTCACCCACAGTTGATAAGGGGAGATAGAGGTCAATGCTGTAAAGGCCTAATTGCTTCTATTAAAAATAACCATGCTCTGGTAGAGCAATCTTTTCACCATGTGCTCCCAGGAGGCAATGAGGGGACAATGACCTTAAGTAATCATATCTTGCAAACCGGAGATTTCGTTTATGGGAAAAGACACCTCCAGAAAGACTCTCTTCAACCTCACTGGAAAGGCCCTTATCAGGAACTTTGAACCAACCTTGTGCCACCAAACTCCAGGGATGAGACTCTTGGATTCATGTACTCGTCTGAAGAAAGCACCAAACACTGGCCCTGCGTGCCATCTGGTGACCTGAAACTCAAGATTTCCTGGGGGGCCCCTGGGGGGCTCAGTCGGTGAAGCGTCTGCCTTTGGCTCAGGTCATGATCGCAGGGTCCTGGGATCGGGGTCCTGGGATCAGGGTTCTGGGATCAAGCCCCATGTTGGGCTCCCTGCTCAGTGGGGAGTCTGCTTGTCCCTCTCCCTCTGCTCCCTGCCCCCCCACTGGTGTGCTTTCTTTCAAATAAATGAAATCTTAAAACAAAAATAAAAAGATTTCCTGGAATGGCAGTGGACGACCTCTGACCAGACACTTTCCCAAGGGTGTCCAGACAGGCCTGTGTACCCTTTCTCACTGCTGCTGCTTCTCTCTCATGGAAAGACAATGTCCTTGTCTGCATTTCCCAAACCCCTGAGAAAGAGAAAACCTTTTTCGATTATGGCCTTTGGGAAACAGCCTCACGATCCTGTAACAAACTAATTTTTTCAGTTGTTTTTTCTGAATGGTTAGAAGTTTCAGAATTCACAAGTCTTCTTTCATCTGAACTAGCATCTGGCTCTGGATTCCTATCCCAATTCATGGCCTCTGAATTTGCACCTTACAGGCTGTCTTATTGGATAACGTTTGTTTCCAAACAGTTCTTTTGAGATAACAACACTGTTTTAATACATCTTTGAAATTTTGCTATTTTCCCAAAAAGTTCACCAGCTATTGCTTCATGTTCATACCTGCACTGTATCTCCCCAAATGCACCTGAGTAATTCTTTCCACGTTCTCTTGCTGTATTCACTATTTGCTTTCATTGCTGCTACAAGTGGGGACTTCCAGGAGGCGTGTGTGACTCCTGGTTTGCCTTTGTGGGAGAACCCTTCTCCCGTAAGTCAGAATAAGTGCCGACCTAGAGTCCTAGTTTAGCACCATCACACAGTTTGGAATTGTAGTGTTACTTCTGTTTTGTGTGATTATTTTAAGTTTTGAATTTTGTTGCCTGTCAAACTTTTGTAAAAAATGATGTACTCAATACATGATCTCCAATGCTTATGATCCTGGTAAATATGGACTAGAGATAGGAAGTGCCCTGGAGGTCTCCCTCCTGACCTTCCCTGTTACTCAAATGTGTCCTTAAGTGCTTTCCAACTGCTGTGCACTTTCCCTCCAACGTGGAACATGACAACCAGGAAAGATCCTTCCTGGCACCGAGGGACAAAAGCACTAAATACTGAAAACCTGACTCTTGACCAGGATGCTTTCAAAGAATGATCCTGATCAAAAGAGGGAAATGTGAAAATTAATATAAGGAAACCTCGTGTGGAACGGAGTCAGGAGGCCAGCGCCTAGCACTCGAGGTCAACCGCAAAGCCAACAGGTGGATTTACCACGCCAGCAGGCAACAGCCCAGCCAATGAGAAGCTACTATACTTCCAATTCTCGGTCTACTCCAATGGGCTTTTCGTTTATAACGGCCTCCCCCCGCCCCCAAATCTTCCCCTCCCTGTATAAAAAAACTGTCCTCCCCTCTGTTCCCAGGACTTCCCTTTGGTTTTCTTGCGGCTGGTTTGTCCTATGTTGTTATTCCAGAATAAACCATTTTGCTTGCAAAATAACTGACAGTTTTATTTTTAGATTGACAATGTATACACATACATATATATTAGTGACAGCTTTTTTTGAGGTGTAATTCGCATACCATACAATTCACCCATTTAGAGTGTACAGTTCAGATTTTAGTATATTCACAGATGTACACAACCATCACCACAGTCGATTTTAGAATATTTTCACGATCTGGAAAAGAAACCCAGTACCCTTTAGCAATCACCCCCCTTCCGTGCCCCCTTCGGTTTCCCAACCTGTGGTGACCATTAATCTTTCTGTCTCTATGGATTTGCCTCTTCTGGGCATTTCGTGTAAACCGATCATATATATATTTTTTGTGACTGGCTTCTTCCACTGAGCATCATGTTTTCAAAGTTCACCCATGTTATAGCAGGTGTCGGAACTTCATTCTTCTTTTAGGGCCAAATAACTTTCCACTGTATGGATAGACCACATTTTTGCATCCATTCACCAGCAGGGGGACGTTAGGTTGCCTCCCTCTTTGGCTGTTACGAGGAGTGTTGCGATGAAAACTAGGTCCTGCCCTGTGAGGGCTCGTTCTGTTTTCCGTGGGGTGTACATCTAGGAGTGGAAGTGCTGGGTCACATGGTAACTCCACGCTTAACCCCTTGAGGAGCTGCCACTGTTTTTCAAAGTGGCTCAGGGATAAATTGGGGGGGGGTCTGATTATATTAACAATCTGAGTTAACCCAAATCCGGGAGTCCACACCGTTGTGCCGGTGAAGACCCCGCGAGAGACCAGCCTGCCCGCCGGCGGACCCTGCAGCCTGAGTCCCGAGCTGCGGGCGGCTGCGGGCGGCTCGCACGTGGGGTAGGGGGTGGGGAGGCGCCCCAGAGGGACACGGGCGCGACAGCGCGGAGGGGCTCGGGTTCGGCCGCCCGAACAGGAAAGCCCGGAGCAGCCCCGCCCGGCGGCCCCGGGGAGAGGCCCCTCCTCCACGCCCTCCGGTTCCGGCTTCCTAGCAACCAGGAGGCATCCTTCCCAGCAAGCACTGCTTCTGGCCCGCGGCATCGGAGACTACGAGGCCCAGCGTGCCCCGCGGCCCAGGAGCGCGGACTACAGGTCCCACAATGCACAGCCCACCCCTTCCCAACCGCCCCCGCCCCTGCTCTCCCTAGACCCCGCCGAGGCCGTGCCGCGACCCCTTCCCGGCGCTCCCCGCGCCGTGCGCCGCGCGCCTCGCGGTGACCCGCAGTGCGTGGGGTCAGGCGCGGGGCGGAGCGGCTGGGCGGGCGCCATGCGGAGGGGCGAGCGCAGAGGCGCCGGGGGGCCGCGGCCGGGGTCCCCTGTGCCCGCGGGCAAGGCTTCGCTGGAGGAGCCGCCGGACGGCGCGGCCCCGGGCCGAGCGGGCGGGCCGGGCGCGGGCCGTCGCAGCACGGAGTCCGAGGTCTACGACGACGGCACCAACACCTTCTTCTGGTGAGGGGCGGGGGGCCCCCGGGGCCGTGAGGGGCGTGGACGCGTGGTGCTGGGTTGGAGGGGCGCCCGCGAGACCCCGGGCCGGCCCCTGCCCAGCGCGGCCGCGGCCGGCCTCCCGCGGTGGTCCGGCCCCGCCTCTCTGGCCCCTGGCCCTGGCTCGGGAGGGCTAGGCTCTGGAAGTCCTGATTCCCTGTCCAACGCTCACCTGTGCCCGCTGTCCTGTTGCCTTTCTCTGGCGCCTGCTGCTTGTGCTTATGAAATGGTTTTCCGCGCCGCCGAGCATCTAGCAGGGACGTTCCGCGGCGCGAGCACCTTCCCCGGCGCCGGGAGCTGGGCGGGTGTTTGTCAAGTACCGCTCCCGTCTCTTTTCGGGTGCTGCTTGCGGAACCAGCCCCTCGAGCCCTGCGCAACGGAGTCCACGCCGAGTCTCGGGTCAGGCTGCCCCCCAGGCTGCCTGAATGGGTGTCGGGGAGGGCGAGGCCCCCAGGAGCAGCTCCTGCCCCCCCAGGGCCTGTGTGGGAAGACTTCGTGCACCTGCTTTATGCTGAGTTTGGCCCTTCTGTGTTTGAGGCCCCAGGCGTGGCTCCGACGCCAGAGAGCTCTGCGACCTTGGGGTAGCCCTTCGCCTTTCCGAGCCTGTCTTCCCTCCTTGGTAAGAGAGAGAAGCCCCATGTACTAGAAAGCATGCTTCCTGAGGGTTGGGGTTTGGTTTTTCTTCACTGGATGCTCAGTTCCTGCCCAGTTGAACAGTGCAGTGCCAGCATTTGAGACCTGTGGTCGGCCCTGGAGGGACAGGGCGAAGCGGCTGCGAGGGCAATGCCACCTGGAAGCACCTTTTCAGAGAACCCACTGGTGGGATTGTCATGGAAGATCTGATCAGGGAAGGAGGAGAGCCTGACAGGGAGTAATTGCCTGTTTCAGGGGAAGGTGCTGCTCCGTGGTAGAAACCGTGGAGGAGGTGCACATGGGGCTGAATGGGTGTCCTGGTTTTTATCAGACTCCGGAGATGTGCAGGGAGGGGGCTCTTCATAGGGGTGCAGCTCTGTATGTGCACGGAATTGGCGTCTTCCCTCTGGGTACCCGCAGCTGCTGACAGGGATAGCTACCAGCCCTGCCTTGGGGACATAATGCATTCAGGTGGCCGTGGAGCCAGTGGGGGGGAGAGAGGGACAGCATGCCTTGTCAAGGGACTTGTGGCGCCTGAGTGCCTGGAGCACTCTTGGACCCTGCGAGACCTGCCACATGCAGATCAGGCCTCCCCACCAGCATGCCCCTTCAGACTGCAGGAGGGAGGATACGGTCCTGAAATGTGATTGCTGTGCTTGTTTCCTGTTTCCTATTCATTCACATATTTTGGGCGCCCCACCTGGGTGCCAGGTACTGTTCTGCGGATTTCCGCAGAGAACTGAACAAGAAGCCTGGATTCTGGCATAAGCCTGGAGCTTCAGAAGGCATGAAATGTCCTGGCTGAAGCGATGCTGAGGGTTGCGGCACCAGCAGAAGCCGGGGAGTATACATCTCACCAGTGCAGTGAAAGGCGTGTGCTGATGGCTTTGGAAGCACAGACTAGCACCCACCCCTCTCGGGTCCTGCCCACAGGGGTGCTTGGTCGGTTGGGAGCTGGACACACAGACGGCGGCTGTGGCTGAGCTTACCTATGAGGAGGACTGGTGGGGACCGGGAAGGCTGTCCAGGAGGGAGTGTGACGGGGCCGGCAGGTTTCAGGTACCTGCCTGGTGGGTCTCCTGGTGGCTGGCTCGTGCCTCCCCACCACAGGTGTGAGTGCGCTGTGCCCTGACGCTGGTTGGTGATACGGTCTGTGGTCTCTGCAGGTTCCTGCTGCATCCCAGGTCTCCCCCTCACTTGTGTAGGGGCAGGAGCTTCACATTTCCTCAAGGCAGGTAACCAGATGCCTGCTTAGTGAGAACGGCTTACCTGCAGAGCTTAGCCACTTGCCTCCTTCTGAATCTCTTCTCACTGACTGGCTGTGTTAGGGTTTAAAAAACTTTTATTTTGTGTTTAGAGAATTTTAATAATGAATGTTATTTAAAAACTCCTATAAAGACTAAAAGTATATATTTGTGGAAATTATTTTGTGTTCCAGAATTACTCAAAGGAACTTTTGTACGATTCAAAACCTTATTTTTAGGGTTTTCACAAAAGGTGCCCAATGCTGGTGGTTATACTGGGCCATGTAGGACTCTGAGTGTCTTTGTTATCACTTGTCAGCCACAGGGTATGTAATTAGGGTTCAGGGTTTGCCTGTACCTTGGAGCTTGAAGCTGGGCTCCCAGAAACCAGACCCAAGGGAGGGGGTGTGAGGCCTACTGGGGTCTGCAGTGGCAAGAACACCACCTCTTCTACCAGTTGTGGTCTCCAGTGTGGGACATCCAGGCGCAGTGTAGAACCATAGACTCAGAGGAATGGCACAAAGATGTGTTAACTCTCGTTTTCTAAAGATGGTTTAGGAGACACTTGGAGATGTGATGCCCTAAAGAGGTGCTACCGAATGTTGCCACCTGGAGATGGAAGTTGGGTGAATTGCCATTGGATTAGCACCCTCCCTAACCAGCTCCTAAGGCAGGAGGGGAGGGATGGTTATGATGTTCTGGGAGTGCATGCATCTTATGCCACCGAGCCTTGGGTGAGCACTCTTAGTGATCCCCAGGACTCTGCTATGGTAGCCACAAGGGCATGTGGAGGTGATGTAAGTGCCCCAGGTTCTGGAAAATGCCTTTCTCAGTCATGGTGGGGCAGGGGTTTACCAGTTATGCCCACATCTGGGAAGCTTGACTCAGCAGCTGATGCCTTTTTGGTCATGTTGGTCAGCAGGCTGGGGGAGGGGGCCACTGTCATGGCCCAGCACTTCTTGCATGCCTAGGGCAGGCCCTCTGGCCTTCGCCTTTCCTGGCTGAGGCTTCCTTGTGCTCTCAGTGTGCCAGCTACACCTTCTTGTTTTCTCTAATTGGTTTAGTGGGCCTGCCTTTCTGCCTACTTGGCATAATGAGTGTGGTCATCTCTAGAGAGGGACTGACATCTGGGTATTTTCCACTCATAGTGGCAGGGAGCCAGCTGTCCTCACGCCCTTGCCATTGCTGAGTGACTGGACAGTCACAGGATTTACGGCCACTCTTGTCCTGTGCCTGGATCACAGGACCCAAACCACCCCGGAGTTATCTATTAGCCCCTAAACCAAAGGAGGCACTTGTCTTCCCAGGCACCAGGGAGGTTGAGCAACAAGGCGTCTGGAAGGAATAGGGAGGTCTGCCTGTGGAGTGTTGGGTGCTGTCCTGAGTGGCCCTCTCTATTTCCACACATGTGGAAATGGTGCTGTGTGCAGGACAAGGGAGTCATTTTTGGTTTTGGTTTTGGTTTTACCAAACTTACAAGGTAATATTTTTATTTTCTACACCAAACTTGCAAGTTAGTATTTCTGTTCTCATTTTGAAGATGGGGAAATTAAACCTGAAAGATGAAGAAAGTTACTCAAGACCACAGGTGTACTGAGTTGCAAACCTGATAATATCCATACTTTCATGGGGGGGGGAGCTTTTCCTATTATGTCCCATTGCCTCTCCAAGGAAACATGTCAAAGTGGGAAACGTAAACTTTACAGTGAAAAATCGAAGGAAAGCACAGGCCATGGATTGAGCAATGGTCTGAAAATTAGAATTAACAGAGTCATGTGTCCTGAATGCTGCCCTGGGACTTGTGTTGCCACAAACTGCCTGTTAATAGTGCTCTGTCAGGGATCGAGCCCTGACCATGCAAACACTACTTCATTTTAATGATAGCGGGTAGTCGGCACCTACAGTTCTGCCCTTAAAGAACTGGGCTGGTGCGCCTGGGTGGCTCAGTCGGTTAAGCCTTCGGCTCGGGTCACGATCCCAGGGTCCTGGGATCAAGCCCCACGTTGGGCTCCTTGTTCAGCGCGGAGCCTGCTTCTCCCTCTCTCTCTGTGTGCAATTCCCCCTGCTTGTGTGTGCATGCTCTCTCTCTCTCTGTCAAATAAATAAAATCTTTAAAATATATATATTAAAAAAAAAAAGAACTGGGCTGATAATGTTCTTCACCGAGGTGCTATAATAATGAATATGTTAAAAAGTGCTCAGAGAACTACAGTGAGGTACCTATTAAACATCACTGTTGGTCAATACAGTAAATTTATAAAGTGGTTTAACAAAATTTTTTTTTATCAAGAAGGCAACTTTATTATTTTCCCACCTGTAACCATCAGCCTGTTCTTTATGAGTTTGGTTTTTCTGTTTTGTTTTGAGAGAGAGAGCGCATGTGCAAGCTGGTGGCGGGGGGTGGGGGCAGAGGGAGAGAGAGAATCTTAAGCAGGTTCCATGCCCAGCGTGGAGCCCAACTCGAGGCTCAATCTCACCACCCCAAGGTTGTGACCTGAGCTGAAATCAAGAGTTGGATGCCCAACCAACTGAGTTACCCAGGCACCTCTGTGAGTTTGGTTTGTGTGTTTAGATTCCACATGTAAGAGATCACGCAGTGTTTGTCTTTCTTACCTCACTTAACACAATGCCCTCAGGTTCCATCCATGTTGCAAATGTCAAGATTTCTTCCTATTTGTGGCTGAGTAATATTCCATTGTATAAATTGCATTTGCTTTATCCGTTCATCTGTGGATGGACACTTGGGCTGCCTCCGTAAACTGGCTACTGTAAATAATGCTGCAGACATCCTTTGAACTTGGTGTTTTTGTTTCCTTCTAATACCCAGTAGTGGAATTACTGGATCTTATGGTAATTTTATTTTAACTTTTTGAGGAACCTCCATACTGTCTTCCAGAGTGGCCGCACCAGCTTGCATTCCCACCAGCAGTGTAGGAGGGTTCCCCTTTCTCCGCATCCCCACCAACATCTGTCGTTTCCCACCTTGTTCATTTTAGCCATTCTGACTGGTGTGAGGTGGTATCTCATTGTAGTTTTGATTTGTATTTCCCTGATGCCGAGTGCTGCTGAGCATCTTTTCATGTACCTGTTGGCCATCTGGATGTCTTCTTTGGAAAAGTGTCTATTCAGGTCCTCTGCCCATTTTTTTTTTTTAAGATTTTATTTATTTATTACAGAGAGAGAGCACAAGTAGGCAGAGTGGCAGGCAAAGGGAGAGGGAGAAGCAGGCTCTCCGCTGAGCAGGGAGCCGGACGTGGGGCTCGATCCCGGGACGCCAGGATCATGACCTGAGCCAAAGGCAGCCACTTAACTGACTGAGCCACCCAGGCGCCCCCTCTGCCCATTTTTTAATTGGATTGGTTTTTTGCTGTTGAGTTGTGTGAGTTCTTCACATATTTTGGATATTAGCTCCTTATCAGATAATATGATTTGCAAATATTTTCTCCCTTTCAGTAGGTTGCCTTTCCGTTTTGTTGATGATTTCCTTTGCTATACAGAAGGGGGGAGCTTTTTAAAGATGGATTTCATAATTTAATAATAAAGATTTTACTTTATAGTAGCACTTGATTTTAGCAGTTCTAAAGTCCGTTCTGCCGTGAGACTGGTGCCCGGTCCTCTTCCCCCCGGGTCCTTGACTGTCTGCCTCCTTCCTGCCTCGGATGGGACAGAGGAAGTCCTACTGATTCCTAATTCTGCTTCTGCAGGGCGAGGGGTGACCGCCTGAATGACAGTGTGAACATTGATCCCAAGGGACAGATAGTTGTTTTTATTTTTCAGATAATCCTTGTGTTTTTAGGAGGATGGAAAGATACATGACCAGAGCTGCCCCAGGCTCTTCAGGGAATGTGTTTTAGCCCAAAGAAACTACAGGAAGATTACAGTGTTTGTGGAAAGTAATATGAAAGAAACCAGAGGGTTGAAGTCATTTTTTAAGATCCAGGACAGGTGCGCCTGGGTGGCTCAATGACTTAAGTGTCTAACTCTTGATTTCAGCTCAAGTCTTAATCTCAGGGAAGTTCAGGCCCTCCTCCACGTGGAGCCTACTTTTAAAAAAAGACCCCGGGGGCGCCTGGGTGGCTCAGTCGGTTAAGCGACTGCCTTCGGCTCAGGTCATGATCCTAGAGTCCCAGGATTGAGCCCCGCATCGGGCTCCCTGCTCAGCGGGGAGTCTGCTTCTCCCTCTGACCCTCTTCCCTCTCATGCTCTGTGTCTCTCATTCTCTCTCTCTCAAATATAATAAATAAAATCTTTAAAAAAAAAAAAGACCCGGGACAAAAGGCTTTCACATTTTAATTTTAGCCTCTGTGCTCCAGACATGCGGTCCTGGAAGGATACCTGCAGGGGGCCTCTTGTGCTGTGTGTGTCTTAGATCCTTTGCAGGACCCAGTGGAGGGGTGGCAGGGTGCCCGAGGGACTGTGGGGGATTGGCCCATGCACAGCATCTTGGCGTGCTAGTGTCCCTGAAGCAACGTGGACGGGTCCTGGGCCATATAGCGGCAATGAGGAACTTTGCCTTGTGGTCTCTTCCAGAACATGTGGTCACCTCTCCTCAATTGACTAGCTTCTTTTTTCTTCTGTGAGTCTGATGCCCGTTTGTGGGCTGTTACCTATTCTACTCTCCTTCCTCCCTTAGGCTGGGGCTTCTTCCCATCTGTTTTCTCATAGACACTTGCCCTGCTGAGAACTCTGTGGGCCAGGTGGCTGTGCAGTCCCACAGCTGGGCCCCTGGGACAGTGGTCCCATCTCTTTCCTGGGCGGATGCACCCTGCCTACTGTTGGTGAGCCTGCCGTGGGCACTTGGCCCTGTCTGGTGGCCTCGAGCCCCCGGACCTGTCCCTCCCTTAGAGTCCTCGGCTGGGGAAGCCCTGCAGAGGAGGCTGGTCACAGCTCTCAGCACTTACCTTTGTCGAGGGTCACTTCAGAAACGTGTGCACTTTGGAGAAAACCGTTGTTTCTCGGAACTGCTGGGGATGGGAATTGGGCCCCAGAGGGTTCTTGCTCTGAGCTGGTCTCTGGGTCATGCCTTCTCGGAGGTGCGTGGGACTGGCGTTCTGCTCAGGGGCTCTCCCAGCACACTTCCCTGGATCCTGACCTTGTACCAGAAATGGTCGATACATAACAATTTAGAGATTTTTATTTAGTTTCTTTTGTAAGTTACCTACAGTAAATCTGATTTTGTAGGGTGCACAGTTCCATAGCTTCTGTGCACGCAGGTTTCTCTAACCACCGGCACAGGCAGGGCATGGAACACGACCTCACCCGGCCTCTGGCTTGGTCTCTGTCATCGCAGTTTGGCCTCTGGAGAGTGCCATGTAAACGGGGTCACGTGGCGCATGAGTTCTGTAGACCAGCTCTCACCCACGTGCCTGAGACCCCTCACAGCCTCATGGTGCTGCGTGCGTAACAGCCTCCGTTGTTTAGTTCTTGTTTTAGGTAATTTACGTCCAGTTATTGATGCGTTTAGGTCTGCCATGTTACTCCTTGTCTCCCTTTCTGTTCCCCTGCCCCTCTCCCGCCCCAGGTTGGCTGTGCTCCACTTCAGCGGTTGTGCTGGTTTTGATTACGTCTCCGGTGTTGCCCTGGGGGTACAGTGAGTCCTCCTGGGCTTTTGCAGTCCCAGCCCCCTGGCTCTGCCACATCAGGTCCGTGCGGACCCATTCAGCCTCTCTCCCTCGGCTGTGGGGGCCCCCACCACAGTGTTACCATGGCTGTTTTCAGTAGTTAGGCATGCTTTGAAGAATGGGTGAGGAGAACGGTCTGTTTCACGAGACATTTACCATTTCTGTTGCTCTTTATTCCTTCCTGGTGGCCTGGTTTCTTTCTGTCTGAGGACTTTGGTTAGTGGTCCTCTTAGAGCAGGCCTCCTTCTCTCCTTACTTTCTCCTTATTCCTGCTCTGAGAGTGTTCACATTCATTCCTGAGGGGTGTTTTTGCTGGAGATGGAATCATCCAAGGTTGGAAGCATCCTCATTTAGAGATGAGGACCCTGAGGCCTGGATGGGTTGCATGCTCTCCAGGGACATTCTCTGCTCATCTGGATTTGGGGTCTGGGTCTTCGACTCCCGTCGTAAGCAGCTGTTAGAATGCAGAGGGCCAGGGTCGTATCTGACATGGGGCAGCCTGCGGGCTTGTCTTGGCGTCCGCTGCTTGCCCTGCAGTCTGCATGCCTGACCGGTTGTGGGCCCTGTTTCAGGGGAGGTGCATCCACTGGCTGTCAGAGAGCCCTGCCTCCTCGTCCAGAGTGGAGGCGGTCGGAAGGGGCCGAGCCCATGTCTCTGCCAGGTCTTCTGAGTAAATGGTACTGCTGGGGACACTCGCCTCCTCACCTTGGGTCCTGGTGTCCCTTTCTCTCACCTCTTTGTTTCTTGGGCTGTGCTTTCGAATCTCTCAGATGTGGTCTCTTCGTGAATCCTGAGGCTGTGCATATCCTGCTCCGTGAAAACTGCCGTGTCTGCCTGCTACCCAGCCTCTGAACGATAGCCTCCAGCCGCAGACACTGGCGGGAGACGTACCCTCCGGTCCTTGAGCAGCAGCCTTGAGCCTCCCAGCCCTTGGGGCTCTTCCCACTTGACTGATGGGCTGACACAGCAAACAGAGACCCAGCTAGGAGCCACCCGCGGTGACTCTCAGTGTTTCTGAGCGTGAGGTTGAAGGCTGAGCTCTGTCCGGTGGCAGCACGTCACGGGTGTAGTCATGCTTTGTGTGCTGACACATTCTGTGTTTGTGTTTGGATTTCAGGCGAGCCCACACCCTAACTGTGCTCTTCATCCTCACCTGTGTGCTGGGCTACGTGACTCTGCTGGAGGAGACACCTCGGGACACAGCCTATAACACCAAGAGGTAACCAGGCCCCCAGCCTGGGTGGTGCAGGCACCCGGCATAGTTGGGTGTGGGTCCTTGCTCTGTCGGGCTGGCCCATGGCTCGGGGGGGCCAGTCTCTACTCCAAGGCTGACGGGGCTCCCATCCTCCCCGTGGCATATGCCTGAAGTATCTCTCCCAGGCTGCCCCTTGGAGCTGTGTGGCTTTTTTAGCCTCACATCCACCTGTCCCAGGACCCTTGAGGGTACCATCTCTCATGGGACCTGCAGCTTGTGTGGGATTTGCACGAGTAACAGACCAGAATGTGCTGGACCAGCACCAGGGTTGGAGCCCAGAAAGGTCGCCGGTTCTGATGAGAGGGATGGTTTCCCTACACACCCCACAAGCAATGCTCTGGACACCACCTGAGTGTCTACAGTTCAGCTCAGTCCTGAGACCATCTGCCCAGAGACCACATCAGGTTGCACAGGTTGAGTGCTCAGTCCTGCAAGACTGTCCTCCTTCCCCCACTGCAGGTGCCAGTCACGACTCGGAGTTGTCACCAGGGCCTCTGACCGAGTGCCTGTAAATCCAAGGTTCCCATGACTTCTCAGTTCTATTCATTCACCAGAGCGGCTCACAGAACTCAGAGAAACATTTTACTTAACTAGATCCCCAGCTGATTACCAAAGGATCCAAGTCAGGAACAGCCAGATGGGAGAGGTGCCCAGGGTGAGGTCTGGGGAAATGTCCATGGCCGTTCCAGGCACACCACTGTCCCCGGATCTCCACGTGTTCCCCAACCCAGAAGTTCTCAAAACCTTGTCCTTTGGGTTTTATGGAGGCTTCATTACTTAGCCATGACTGACTCACTGGCCTTTGGCGATTGAACTCAACCTTCAGCCCCGCTGCCATCCCCGGAGGTCAGAGGGTGGGATAGAACTGACCCTCTAATCCCTTGGTTGGCTGTCCTGGCAGCCAGCCCCCATTCTTAGGTGAGGGTCCAGAAGTCACCTCATTAACATAACAAAAGACACCTTTATCACTTCAGAAATGCCAAGGGCTTTAGGGGTTCTGTGCCAGAAACAGAGATGGAGAAATATATATTTCTTACTATAAATCACAATATCACAGAGCCTGTGAGTTTGGGCATCTGGGGGTATACAGATATTTGTGATGGCCAGGGACGATTCTCTCCCATCAGCCAGCACCGTTCTTGAGCTTTGTTGATACTAATGCTTTTTGAACATTTTAAACGGGCATTCTTGTGGATGATGTCATCCTGAGGTCAGGAGAGGGGTAGACTGCCTTTTCAATATTATCTCCAGACACAGACTAACTGCTAGGTCGTGTTCTTTGCCGGAATCCCGTGGGTTCTGAGGCCACTGTCAGAAGTGTGTGAGGGAGATAAGCTGGTTTTAGAACTGATTGCTGTGGGATTTCTGTGCTGGGCGGACTCCTCAGGCCCGTGAAACCCCCTTGCTCCTTTGACCCACTTGCGCTGTGGCATGGGGCACCGGGGCAGGGACAAAGGCAGAGGGCGGTGCTGGATTTGGGTTGGTGGGGCCGGGGCTTGTGAAGTGGGGGGGCTAGCGTCTGCCTGGGAGTGTGGCCTGAGCGCCGCTGTGTGCTCCACGGGGTCTAGCCTGTTAGGACGCTGGGACGTCAGGCGCTCCCTGTCAGCAATACGTCTGGCCGCCTTCATGTACACGCACTTCAGAGCCCCCATCTGGTCTCCTAGGCTGCAGCCAGGGGGTGGGGGCTCTGCTCCCGTAGGGGGGCATGCCATGCCTTGTCCTCAGCGGGAAGACACCCTGGCCCCTGGTTGCACGCTGTGCAGGATATCCTCCCACCTCTCCCACACCGTCTTCCTCTTTTTCCCAAGCCCTGGGTGTCGGCCTCCAAGTCTAACACGTCCGCACGGGCACTGCCCGTTGCTTGGTGCCCTGCTGGTGCAGGGGGAGCCAGTCGGTGCCGCGTGCGTGGGTAATGGAGTCCAGAAGTCGAAGGGGGAGCTCGGCCCCTCTGGGTGGCCCGAGGCTGCCCTCACTGCAGTGGGTCCCTGCACCAGGGACACTGAGCCTGTGGACGCAGGAGACAGTGAGGCTGAGTTTGCTTAGTGGGTGTTTCCAAGTAGAATGTGGCCTTCTCTGTGAATTTGTCTGTCAGCACTGGTATCTGCTGGGCACACATGGGCAGGGAGCACCAGAAAGCAGGACTTGGTCATGTTCAAGAGGTGTCCCCCTGCGGCTGTGAAGTTAGGCCAGCGATGAGCAGCTCCAGGCAAGAGTTGTCACAGGTTAGAGCACAACGGCAGCAACAGTGGGCCCTCGTGGGGCACTGGTTCTTACTCCCCAGACGCCTGCTGGCGAGCCCCTCCAACCCAGAGCCTGAGGTTAAGGGGCCTTGTTGGCTGTTTCTGGGCAGAAGCTGTGGACCCATGTGGGCATGTTCCACCTCTTCACCTTGCACTGGCCCCTGTCCTGAGCTGCCCCTGCACGTGAGGGGCTGGGGCAGTGAGCAGCAAAGACGCCTGGGCCCTCACCCCAGCAGCCCATGCAGGTTCACTGAAGGGGAGGCCTTGAGGCGGTTGGGAATTTGAGGGCTCCTAGACCCGTCTCTGCTCTGAAGTTCTGTGCACTGGGGACACTGGGAATCTTGATAGCTCACAGTCCCTGTCCCTCTTGGCCTGCTTCAGGGACAGAGAAGAACTACCCTCCTGGCCCCATAGTGCTGCACGTGGCGCCTGGAACCTACTCCTGGCTCATCCCTGGGAGCCTCCATTGCCCCAGTGATGCTTCCGTCCTCACACATCTGTGGTTCTGCTGCTGCTTCCAAGGAGATTCTCGTGGGTGTATGGATGCATCCTCGCCCCATAGACCCCGGGCTGGCCCACAGCCCTCCCCCACTTCAGCACACCTGCCTCCCTGAGGCAGGCACTTTCGGGGCAGCCTCCAGCCCAGCCCCTTCGCATCATGTCAGAGCTTTTGATGCCCTCAGGCTTAGATTTCATGTAAAGAAAGTGCTTCTAGAGATTATGTTTATTGTTAAAAAAAAAGAAAAAACAATGTCTGCATTATTTAAAACCTAGAAAATTGGGTTGTTTTCCCTAAGTTCTCAATTTCAGCTTGTATATCATTGTTCTTTTTATGGATCTAACAAATTGTTATTTTGGGGGAGTAGGTTTTTTCTTCCGAAGTCAACTTTATCGGCCAGTAATTTAATACAATGCATATCTAGAGCGTACAGCTCAGTGAGTCTCCCCAGATGGACGTGTCTGTGGAGACACAGTCCCCCCCACCAGCCATCTGTCCCCGTAGGTTCCCCTTGTCTGCAGTCCAGTTTCATATACACCGACTCACCCAGCCTGCATGCCGTGTTTGGTTTCTTCCATGTGGCATGGTGGCCTTGTGACATCCGTGCTTGGTGCCTGTCAGTGGTTGGTCAGGTTCATTGCTGGGGAGTGTTCCGCTGTGTGGATGGGCCACAGTGTATTGATCCATTTATCCACTGGTGACACTTGGGATGTTGACATACATGTATAAGCGTGTATGTCCAGATACATAAAGAAGTTATTACATGTAAAACGTGAATGTATTTTGCATATCTGTAGTTCACAGGAAATACAAAGAGCAGAGCTGGAGGGATGACCCCGCCTGGCCTCCCTGACCGGCGGCAGTGACGTGGCCAGCATGGTGTTGGCAGTCAGTGGAACAGACCACACAAATACCATCCCCTCGCTGCAGGCAGAGGAGTGCAGGCAGTTCGGGGGAGGAAATCTTTCCAGCCAACGGAGCTGGAACAGCTAGATGTTTATACCAAAGGAAGCTACATACAGACTTTTCACCATCATTGAAAATGGATTATAGACCTAAGTGTAAAATAAGAAACCATAAAACTTCCTGAAAAAAACAGTAGAAAATCTGGTGACCTTGGGTTTGGTGGTGACTTTTTAGATACGACACCAGAAGTTTGACAGTTTCTTGTAGAATTAAACTTATTCTTACCCTGGGATCTAGTAAAAAATCCTAGGTATTTATCCAAATGAAATGAAAACTCATGTCCACACAAAAGCCAGCAAACAGATGTTAGAGCCCCTTTATTCGTAATTGCCCAAACTTGGAAGCAGCCAGCATGTCCTTGAGTAGATGAGCGGATAAACAAAAACAGGTACATCCAGACCATGAAATATTATTAAGCAGCAAAAAGAAATGAGCTACAGGGGCGCCTGGGGGGCTCAGTCGTTAAGCGTCTGCCTTCGGCTCAGGTCATGGTCCCAGGGTCCTGGGATCCGGCCCCGCATCGGGCTCCCTGCTCAGTGGGAAGCCTGCTTCTCCCTCTCCCTCTGCCCCTCCCGACCCACCCCCCTCCTCCACTCCTGCTCTCTCTCTCTCTCAAATAAAAAAAAACTTAAAAAAAAAAAAAAAAAAAAGAAAGAAAAAAGAAATGAGCTACAAAGCCATTGTTAAATAACAAAATTCATCCGAGTAAATTTAAAGATACAGTTGGCTTTATTCAGTGATTCATGGCTGGACGGCCTCCCATCCAGCAATAGAAGGAGCTCCGCCAAGCTGCAGAAAAGGAAAGGTTTGTAAAGACAGGAGAGTGGCGGTAAGGGAAATTAGGAGCAGGGAAGGGAGCGGAAGGGGTCTGTGGGGCGGATTACCTGCCTAGGACTGGCCAGCTAATTCCATGCTGACTGGTTAAAGGTCGAATTCCTGGGGTCGAGAATGTACTTCGGGTGGGTGTTAAGTCCGTGGTTTGCTGACTGGGGCTCAGCCCAAGGGACTTTGTTTTGGGCCTCCTGTCTCCTTTTTAACACTACAAAGACGGATGGTGAAACTCAGATGCATCTTAAAAGAAGCCGTGTGGGAAGGCCGCCTTGCACTGTGTGATGTTCCCATGTCACATTCTGGCAAAGGTGCTGCCATGTGGTGGTGAGATCAGTGATGTCTGGGGCGATGGGGGAGTCCGCGCATGGAGCTTGGGATTGGAGGGGTTTTTAAAGTGCTCTGTACGGTACTGTAATGGTGGATACGGGACCCTTTGCATTAGTCAACACAGGGAGCAAACCTAATGTAGGCAAATCAGAGAAAAGGAAATCAGTCAGGACGTTGGGGATCCCAGGAGCAGTGCAAACGGCGCAAGACCCTCACTGCATTACACGTGTGTGACGCCACCTCAGGGACGGGGCTGGAGTCCGCCAGGCTCAAGGCAGAGCACGTGCACACGCGCCCTGGGCTCTCGTGGACGCAGGGGCTTCCCGCGGGGGCCCAGCCTCACAGGTAGGAGGCTGCCGCGCACCCACACTGGAATGGAGGGACCAACTCGGTGGCCGGCGGAGGCTGAGAGCCTGGGGTGTCACTGTGGAGTGGGGGGTGACAGGGAATCGGGAGAATGGTCCGTGGGATGACGGATGGGAGCTGGAGGCACGAGCTTAATGTCGTTGAGATTCATGTAGATGCACAGTCAGTACACACGGCTCCGTCCGTCCGCTCAGGGGCCCAGAAGCTACGACGCCCCAGTGGCGAGGAGCACGCCGGCCCCCGGAACTCGGTTCCCCAGACCGTCCTCCAGTGAAGGAACCAGGGCTCCTGGAGAAAAGGCTGATTCCAGGGCTGGGGCAGGAGACGCCCAGCTAGGTCTGGGGGGCGTCTAGCGCCAGAAAGGAACAGCTCGGAAAAAAAAAAAAATCCCGCAAGGATGGGGTTATGTCAAAGCTGGGATGAAGTAGACAACTGAAAGTGCTCCCAGGGGCCAAAGCGGGACGATTTGAGCAACAGAACATAAAGTAGTATCACATTGTAACCCAAAGTATAAAATACATACCCCCAAGTCCATGCTGATATAAATGGTCAAGTAAGTGAGGGAGAGGAGACAAGTTGCCCCTGCAGATGAGTTCCAAATAAATGTAAGAGCTCCCCGTCAAGGAGTGGGGGCTCAGCCCCCCAGCCCTTGAGTGCTGGTTGTACAGAGGGACCCTCCCAAGAGCAGAGTAGGGAGGGCACCTGAGAGGTGCACCCCAGCCAGGGGACATCAGAGATCATGTTGGTGTGATATGATCTTACTCCCAAAACCTGCAACCCTAATGGAATCACAGAAAGCAGCAGACGGTATTGACTAGGGGACATCCTACAGGACACCTGACCGGTCCTCTTCAATATTGTCCAGGTCTTCCAAAACAAGGGAAGTCTGAGGCGCCGTCACCACCCAGAGGGCCGAGCGGACATGATGGTAGAATGTCATGGGCGTCCTGGGTGGGATCCTGGGGCAGAAAAGGGGCTTTATTTATTTATTTTTGTAAGTTTGTTTATTTGTCAGAGAGAGAGACAGAGAGCATGAACGGGGGAGCAGCAGAGGGAGAGGGAGAAGCGGGCTCCCCGCTGAGCAGGGAGCCCGACACAGGATTTGATCCCAGGACCCCGGGTCATGACCTGAGCCGAAGGCAGAGGCTTCACTGACAGAGCCACCCAGGCGCCTCAGAAAAGGGGCTTTAGATAAACAGTGAGGAAATCTGAAAATACAGCAGACTGTAGTTAACGTACCAGCATGGATTCGTGACACACGACCCATACTGGTGTAAGGTGCTAACGGGGGGCCTAGGTGTGGGGAATGTGGGAATTCTGTATGTTCTGCGCCTGACTGACACGTCTTGCTAAGTAACCCTAAATGTTGCCTTAAGACGTGATGCCAAGGTTGGAATCATGAAGCGGACCTGGTGAGGGAGGGGGTCGCCCAGCACCACTGGGCACAGGCGCCCTGAGGTTTTGCCTCCCTCGTTCTGTTCTCGCGGTCACCCCTCTGCTGGTCAAGCCATCTCTGGATCACAGCAGAAGGGGCCTCTCCTGGGGGTAGAGGCTGTCACTCTGGGAGGGTGGCTGAGCGGGGGTCTGTGTGCTCCTTCAGGCAGCCCGTGTGGACTTCCCACCTCCTCCCACCCCCAAACGGACCAGTGTGCGTCTTCGGGCAGGTGGGTACCTCACGGGCCCTCTGTATGGGCTCCTGTGATGGGGACGTGGGTCCTGCCCTGCTGAGCACAGTGGCCAGTGTCCCTCTGTGCCTCCTGCAGTCTGGAGGCCGGCAGCTGCAGGAGCAGGGAGCCAGGACTGACATGGAGACTGGTCCAGAGACTCAAGTGTCCCCTGGGGGCCACACCCACAGCAGCATACCACCCAAGCTGATCAGACTTACCCTGGCCATATGAGGGGCGGGCAGAGTCCCCGGCCCACTCCTGGCCCTGGTGTGGGGACAGGTAGGAGAGCAGAGGGCTGCCAGGGGCTGTCCTGTGAGGCCCAGCTTTGACTACCGAGTGCACTTAGCGGGCAGAGGGGGTAAGGTGTTTTCAGGCTGACACCTTTGGCCTCCTGTGTGGTCTCGTGTCTGTGTGTGTTTGATAGAGCATCCCAGCCGGAAACAGCAAGCGCGTGCGTCTTTGCCGCGTGATTGCTGCCGGGGGAAGAACGGGCGCCCTGCAGCCCTCAGACCCCCTGCTGGGCGGGGCGGTGGTCGGAGCGGCTGTGTGTGTGTCCTTGCTCCTCCCACCGTGCAGGCGCACTTCTCCGTGTCTGTGTGATCACAGGGAGTCGGGGCACTTCATGCTGTTGCAGACCACAGCAGCAGTCTGCTGGGCCCTTGCCTCATGGGAGCAGAAGGCCGTTCATTCCGTCCTCGCATCCTCGCATCTTTCCTAGGAGGCCCTCGTGCAGCCTGGCTGGTCTCGCATGGGGTTTTAGGTGTTCTTTAAGTGGGAAGCACGTGCAGGAGCGGGGTACCACTTTGCAGCCTAACTAAGGCACAGCTCCCAACCGAGGGCCTTCTCCCAAGGGGGTGCTGTCTCCGGGCGGCACATGGGCTGTGGAGGCCGCGGTGTCGGCCCTCCCTGCCGCCCGGGCACCCACCCGTACCCCGAGGCCTCCTCCCGCTTTGCCCCACTGGGGTCCCTCCCACCCCGGCCCTCCCACCTGGGAGACGTGCACTGAGGGGCTGTCTGTTCTTTATTTGCAGAGGTATTGTGGCCAGTATTTTGGTTTTCTTATGTTTTGGAGTCACACAAGCTAAAGACGGGCCGTTTTCCAGACCTCATCCAGGTAACTTGTCCTTTCTTTGTCCGCGTGTGCCCACATGACAGTTCTGTCCTGAGCAGTCACTCCGCATCCATTCTGCCGGGTGCGAATGTCCTGTCCTCCCTCTTCCCAGCCCCTCCCAGCCGGCCAGGGCACGCTGTCATCAGCTGAGGAGGGTGAGGGTGGGTTCCTCTTGTCTCAGCCCTTCTCCCGTCTCTCTGCTCCTCACCCCGTCCTGCTCCTGTCCTTGTTCTTCTCTTCCCTTTCCACCCACTCTGTCTGAGGGGGCTTCTTCTGCAGAGCGAGGTGCCCCAGGACTGTCCACGGGGTCGGCGTGGGCCTGCCATTGAGGTGCTCGCCACGTGCCATCTGCGATGAGTCCTCCTGTCTCTGACCCCCAACCCCCAAATTAAAGGAGGAGTTCTAACAACCCCTTAAGCCTCGGAGCTGCAGAGCATTGCTCGGGCTGCCCCTGGTCCTGCCCTGAGTCCTGCCCCCCTATCCTATCCCCCATCCTGCCCCTTATCCTGTCCCTGATCCTGCCCCCCTGTCCTGGTCCTGCCCTCCTGTCCTGTCCCTGGTCCTCCCTTCTGGTCCTGCCCCCAGCCCCAGTGTGTTTAGGGCTCCAGCCTCGTTGAGGGGCCGCCTCCAAGGGCACAGTGAGTTTTCCTGAGGTCTTACAGCTTAGTAACATGTTTCTTTTCTGTATTAATAGGGGTGTGTATTCATTGTAGAATATTTGGAAAATACAAAAACTATTTTTAAATAGAAACAGAAGCCAATCACAGAAAATAACCACTGTTAAGTTTTAATGTGTTTTTATGAATACACACACAGACACAGAGCTTAAAAAATGTGATTCTCCCCTGTGTGGTTTTATATCATTGATTTCTCACTTCAGGTTAACATAAACCTCTCCTTCGTGATTTTGTATTTGAGAACTAGACATTTCACGGCTGCTTGTCTGGCCATCATTTGATACACGACAGTTTATTTACCAGTCCTGTATCATCGTATGCTCCAGCTTTCATAAAGCAGGCTGTAGTGAATTTCTGCACATGCATCTGTGCGTATGTATCCAATCATTCATTTAACACCAAGCCCTGGGAGTGGAAGCCGCAGGCTGAACTGCGCGCGCATTGTAGGCCTGTGGTAGACATGACCGAACAGCCCTCTGGAGGCGGTCAGTGAGCACCGTGGCTGTGAGCCGGGCCCCTGCCGGTCTTTCCAGCTGCTCTGCCCCCTCAGTGCCCGCTGGGGACGCTGATGCTGGGTGACCCCTGTGCGGCAGTGGGGAGGGGGCCCAGCCCCCCAGCTTTCCATCTGCTCAGTCATGGGCCTCCAGAGGGTCTGAACGCCCAGCCAGCAGAGAAGTGAGAGAACAGTTTAAAAGCCACCAAAAATCACAGCAAAAATCCAGGTGCGGTGAGTGCCTATTGGATTGGGAAGAGTCAGCAGTTCCAGGCGTGGCAAGTCCCTTGGGGGCGCTGGGCCCTGCCCGGGGGTCAGATGGCCGGTGGGTGGCTGCTTGGCCTCTGGACTCCTGGGAGACCCTGTGCTCTGTCCAGTTGGGGGTGCCGGACACCCTCGTCTGAAAGACTCCCCTGTGGTTTCTGTGGGCTTCATGAGCATTAACCCAGCCCTCCGCCCCCAGAAGGCAGGCTCGTAGCTGTGTTCTGAGTTCTCCTCCACCTTCCTTCCTTCCTTTCGGTTTGGTTGCTTGGTGTAAACTCTCTGTCCCTGCCAGTCTGTAGTTTGACGAATGTGGGGATCCTGTTCTGGAGCACTTCTTCCCTAGCAGTCGGCAGAAGGCCTCGACTTCTCAGATCAGCACGCACTGGACATGAGTCCTGTCAGTCCTGTGCAGCATGCTGTGGGGAACAGTGGGAAGGGTCTTCTGGCCCCAGGAAGGAGGTGTCGCGGGGCTGCAGGACCCACTGTCTGGGAGGGGACTGGAATTGGCTGCAGTTCCCAAAAAAACTGGCCGGTTGAAAAGGCACCCTTCTCGTAAGAATTTTTATTCTCATCCGTGGCTCCCTCCAAACGCTGGAATAAGCAGAATATTGCCGGGGCTGCTGAGGCGGCTGGACTCAGTGCTTTTAGGGAGAAAGTAAGCATGCCAGTGGGGCGGCTACTGAGAGAAACCAGCCTCAGGAGTCTCCCGGCGGCTCAAGGGAGACCCTGCGTGGGAATGTAGGAGGAGCACCTGCTGTGTATTTGGGGGTGGGTGGGCAGGTGGAGAGTGACGGGAGGTGGGAGATGGCTGGGTCCCTGACCAGGAGCCGCGGTCGGGGAGGAGACAGATGGCGTGTCAGAAGGTCCACAGGGAAGGTGCCGTCGCACGGTTGTGGGCTGAGCGCTCCGGGGGAAGGCGCCTGGAGTTGCTTTAAGCCAGGCCCTTTTAGCTCCCGCTGCAGCCCTTGACCAGGGGACCTTTGCAGGCATTTCCCAAAGTCAGGGGCAGTGACGCTGGTGTGTCACGTCCACTCTCTGTCCCGTGCCCCAGAAGTACTTGAGCAAACCGTCCTGAGAACTGACCTTCACGCTTCCCACCTACACCAGCCTGGGCTTTCAGGAGTCCTGGTGGCTGTTTCCCCCACAGGCAGATGAGGTGCAAGCCCCCGGGGGTGCTGGGTGGGCCCTGGAGCCCCGCGTGAGTGCCCCCGCCCCCACAGCCCGAGATGTCCGAGGCCGAGCGGGGTCTCTTCCATGTTTGCAAGCACCACCTTTTTTATGCAAGGGGAATGGGTTTTTAAAAGCAGGCTGGTGGTTTTTCTTTAAAGAGTCGTAAGCAAAGGGAAAGTAGATATTTTAGGTCTTTATTAGACAGGATTATCAAGATTTTCGGAAGGTGAAAGTTATCATTTGTGTCCCAGAATAGTTGTATGCACTCCCTCTCCTGTTACCTCCTCCCCGGGTGAGCAACTGAGCTTTCCGTGCCAAGCTGCGGAAACCAGGTGGTGGAGAGAGGGCGTCCTGGCTAATCAAAGGGATCTTGAGGGAAAAGTTTTTTTTTCCTCAGCTCTGTTGAGATTTGATTGACCCCTAACGTGTGGGTTTGGGGTGTACGAGGTGATTGGACACACGTGGGTATTGTCCACTGGCGGCCACAGCAAGCTGAACGCCTTGGTCGCCTCACAGACTTAGTCTTTCTGCGGGGAGAACGTGTGAGACCTGCCCGTCAGCAGCTTGGAAGTACTCGCCCCCAGCACGAGTGGTCCTGCTGAAATGGAGAGGTTTCCTGAAACAGGGTGCCACAACCAGGTTCGGTTTATCCCAGGGATCCAGAGGTGGCCTAACGTCCAAAAACGTGTGTGTGTAATCCCTCACGTGAGCGCTAGAGAGGAAGGATGACGTTTCCTGCCCATTCACGGGAAAAACAGTGTACTGGACTTAGTAGGCTTTCTTAACCTGATCAAAGGTATCCGAAGGTTCCTGCAGAATCGCTTAACCACGACGGTCAGAAGCGTGCTAGTCAGCGGACAGGGGCGTGCCTGCGGGACCAGGCGGGAAAACCAGGCGGGAAGGAGGCACACCGCACAGGGCCGAGCTCACTTGTGAGTGCGACCGTGCGTGCTGCGCTCTCCCGCGGGGGTCCACCTGACGCCGGTGCTCTGTGTCTTTGTAGCTTACTGGAGGTTCTGGCTGTGCGTGAGTGTGGTCTACGAGCTGTTCCTCATCTTCATACTCTTCCAGGTAAGGGGCTTTTTTCGGCTGGAGGGTCTGGGAATGCAGGTGATGGTGTGGCCCCGGGTAAGTGAAAGGGTTTGAGAAGACTGCCGTCGGCCCCTCTGGAGCTTTGGCAGGAAGCAAGGCTGGACCCCAGCAGAAGTGGGCAGGGGCTGTGAGGGGGGACCCTCCGGAAGGATCCAGGTGTGGAAGGGCTGTACCTGCCACAGCTCAGCAGGGTCTCCGCCCTGAGCGTGGAGCACTTTGAGGGCCCTGCCCAGACGGCCTCGGTTGGGGAGTGAGGACAAGGCCCAGTGGAACCGCCTGGCTCAGGTGCACATGCCTGCTGGGCAGTCTGTCCTCTGAGGAGCTGCCGGTGTTCTGGGCCTGAGGGGGGCCCAGCTCACCTGCTTCCACACAGCACTCAGTACTGAAGGTGGCCCCGGCTGTTCAGTCCCTCCGCGCACACAGGGTGGTCAGGAGGGAGGTTGGAAACTGCTCACCTTAGTAAACCTTGGGTCAGGACTTCTGTTAACGTTCCTTGTTTTGCTTAATTTGGTGTATGTTTTTTTTGTTGTTTTTTTTTTTTTTTTTCGGTGTACGTTTTGATGGTGAGCTTCAGTTTACAGAGTACTTTATTCACAACCTCAAAGCTATCAGTGGTGGTGCTCATAGCTGATGCTCGTGCTGTAGTCAAATTTACTCCTTTAGGGTACGGTGCGAACGGTACACCTGTGTGTGTTTGTAACCCCACGTGGAGGACCCTGCGGTAGCTTGAGTCACCCATCCCTGTCTCCCCCAGAGCCACTGACCTGCTCTCCCTCCACCACCTGGGCCCCTGAAGGGCGTCCGGGCCCTGGGCCTCTTTCCCGCTGAGTGGGGTGGCCAGCCACATCGGCACTGTCCTTGAGCGGGGCTGTTGGCGACAGGCTTTCGTGTGCACCTGAGCAGGATTGTGGGCCTGCCGTGTCCCACGCATGTCACTTGTCAGGAGCGGCCAGACCGCTCCCACCCCACCTGCACTCGTCAGGATCTTTACCGTGGCCGCTCTTGGTGGTGTGTCCTGGCGTCTCCTGCTTCTGTTTGCGTTTCTGGAATGCTCTCTCTGCTGAAGTGCTCACGCTTTGGGGCGCCCCCACGGGGTGCTCGGCCTTCAGAGGCTCCTCACCGTGTGCACAGGTTTCACCTGTCGTGGGGCCTGAGTGCCTATGAGTCCGGCTCCTGCTGACCTGCTCTCCTGACACAGGGACACAGCAGTGTCCAGCCTCAGATCCAGTGGTTACCGAAACCACATGGGGTGATTTCAGTTGTTAGTGATGTTACTGTCTGAGGGTCACTTCCAAAGACCCCAGGTGGGGGACAGGGTTGCGTTGCAGGACAAGGCAGCATGGGTGGCCGTGGTCACGTGACACGCAGGTCTGCGTGTCTTCTGCCCATCGGCCACGGATGTCTGTCTCCCCCCTTACCCTCTTCCCTGCTTCGTCCCTTGGCTGGTACTTGGGGCAGGAGTGAGGGGACAGGGTCCTGACAGCAGGCGTCCTGGGGCCCCTCCCTGTGGACTGGAGGCCCCAGCTGCTGGCTGGAGAGGGCCCGAGGGAGGGGGAAGCCTGGGCCTGCTGCAGGGCAGCCTCTGTCCATGCAACCCTGGAAGTCCCCTCAGAGCTAAGGCCAGAAGGAGCGATTTGCTAGGGTACGTGTCCGTGTCTGGGAAGGCTGTCCTGATGTCGTGCTCCTTCCGTGAGGGGACGTGGAGAGGTGAGGCGGCAAGACCACTGAGCTGAGCCTTCGCCCTGTGGCCCACCTGTGTCCCCACATGGGGGGCGTGGGGCATCACCTTGCACTTGGGACCCCCCCAGTCTGCTCAGCCCTGTGTTGGGGGGACGGCAGCAGAGACAGGGTGTTTGCCCCCACTCGGTGGGGGTGCCTTTCACAGCCCCCAGGCCGTACACGTGGCTCGAGGTTTCGGGAGTTTAGCCGCGTTCTCCCATCACCACCAGCAGCATCTGGCCCCACTAACCAGAGTGCTGGCCTTGCAGACTGTCCAGGACGGCCGCCAGTTTCTGAAGTACGTGGACCCCAGGCTGGGAGTCCCACTGCCCGAGAGGGACTACGGGGGAAACTGTCTCATCTATGATGCGCACAATGAGAGCGACCCCTTCCACAACGTCTGGGTATGGGCGGGCCCGAGGGGCCCAGTGCTCAGGGTGGGACCCGGAGTCCAGTGCTTAACAAGCTCCCAGGTGCTGACCTGTCCCAGATGTTTCTGGAACCCCAGTCATTCTGCAGATCAGACGGGGTGGGGGTGGCGTGGGCCCTGGCAGGCGCTGGCCTCCCTTCTGCTTGACCAGGGGCTCCCTTCAGCTCAGCCCACTTGGAGCAGGGGAGGGGGACCCAGGGCCATGCAGCCCACATGTGGGGGCCCTGTCCCAGCTCACCGGGGTGCGGGTCCCTGCCTTCCAGCCTGGAGACTTGGTCTCGGCCCAACCCGTGTGCCTCACTGAGGGGCCCACTGCTCTCCTCGGTGGTCAGGGTGCTGTCTGCTTGTGCATAGGACCCTAGCTTTGTCCCCCGGTCCAGCCGGCGCTGCTCAGAAAGGCTGAGACCGTCCCAGCAGTCCTGGTTTGGGTGGGAGCCGGGCCCGGGTGCATGCGGGCTGCACACGAGGCTGGTATCCTACCCCGCAGGACAAGCTGGACGGCTTTGTGCCTGCGCACTTCCTTGGCTGGTACCTGAAGGTAAGACGACCTCGTCAGAAGGACACCCTGGGTCTGTCCTGTGTTCCAAGTCCATTGCCTAGCCACGTGCTGACGTTGAGAGTACTGGAGTGTGGTGGGCAAGGGCCTGGGGGCCGTGGCCCCGACCTGTGCTAGTCCTTGGCGTCATGGTCTCCAGCCAGCGCCTCACCCTGCTCGGGAGGGCGCTGGGGGTGTCTCCCCTGGAGGGTCTGATGCTCTGCCACGGCCCTCAGACCCTGATGATCCGTGACTGGTGGATGTGCACGATTGTGAGCGTCATGTTCGAGTTCCTCGAGTACAGCCTGGAGCACCAACTGCCCAACTTCAGCGAGTGCTGGTGGGATCACGTAGGTGCCCTGGGGGGTCACCGGGCGCAGAGGCCCTCAGGTGGGGCAGGACAGGGCGCTCACCTCCTCCCTGGTTCCTGCCCCCAGTGGATCATGGACGTGCTTGTCTGCAACGGGCTGGGCATATACTGCGGCATGAAGACCCTCGAGTGGCTGTCTCTGAAGACATACAAGTGGCAGGGCCTCTGGAACATTCCAACCTACAAGTGCGTCTCTCTCGAGCTGCCGCCCTGCTCCACGGGGGCCAGGGCGTCCCCGTGAGGCCTGGAGGTGCCGCTCGTGCGCCTTTCTGGGGGGTGCAGGCAATGGGCCAGGATTTTGCCCGCTTCCTCTGTGCGCGGGGGCGTGCGCACACGTGCGCACACACACCCCCGCCAGGGCCCTCGTGGTGGCCAGGAAGTGGGCCTGAGCACCACCCTGTCCAAGCAGCTCCTCTTCATCCTCTCCCGGCCCTTCTCGGAGGTCTCCGGGGCACCCCTCTGGGGCTGTCCTCCTCACATCGTACGGGCACTCGGTCACGTTTACTTCGAGATCTGAAGCAGTCCCGGAAAGGGCACTGGGGAGTGGGGTCTCGCTGCCCATGCATTGTGGGTGCCTGGGGCGGAGGGGGTGGCGGCAGCACAGGGAGGGAGCGGCCCCTGGGCCCAGAGCACCTGGCATGGCTGCCTGGTGGGGCAGGGGCACCCCAGGGTGACCGGCACGTGTGCTCCCAGGGGCAAGATGAAGAGGATCGCCTTCCAGTTCACGCCCTACAGCTGGGTCCGCTTCGAGTGGAAGCCCGCCTCCAGCCTGCGCCGCTGGCTGGCCGTGTGTGGCATCATCCTGGTGGTAAGGCTGGCCAGTCTCGTGTGCGTGCCTGCTGGGCGGCCCGGCTCGCCACCCACCCTCCCATGTCCCCCAGTTTCTGTTGGCAGAATTGAACACGTTCTACCTGAAGTTCGTGCTGTGGCTGCCCCCAGAGCACTACCTGGTCCTCCTGCGGCTGGTGTTCTTTGTGAATGTGGGCGGAGTGGCCATGCGGGAGATCTACGACTTCATGGATGACCCGTGAGGGCCCAGGGTGGGTGGGGCAGGCCTGGGCACACTTGGCATTGCCACCCCTGGGGCACAGCCGCGGCGCCCTCAGCCGAGTGCCCTCCCCCCACAGGAAGCTCCACAAGAAGCTGGGCCAGCAGGCCTGGCTGGTGGCAGCCATCACGGCCACGGAGCTGCTCATCGTCGTGAAGTACGACCCGCATACGCTCACGCTGTCCCTGCCTTTCTACATCTCCCAGTGCTGGACGCTTGGCTCTGTGCTCGTGCTCACCTGGACCATCTGGCGCTTCTTCCTGCGGTGAGTGGTGTGGGCCTCAGCAGGCCATCGGCCGTCTCCTGGGCTGGGTCAACGGGTGTCTGGGTCTTGCGGTCCCTCCCTGTGACTGTGAGCGCGTCCCTGCGAGGGGCAGCTTTGCGGGACCTCCGTGGGCCGCCTGGTGGTGACGTGGCTTCTGCCGTCCCCAGGGACATCACCCTGAGGTACAAGGAGACTCGGCGGCAGAAGCAGCAGAGCAGGGGCGACCAGGACAGAGCCGTGGGCAACACGGACGGACACTTGCCTGAGCCAGAAGACCCCCCAGGGCCTGTGGAGGCAGAGAGGGAGGGGGCGCCGGCCCCAAACTGACGCACCCCATGATTGCCTGGAGCCAAGGCTCGCTGGAGCCTTCCAACAGGCCTCGGCCCTTGTGGTTTTATCACACTTTCTCCCGTGCGCACGGTGGGGCCCTGCGGGGTGGGGGCCGAAGGTGGCCCTCGTCCTGGTCATGCGTGGTGTGTGCACGTGTGAACACAGTATATATGGGTGTGGACACGTGTGCTCCACGTCCCTGAGGCCTCTCTGGGGCTGACAGGTGTGGCTGGGCTTGCCCTGGGCAGCCGGTCTCCTCCCCTTTCTGCACCTTCAGCCCAAGGGCCCCTGGGCTGCACCAGGCCCTCGGCACCAGACGGCCCTGCCCCGCACAGGCGTCACGGTGCCTTTCTCTGCTCCCTGGGCCCCTGGCCACTTTGAGGCCATGGGTGTCCGTGCCCTGGCAGCACATGTGAAGGACACCCCGTGACGGCTAAGAAGGGGCAGGTCTGAGCAGGCAGCCCTGAGCCATTTCCCACAAACGTAAGAGTGGGAACGGGGCCAGAGGTCACCGGACTGGTCCCTCGAGGACCCTGTGCCTGAGGTGGGGAGGAAGGGTTGAGGGTCGTCTTCATGAGCAACCAGAACAAGTAAAGCAGCGATGAAGGTCTGCAGCAGTGTGTCCTCCTCACTGGCTCCCAGCCTCTGCTCCATCCTGCGCCCAACGCAGGGGCTGCCCAGAGGGGCGGGGGGAGGGGGTGGGTCAGGGCCAGTGCTGGCATCTGTCCCCCCGGGTGGCTGGCGGTGTGCAGACGGACAGCCCCGGGTGCTGCATCTGGCAGGGGGTGAGGGAGGCGGCTGTCCTGGACGTGGGTGCATGCACATAGCCGGAGAGCCCTCCTGAAAACACACCTGGGATGCCGGGCCTGGTGGGGACCCCACGAAAGGACAAGCACTCCTCTTGCCAAAACAAGTGCTTTAATAAAGTATCTAAAACTTTATTGCAGAAGTGAGTTATTACAGCGTTTCTCTTCGTTCAAAGCTAGGACACCAGCGGGAGAGCCCCAGGGAGGGGCCGGGTTTCAGGAGATGATCCTCAGGCTGGGCTTGCGCCCCTCCAGAGCCTGCAGGCTGTTCTCCGTCTCTTCGCTCCAGTATATGTCGTAGAGACTGTGCAGGCGGCCGGGGAGGGGGCGGGATGCGAGGTCAGGGCCGCCACCGCCCCCGCACGCAGCCCCCACCCCCGCTGGCCCCCCCCCCCCCCCCCCCCCCCGCCCCATCACTCACACCAGCTGCTTCCACCCCCCGCCCGTATGCGCCACTCTCACCACCTGGTTCCCCCCTCTCCGCCACTCACACCAGCTGCTTCCTCCCCCCCCCCGCCCGCAGCACTCACACCAGCTGCTCCGCCCCCTCCCTGCATCACTCACACCAGCTGCTCCGCCCCCTGCCCGCATGCGGCACTCACACCAGCTGCTCCAGCGTGCAGCCTGGCTGCTCCACGCTCGCCATCAGCTGCAGGATGCCCTGGTCGTCCATGCAGTTGTTGCTGAGGTCCAGCTCCCGCAGGCTGCGATTGGCCAGCAGGAGTGAGGCCAGGCTGGCGCAGCCACCGTTGGCCACATCGCAGTCCCCCAGGCTGGGTGGAGAGCAGGGCACAGGTCAGGACAAAAGGGTCCACACCAGGCCCATGCCACAGAATGCGGGGTGACAGGGATGTCTGCGCAACACGAGGTCTACAGTGTGCAGAGCCCCAGGGTCATGGCTGTTCCCAGACCTCAAGCTCGGGAGCTCGTGGGGTTCCCACTGTGGCCCCAGCAGACGTCAACACCAAACACAACAGGTGCGCACAGCTCCCCTCCACAGGCACAGTAGTTGGACTGGGCTAAGGCTGGCACACCTGGACTTAGGGCCACAACCTCCCTGGGCAGACGGGGGCTGGGGGGGGCACCAGAGAGCCTCATCCAAGCCCTCGCTTCCTCACCACTGTGTGCTGGGAGCTGGCTGGGTGGGTGGGAGCTGCCAAGGAGGCAACCAGAGGCCAAAGGCGCAGGGACACAGGTATGGGGTGCACAGAGGGTGTGGGGTGCACAGAGGGTCGGGGCCTCCAGAGTGAGGACAACGGAGAAGGGCAGGCTCAGTGCCGCTGCCTGTGCCCTGATCCTCCACCTGCACCCACGCCCCATCCAGCATGGCCAGGCATCCCCAGAAACAGCAGTGAGAAGCAGAGACAAAAAGACGCAGAAAACAAAAACAAAACGTGACATTAGAAACGAACGGCTGAGGCGGCGGGCTGCAAGCCGTAAGAACAGAAACTCAGGAGGAAAGAGAATGGTGCGTCAGGCCGCCGGGCCCTGAGACCCAGCAGTGGGTTCCTGAGTGCTCCACAAGTAAAAACGAGATTAGAAAATCCCTCAAAGGCACACCACTTTAGTGCAACCAAGCGTCCAGCCCAGTAAAGGAACCAGGACCCACACGAGGCGAAGAACACGGGCCTGCTGGACCCAGCAGAGCAGCGTGCAGCAGAGACCAGCGGGTGAGTTCTGGGAAGTACTAGAGATGGCAGGGGGCGGGGGGTTCTGGGAGGTGCCCCCGCACGGACCCGTCAGACTGAGCGCCTGGCCAGCATGGTGCCGCCCCGCACACACGTGCCGTCCCTCGGGCACGCTCACCAGAGCACCTGCAGCGTGGTGCCAGGCTGACTCAGGCCCTGGCAGAGCTCCTGGAGGCCAGAGTCCCCCAGCTTGTTGTTACTCAGCCGAAGCTCCACGAGGTGCTTGTTTTGGGTCAGCATCGTGCTGAAGTGCTGGCAGCTCGCAGCCGTGAAGCTGCAGGACTTCACCCTGGGCGAGACAGACAGGACCGGGGCCTGACTGGGGCCCACACCTCTGGGTGCTCTCGGAGGCCCCTGTGGACCTGAGCATGAACCCCCCAACCCCTGCCCCCCAAAGACACCCAGCACCTCCCCCACCCCTTTGCAGAGGCACCTGCATCTCGAAGGCCCCGCACCCCCGACTTGCCCTCAGGCACCGAAGCTGCCCTGGCCCCGGGCCTCGGGGCCCCAGCAGCACCCGCGTCCACGGGCTGCCCTCGGGCCCCGGCTCGGTACAGGCCCAGCCTCCCGCTGGCCACCGCCTGGACCACACTCACCACAGGGACTGCAGCCGGCAGCCAGGCTCCCGCAGGCTGTCACAGAGCAGCCGGGCACCCTCATCCCCCAGCGCATTGCCCGCCAGGCTCATCTCCTTCAGGCTCTCCTTGGCCCCGAGGACGCGGCACAGGTCTCTGCAGCCCGCGGTGGTGATGTCACAGTCCCAGAGCCTGCAGGGCCGGGGACACGTCACCACAGGGCCCCCCGAGGCGACACGGCCGACCTTCTCAGACACCCCCCAGCTGCCCGCTGAGGCCGGGGCCCTCTGCAGGAGCAGGGCGGGTGCTAACTCACCACAGGACCCTGATCTGGCAGCTGGGGTGCAGCAGGCTGGGGCACAGCGTGGCGATGCCCTGGTCGCCCAGCTTGTTGTCACCCAGGTCCAGCTCCTGCAACGAGGGCTTGGAGGCCACGACACCACACAGGTCCTCACAGCTGGCCGACGTGAGGCCGCAGTTCTCCAGCCTGGAGGCACAGGAGGGCCGGCTGGGCTGGGGAGCCCCTGCGCGCCCCCCACCCCGACCACGGACCCTCCCCAGGCAGGCCCAGCGCTTACTTGAGCGCCTCCAGCTGGCAGGCAGAGTCCACCAGGCCCCGACACAGCACCCGCACACCAGCCTCACCGACCTCGTTGTTGCTCAGCACGAGCTCCCTGAAGTGCCGCTTGGCCCTGAGCGCCGAGGCCAGGGCCTCACAGCTGGCGGCCGTCAGGTTGCAGTACTCTAGCCTGGGGGTGGGCAGGTGTCAGGACCTCCGTCCGGTCTCCTCTCCTGCCCCGGGCTGCAGGGCCTGTGAGACTGGAGGGCTGCTGGGCAGGGACAGCACAGCAGTAGCGAAGGGCCATCTCCTGGGAGCGTGGGTGCTCCAAGCCTCCTGGAAGCCAGCCACTGACCCCGAGCCCCACCCCACACCTGGGATGCACCAGACCTGGGAGAAAGAGGCCAGACTCCCCTCCTGCATCGCTGAGCCCATCGGCTCTTGATGAGGGGTTACAGGCCAGCTCTCAGCTCGGGGCCACAGCCCCAGCATCACACAGGACGAGGATCTGCAGGTCTGTGAGAGCCCCTTCCTGAAAGCTCCCCGCAGCTAACGTGCTGGGGCAGGGGCTCCCCCAAAACCAGAGGGATGGGGGTGCAGGGCTAGGGGTGGCCTGGGTGGCAGATCACACACTCACTGAAGCTTCTCAAGGTTGCACAGGGGGTCCAGGAGTCCTCTGCACAGCAGCTGCAGGCCCGCATCCTCCAGCGGGTTGTCACTGAGCTGCAACTCCCGCAGGGTGGGCAGGGAGCGCAGCACATCAGGTAGGACCCCACAGCCAGCCTTGGTTAGGCAGCAGTTCTGGAGGCTGGAGCACACCCACGCTGGCCATCAGCAGGGTCCCTGTCAGCTGTGGCCCCCATGCAAACTGCCCTCTGTCCTCAGGAGCCCCCACTACCCCTGAATCCCAGGGGAGCCCACCAAGCTCGGCCTTGTAAAAGAGGGCTTGCTCCTCCTCCTCCGGACAGGGCTCTGGGGTCTCCAGGCCAAGGACAGAGAGCAGGAGGGGCTGCTCAGATGCACCACAAGGCCCAGAGGAAGCTGGGCCATGAGCCCAGGAATGACAGGCAGGGCTGGCAGGAGCACACCCCCCACAGGGGAACAGGGGCCTAGGACGAGGCAGGAAGGGACCCCACGCTCCAGGACCTTTGGCTGAAGCCCAGACACCTGCTGCTGCCTCCGGCCCACCCACAGCTGCCTGCAAGCCCCAGTTCCCCGCACTGTCCAAGTAGGTTCAGACCTGAGCCTAGGGCCGGGCAAGCACCTGGGACCACGTGGATCACCCAGGCTCACCTGAGCTTCTGGATCTTGCAGGTGGGGCTCTGCAGGCCCTGGAGCACCAGGTGCACACCGGCATCACCCAGCTCGTTGGTGCGAAGGCTCAGCTCGGTCAGGGAGGGGTTGGCTTGGAGGGCAGAGCTGATATCCTTGCACCGCACCTCCGTGAGGCCACAGTCATCCAGCCTGTGGAGGGGACACGTGGTCATTTCACACAGCAGGTCCTGGCCCATTAGTGGAACTCAACGTGGGGGGGGAGGTCACAACCAAGACATTTAAAAAATGAAACAGGGGGGCTCCTGGCTGGCTCAGTCAGAGGAGCATGCAACTCTTGATCTCAGAGTGGTGAGTTCAAGCCCCACACTGGACATAGAGATTACTTAAAAAAATAAATAAAAAAAGAAACAGAGAAGTGTATGGATCATCTCACGATGCTTTTGTTGCAGGCCCTGGCACATCTACAGATGCACGTCTGGGGCCCCGTGCTCTCTGCGCCTTCCTGTGGGGCACACAGTCAGCACATGAAAGCTCCTGTCTATCTCTAGAGAAAAACCAAACCAAGGAAGTGCTGGGAAAAGGACACAGCACCTCAGAGGGACACAACCGGAGGGGCTCACCAAGATGGGCATGCACAATGCTGATTGTAACCCAGGATCAAGGCTGCCACAATTAGGGAAACAACCAACAAATACAGGTGGGAGAAAAGCCACCTCTTGCTCACAAGAGAATGATAATAGATAAATGTGGAAGGAATGAAGAAATTAAAAATCCCAGTTAGGCAAAGGCCCAATAACAACTGTTCTGGCAAGATCCACCGATGAATGACAAAATCAGTAGGCAAAGGTTTGAGCAGTCTTAAGGCACCTCACCCAAAATATTTATCAATTACCAAGAGAAAACAGTGACTTTAGAGTGGAGAACAGGTGGTCATGGTGACCGTTAGGGGTGACCCCATGGTGCCATAGCAATCGACAGGATACAATATGCCAGGCAGACACCACAGCATTTGTGTATTCCCACGAAAAACCTGTGTCTCAGCCATGACATCTCCAGAGCCTGAGCAGACTCAAGAGTCAGATGACCAAGGACAAGGAGGGACAGAGGGACCATCACAGGGAAGGGGCCAAGGAGATGTGAAGTTAAATGCCTCAAGCGGGATCCTGCACAGAGCCAGGCACAGGGAAAGGACACAAGGGGAAGAACTGGTGATGTCCGAGTCCAGGCAGCCATGGGGGCGGGGGGGGGGGGCTCTTCGTTTTCCTGTCTAACTCTTTATAAACCTACAACTATTTCAGGTAAGTAAAAAAGAGAAAAAGTAAGCAGGCACTCATCTCCTGCTTATACACCCTGGGGAACCTGTGGGTTTGAGAAGCTCAACAACAAAACCCAGTCTTGACTCCCAGCAGGGGCAGTGGATGGGCAGCGAGCGCCTCCCACTCCCACAGGAAAGAGACAGGCTGCTCTGCCCACCTGCCCTCAGAGCCTCCAGGCCACCTCCTGCCCCCGCAGCCTGAGCCAGGAAAGGTTTACATTTTCAAATAGTGGGAAGAAAGTACAGTAACATCTCATGCCATGTGAAAATCATATAAAATTTACACTGTGAGTCCAGAATCCCAGTGCTCTGGGAGCACACCCAGCCCACTCGTGGGTGGTGGCCGAAGGCTGCAGAGCCACGGCAGTGAGGTGGAGAGCCTGCCTGCTAACCCCCGCACACACACACACCAACAGGGCTGTTTTCTACCTGACCACCTCGTACTGCTGGATCAGAGGCAGGAGCTCCGTCCACCGGGCATCACTCAGCTGCTGACACTGGATGTCGAGATTCATGGTTCGAGGCGAAGTGTTTTCTAGGTAGAAGGCAGAGCGGGGAGAACATCTTAGCCAAACTCTCTCAACCTTTGATAGGCCAGAGAGCCAGAAGACGGAAAAAAGTCCTAATAGGACCCCCAAGGGTGGGGGTTGGGGGGTTGATGTTTCAGAAGCCACAGCCTCTCCCTGGCCAGTGCCCTTCTCCACCTCAGCCTCCAGGAGCAAAAATGGGGGCAAGCAAGGGGAGGCTGCACCCACTGGGCTCCCCTGACAAAGGGCACCACAGACCACAGAGCTTGGGGACACAGCTGTGGGAATGGAGGCAGCCCCACCTCTTGGTCTCCTGCACTTAGCCTTTATGGGCCCCTCCTACCCAGGAGAGCCAGGACCAGTGCTGGCCATCTGAAGCCCCTTCCTCTCACTTGCCTGGGTGACACCACAGTGTAGAGACCCAAGCAAGTGGAGCACAAGGACCAGCAACCTGAGGAGTGCCACAGCCCCACCTGGCCAGAGAGCCCCCCACCTGGCATCTGAGGAGCATGGACCTGAGCGGCTTGTGAGAACCCGAGGCCTCACCACCCTGAGGCAGCTGGCGGGGAGGACAGGGGCCTGTGGTGAGCTAACAGTTCTTCAAGGGGCACCAGCAACAGGTGCCCTGGAAAGGGCTGAGGAGGTAAAGTGGGGACCCCAGGCCCACTGCCTGCACTCTGGGGGTGCACTCATGGGTGGCCACTCAGGGTGCCTATGTCCACAATCCCTTTCTGGGGGCTGGGAACTCCAAACAGGCCAGGACACATCCTCTGCCCCACCGTGGGTCAGCCCAGGCCCACACAGAAATCAGGCAGGACTTTGGCAAATGAGTCTTGCATGGGAAGTCACAGGCCCTGAAACACCTCACCAGGAACAGCACAGAGCTTGAAGAAATGATTAACTGTCTACTGATACCAGAGTTTTGGGTGGGCGCTGACTGCACTGGGATATTCCTGAGGCCCTGAAGGTGGGGGCCAGCAGAAGAGAGCATCCTGCTGGGATGGAGACAGGGAAGGGAGCGGGTTTCATTCAAGCGCAATCAGAAAGCCCAAGAAGGATTCACACCTGGAAGTAATGCCATTCAGCTGCCCTTTAGAAAGGTCAGGACAAACAGGATGACTCAACCCCATGTGAGGCTCCTGGTTCTGTGAAACCCCAGTTTCCTAGAAATACTGCCTCGTTTGTGTTCCTGTTCCTGGCCGTGCCTAGCAGGGCCTGGCCTTGCTGAAGAAGTGAGGACTCCCCGCCTGGGCCCAGGCCAGTTCAGAGCCTACAGCCAGTCCGGGACTGCCAGTAAAGGCTCTGAGTGCCAGCCAGCAGGCAAGATTCACGTGTGCACATCCTAACTGATGAGCCAGCCGAAAACACTGAGGGGAGGAGGTCTCGGTAACTGGCCCTGTCACACAACCAACAAAAGGAGGAACCCAGAGTCCGCCCAGCCCACTGCCCCGGCCACGTGAGCAAAAACCAGACCCGCCCCAGCAGCGCCAAGGGTGTGGTCAGTAAATCCCCTCCTCAAGAATCCTTAGTCATCAAAAAAAAAAAAAGAATCCTTAGTCATCATCACTGGAGAAGGGGACTGGGAGGGGCGAGGTCAGAGGGACCCTCTCTCCCAATCCAGTCTGACATCTGGGGGCTGGGCTCTCCCGAGGTGATCTGAGGTTGAGAACGAGAACGAGAACGAGAACGAGAACGAGAACGAGAACGGGAGGGCGCCTGGGTGGCTCAGTTGGTTAAGCGACTGCCTTCTGCTCAGGTCATGATCCCAGGGTCCTAGGATCGAGTCCCGCATCGGGCTCCCGGCTCAGCGGGGAGCCTGCTTCTCCCTCTGACCCTATCCCCTCTCATGCTGTTTCTCTCTCTCTCTCTCTCTCAAATAATAAATAATAAAATAAAATTAAAAAAAAAACGAGAACGGGAAACCCGAACGGAGCAACTGAGCGCACCCCTCCCCCACCCCACGGCTTGACCAGACCCTGGGGGAACCTCTTGGTTGGTCCTTGGGACTTGGGGGACACTTCTTAACCTCTATGGGTCACGGATCCCTTCGAGAACCCCATGAAAACTGATAACGCCCCCCAAAGACGCCGTGTCTCACTGCTTCTCCCCGAGTCAGGACCCCCACCAGTTGGGCTGCTCCCTAGGGTCCCAACAGGACACTTAATGCTTTCACGTGTGAGAACAGGCCAGTCGCAGGGCCGCGCCCAGGGGACAGGAGCAGGGGGGCGGCGCCCTCGGCCTGGGCCCACCGGGCCGAACTGGAAGACAGGGGCGCGTCCCGGGCCCACTGAGCCCCAAGCCAGGCAGCCGCGGACGCCGCGGTTACCTGCGCGAGGCGCGGGGGCCGGCCGGGGGTGCCCCGGGGTCCGCGCGAGACCGCCCGGGGCCGTCACCGCCCTCCGTGCGCACCGGAGGTTGCGCCTGCGTCCCAGGCCCGCGCGGAGTGCCTCGCGCGCAGGGACCCCCACCCCCGCTCGCCGTGCCGCTTCCCCGCACCCTGGCGCTGCGCAACTCACCTGCCGCCGAGCCTCCGCTCCCGTCGGGCCAGGGGTGCGGTCCGCCCCACGTCCCGGGGCGGGGCCACGCGCTGGGGCTGGCCGCAGGCGGGGCGATGGGCCTGGCGGCGGCCCGCCACCAACGCAGAGGACCGGGGTGGCCCGCCCGCGCCCCGCGCCCCTAGTCCTCCCCCAGGGCACATTAGCCGCACCCCTGGGCAGTGTCTTTGAAGGAAGCAGGTGCTCCGCAAGCAAATCTTAACTCAAGCACTCGCATTGCAAGAGAGGGAAAGCCCGACTGTCAGGGCTTACCCGGCAACACCGGCTAGCACAACCCGCTAGCACAACCATCACTGGCGGGGAGAGACCTTCGAGGGCCCCTTGTTAAGTGTTGTAAACATGCGGGACAAGACGCCCTGACGGGGGCCTGGGAGCTTTCGGCATCGCTCTGCCGACTAGGTCACCTGTCCCGTGTGCACGGGCTGACGTTGTCTACTGACTTGTACGCTCGTTGTTAGAGCAGCGATGCTGGATGCGTTCTCATCACACACGCATTCGCTACTTCAACCAAGGCCTACCCAACACCTACGGACTGCCAAACACTATGCCCGGCGCTTGGGCTACATTGGCGAGCAAAGCAGAGCGAAGGTCTCAGGCCCCACAGAGCTCACAGTCCAACGTGGGGAATGCATGAAATCAAAAAGTAAATTAATAGCATTTAGACTGTGGAGAGTGCAAGGCGGAGGATAACGCAGGATAAAAATGAGTCAGGGCGGAGTCAGGGAGTCTCCTCCCCAGTGCCAGCAGGCCTCCGGTGGATGTGGCAGGCTGGGAGGAAGGTGCCTTGGAGTTCAGTTTCACAAACACGGGTGCTCGCGGCAGACCTGGCGTAACCTTTGTGACCACCAGAGGGCAGCACAGTAGGGGTGGGGGACGAGGGGGCTGGGAGGTAGTAGGTTCTTTGGGGAAATTGAGGGTTATTCAATTTGGGGAGAATATTTGGCTGGGCCAGTCCTTGCTTGGGTGGCTTGCTGGGCACCAATGGACAAGAGGGTCTGGGCCACCAGCACGGGGCCAAGGGTCCCAAAGAACCCAGTGGATTGAGAGACACGGGCCAAGGCAGAGGCAACCACCCCTCCGTAAGCTCCCTCAGAGCAGGTCTAGTGGTCAGGTTGACAAGTCATCAAGTGAAGGCAGTGAGCAGCTCTCTTCCACCTTGATGCAGGAAAATGAGGGTGGCGCTGGGTTTCTGGCAGAAGCTACTGAAGCCTGAGGGTGGTTGAGAATGAAGCAGAGGGGTGAGGGTGGAGAGCTCCAACCAACTCTCACATGATTTGTCTTCTTCAGGTAAACACCCAGAAACAGAATTGCTGGATTGTAGCTCCATAGTTTTCCACCGTGGCTGCACCAATTTTCATCCCCACCAACAGTGCATAAGGGTTCCCTCTGCTCCACATCCACACCAACACGTGTTGTCGTGTTGATTTTAGCCATCCTGACAGGTGTGAAGTGATGACTCATTGTGGTTTTGATTTGTATTTCCCTGATTATGAGTGATGATTAGCATCTTTTCATGTGTCTGTTGGACATCTGTATGCCTTTGGAGAAATGTCTGTTCAGGTCCTTTGCCCATTTTTTTTTCAACTTTTAAAAGACTTATTGGGGTGCCTGGGTGGCTCAGTAGTTAAGCGTCTGCCTTCGGCTAAGGTCGTGATCCCAGGGTCCTGGGATCGAGCCCCACACTAGGCTCCTTGCTCAGCGGGAAGCATGCTTCTCCCTCTCCCACTCCCCCTGCTTGTGTTCCCTCTCTGTCTCTCTGCCAAATAAATCTTTTTTAAAAAAAAGGTTTATTTATTTAGAAAGTGAACACGAGGACGGGGGTGGGGGTGGGGCAGAGAATCTCAAGCAGACTCCACGAATGCAGAGCCTGATGTGGGGCTCGATCCCACAACTTAACCGACTCACCACCCAGGCACCCCTCCTCTACGCATTTTTAATGATTACTTGTTTTGGGTTTTTTGTTTTTTTTGGTGTTGTGTTGTAGGAGTTCCTTATATATTTCAGATATTAACCCCTTATTAGGTGTGTCATTTGCAAGTATCTTCTCCCATTCCATAGGTTGCCCTCTCATTTTGTTGATGGCTTCCTTTGCTGTAAAACATGATTTTTACCACATGAGCAGTATGTGCTCTTTATAGAAAAACCAGACGAGGGGCACCTAGGTGACTCAGTCTTTAAGCGTCTGCCTTCGGCTCAGGCCATGATCCTGGGGTCCTGGGATCCAGGCCCGCACTGGGCTCCCTGCTCAGCGGGAAGCCTGCTTCTCCCTCTCCCACTCCCCCTGCTGTGTTCCCTCTCGCTCTCTGTCAAATAAATAAACAAACAAACAAAAAAAGATAGAAATAAAATGGAAAGCCCTAGCGTGCCCACCTTCCAGACACAAAGCTCTGACATCTGTATATGTGCTCCTCCTCCTCTGTACGCACAATACACATTTTTTTAAAAAATAAGAAATATTAGGAATGGTAGGCAGAATAATGATCAAAGATGATTATGTCTGAATCCCTACCTTACATGGCAAAGGGGTCTTTGCAGATGTGACTAAGTTAAAGGTTTTGAGATGGGGAGATGGTCTTGAATTACTTGGGTAGGCCCAAAGTAGTCATGAGAGTCCTTACAGAAGGGAGGCAAAAGGGTCAAAATCAGAGATGGGACAATGGAAGCAGAGGTTGGAGTGTCTGGGCTTTGAAGATGGAGGAAGGAAGTCTCCACAAGCTGGAAAAGGCTAAGAAGCAGATTCTCCCCTGGAAACTCTGGAAGGAACCAGGCCTATGGATACTTTAACTCCCTAATGCCCATTTCCCACTTCTGATCTCAAGAGAACTGTAAAATAAGAAATCTGTGACAGCGTGTTACAACAGCAGCAGGAAACTAATGCATTATGAGCTGCTGTATGTTTCACCTCAGAATAGTTATGTATACAATGTATAATGAATATACAAGTACACTAATCAATATGTAACAGTCTAACTTTGTAAAACATTTATGTGTTTTTAAAGATTTTATTTATTTGGGCGCCTGGGTGGCTCAGTCGGTTAAGCGACTGCCTTCGGCTCAGGTCATGATCCTGGAGTCCCGGGATCGAGTCCCGCATCGGGCTACCTGCTCAGCAGGGAGTCTGCTTCTCCCTCTCCCACTCCCCCCTCTTGTGCTCTTTCTCTCTCTCTCACTCTCTCTCAAATAAATAAATAAAATCCTTAAAAAAAAAAGATAAAAAAGATTTTATTTATTTGACAGAGAGCGAGCACACAAGCAGGCGGAGCAGCAGGCAGAGGGAGAGGGACAAGCAGACTCCCCGCTGAGCAGGGAGCCCGATGCAGTACTCCATCCCAGGACCCTGAGCTGAAACCAAGAGTCAGACGCTTAACCCACTGAGCCACCCAGGCGCCCCACAAAGTCTAATTTTTAATGGCCACATCATGAAACTGTCTGAACATAGCCAGTTTACGCAACCAATTTCTATAGATTGACATTTAGACTGCTTTCAGATTTTCTGGCTTTACAGCATATTCTCCCACATGGTTATCTTCCTGGTACACCACCCAAGAGGGGGGCTTGCCTGGTTCTGAGGTCCTTCCAAGACACTGCCCACCTGCCGACCGGAAACGCTGCAAAGTCCACCAGCTTTGTCCACACTCCCGTGTCCCCATACCTGCGAGCCAGTTATGCCAGCCCAATAATGCAAAGTGCCTGGGCTCCCCTTTTAAATTTCAGCCAATTCCCCCCGAGGTGCTGTCCCATTTACGTTTTTGTCGTCCCCACGTGATTTGTCCATCCAGCTCTCCCCAGGGTTCTCGGGTGCCCAGACTCGGGCAGAGCTGCCGGGAGCGGAGACGGCTATGCCCAAGGCCCAGCATCCTGTGCGGTGACCCGGGAAAGTCCTCTCTGCCAGGGCTGTCCTCCCGGGGTGGGGGGGGGCTGTTCTTTGGGGAACAGCGGTCGAGGGTTACTCAACTTGGGGTAAAATGTCGGCTTAGCCAGCCCTTACTCGTGTACTTGCTGGGCGCCAAAAGACAAAGGGATCAGACCGAACCTCCAGGACGTATGGGGAGAACCACCAAGACGCAGACCACGCAGGCGCGCACCCAGTACCCCCAGCGCAGGGACTCCCAGCATGCCCCGGGAAGCAGGCCGGCGGCAGGTGCGCACGCGCGAGGGCGCAGTTGGACGCCCTGACGTCACCGGCACGCGCCGACTTCCAGCCCCGACGGGCTTCCCCCCCACTCCTCCTCCCGCCGTACCCCGCTACCCCTGCGCCTGCATCCCGCTCTCCAGTGTCGCTTCAAGAGCGCGCGTTTATCCCGGGCAGCATGGCCGCAGGAGCGCCCGGCGCGCGTCCACAGGCGGGCGCCGGTAAGAGCGGACCCCAGGCACGGACCGCAGGAGTCACTGACCTCCAGACCACGGATTGGGAGAGGGAGGGTCCACGCCCGACAGAGGCGGGGCCTGGCGGGGCGCGGTCTTGCTGCCGCGTCGGGACGGGCGGTGGGGCGGGGCCTGGGCGTCGGGGGCGGGGCCTCTCGTGGGCGGACGCAGGCTCTGCGGGGCGGGGCCTGAGTGTTGTGGGCGGGGCCTTGCGTCGGGGCGGGGCCTCGCATGGGGCGGGCGCACGCTCTCGGGGCGCAGCGGTGGTCCCGGCGCGGCCCTCCCGGTGTCCCGCCTGGCAGGTGTGCCTGGGACGTCCGGCCCAGGCGGTAGCATTAACGTGACGGGGCTGGGGGCTCGGTTCGGCGACTTGGGGCAAAGTCTGGGGCTGGACATGCTGCACAGCGGGACTCTGCGGAGCACCGACTACTTGGTAGAGCTGGCAGGAGGCATAGGTAGATAGACACAAAGATGAAAGCGCTATTCATTAAGGCAACGTTCGTAATCAATGGACAATGGTTCCTTTATCTATCATTGTCAGAAACTTAGTAATTCTGTCTCACTAAATGCATTCACTCAATAAATATTTCTTGTGTAACGCCTCTGTGCCCGCTGTGTTGTAGGTGCTGAGGATTCCACACTGAGCCGAGCAGGCAGAAATCCTGGTGGGGGGAAGCCTGGGAGGGGGAGGCCGGGCCTGGGAGGAGGGACCAGGAGCTGAGGGGCGTGGCCCGTGTCCCCCGAGGGAACGAGTGGTGCTCAGCGAGGATGGGAAATGGAAAGCTGGGTCCTGAGGAGGGGAAGAAGGGTCCGGGAGGAGCAGTAAGGAGCAAGGTACCTGTCCTCCAGGAGCGCCAGTTCCTGCTGCAGCAAAAGGGGTGGGGGGGTGCTTCAGAAAGAAATGGCTTTTCCGGGCGCCTGGGTGGCTCAGTCGGTAGGGCGACTGCCTTCGGCTCAGGTCATGACCCCGGAGTCCCGGGATCGAGTCCCGCATCGGGCTCCCTGCTCGGCGGGGGGTCTGCTTCTCCCTCTGACCCTCCCCCCTCTCGTGCGCCCTCTGTCTCAAATAAATAAATAAAATCTTAAAAAAAGAAAAGAAAAGAAATGGCTTTTCCTGAGAACTTACTTCTTAAAGTGCTGAAGTTTTATTTTAACAACTTTAATAGAAACTGTTTAATTATACTGTTCACTTGCCGTGAATCATTGACTGTGATTAACTTTTCTAAAATTAATTTGCACACACTTTGGGAGACCTTCTGTGGGCCAGCACCACTGCAGGTGCCTGGGAGGAAGAAGGGGCAAGCCAGGCCGAGCTTGCAGCCTGGAGCCACAGGTGGGGCAACGCAGAGGTCACGGGTACCCTCCGGGTATCACACAGCTGGTTGTTCAGAGGAGGGAGAAGAAACCACCATCAACTGTTTCTGCTGAAATACAGTGATGCTCTTGTGGCATCTTAAAGTGTGCCTGCTGCCTGATGTGCCCAGTCTTGCTGTCCCTGTTTTAGTTCATTTCTTTGTGTTTATTTTTTTTTTAAGATTTTATTTATTTATTTGACAGAGAGAGAGAGAACACAAGTAACCAGAGAAGCAGGCTCTCCACTGAGCAGGGAGCCCGACGCAGGGCTCGATCCCAGGACTCTGGGATCATGACCTGAGCTGAAGGCAGCCGCCTAACCGACTGAGCCACCCAGGCACCCCTCATTTCTTTGTGTTTAATGGGAAATACTATCAAAGGCTGTTGGAATTGTGCCTAAAGTGAGTAAATGTCTGAGCACCGATTGGAAATGTTCTTACACAAATAAACATTATGAACTTTGGTACATAAACATTATGACTTATATTTTGGGTGCTTATCAACAAGTAAGTTGTGGGCTTTGCAAGTAAGGGAACTACATGCCAGAGCTGATCGTTAGATTGTATTAAACTGCTCTTCTGGTGGTCTTTAAAGGAGATGGTTGAGCACAGGGCCTGGAACCAGCTGACCTGGGGTGACCTTTCCCTGTGATGACCAGCTTGGTCATTTTCATCTGGACACTAGCACCACCCAATCCCTCCCCCTGGGCACTCAGGATTCTCTGACACAATGCAGGTAAATGCTCACCTGAGCTCCAAATATTGTTTATGCAAGTGTATGCTGCAAAAACAAGGCACTTTGAGTTGGAATCTGAGTGTGAGGTTTAGAATTCATCACAGGACACCAGAAGGGCTCCACTGGGCTGACTCTGGGACTGGCTTCCTTGCCTACCAAAAGAGTTACATTTTTTGGAAAGCTGCTAAAGTGGTCTACTTTCATTTTATTCTTTTCTGTGCCATAACCTATTAGATTTGTTTCCCGAAATTCTTGATAAAGAGAACTATTTAAAACAAACGCTTCGCCCTGAGGCTGTTTGGTCCCCTTTGTGACATCCCATAGGGATGTGAGGACTTGTCTGCTGTGAGAATCCGTGAGGAACATGAGGGAAGGTGCTTGTCGACTTTGAGACACCCTATGAAGCCGAGCATGAAGGTTACCACCATACATGTGGCTGAACCCTCTCCCAGACAGTACGTGGGCCACAAGGCAGGCTGCGTGGGATTCACAGGAACTTATGTCTTTATTTTGGAGCTCGCCTGATTCTCCCAGTTATGTCATTTTTTTTTTAAGATTTTATTTAATTATTTGTCAGAGAGAGAAGGAGACAGAGAGCATAAGCAGGGGGAGCTGCAGACAGAGGGAGAAGCAGGCTCCCCGCTGAGCAGGGAGCCGGATGTGGGGCTTGATCCCAGGACCCTGGGATCATGACCTGAGCCGAAGGCAGACGCTTAACGACTGAGCCACCCAGGCGCCCCATCTTTATCTTTATTTTTAAACTTAGTTCAGCTGATGTGGGATTTGGGATTTTTGGTATATAGAAGTACTCCCCCCACCCAGTTTCACATTGTCCCCTCCCAGAGGGGACCACTCTTGCTCATTTCCAGTGTTCATTCTGTCTTCTCGATCCAGCCCCTTCCCACCTGCCCCATAGGCTTCAGTCCCCACCAAACTACATGTTTTCTGAAATAGCCTTTGGATTCGTTTTGCCTTTTCCTCAATGCCTGTTGCAGCATCCCAACATAGAGGGTCTCAGGAAACAGGAACGGGGGGGCCAAGGAGAGAAACCCCAGTATATGTTTGTGAGATGCTGCCCAGGTGTATCTTTGGGTGGAGTCCCTGTTCCTATTCTGCTTCTGTAAATATATTCCTTTAAAAAATAATCTTGTTTATTGAAATGTAAGGCGCATACAGAAAATGCTCATAGTGAATATAGAGAGCACACTGGATTTTCCCCAACAACCCCTCAGGTGAAATAGAACCCATTTAGGATGGAGTAGCAAGTGTTTGAGGATTAGCTTGATCGGTGGCTGCTCTGAGTTTGTGTGAGTGGTTATGTAAGTGATAGTTTGTAACTTACACCAGAGATGACCAGATGGGTTTTGTCCTAAGGTTTGGAATGTAGAGTGCCCTCTAATTTATGGGCTAAGTTCTGTCATTTGGCAGGAGGAAGTTCACACGGGGGCAGGTATAGGGGAACTTTTGCATACCCTTTTCAGGCTCAGGGTCCTTGGCACAAGTGAGAAGGGTTTGGCTTTAAGTTGCTGGTTTCAGTCATACAGTGAGGAAGCAGCCAGTCAAGGGAACAGCGTGTGCTTTGGGAGTCCTGTGACCTGTGCTGGCACGGTGGTCTCAGCGCAGGGATGACATTCTTTCCCCTCCTGCATGTGAACATTGCAAAGATTAGACATTCCTATAGGACCCCTGGTCAGACACACCAGCCTGCCCACAGGAGCTGGTGAGGACAGCTGCGCACAGCCTTGCAGTAGTGGGCACCAGAGGCCTTGGTCAGCTACCTTGGTGAAGCCAGGGGAGCCACTTTGTGCAGGAGATACTTGAGCTCACATGGTATGGAGGAAAGCACGTGCAAAGGCAGAGGGGTTTAAAAAACCCTCTTCTTGGGCGCCTGGGTGGCTCAGTTGGTTACGCGACTGCCTTCGGCTCAGGTCATGATCCTGGAGTCCCGGGATCGAGTCCCGCATCGGGCTCCCCGCTCGGCGGGGAGTCTGCTTCTCCCTCTGACCCTCCTCCCTCTCATGCTCTCTCTGTCTCATTCTTTCTCTCTCAAATAAATAAATAAAAATCTTTAAAAAAAAAAAAAAAAAAAAACCAACCCTCTTCTTATCTCTACTTCCACAGGCCACCCAGGCGCCCTCTGAAGAAGTTTTGACGTCATGGATTCTATTTCCGTAGTAGTTCTAGAACCATTCAGATTTTTCTATTTCTTTCCATGATGGTTTTTGTAATACAAATGTCAGTCATGTCAGGTTTGTGAATCTTTGGTTAAAATCTACATCTTTGGGGCACCTGGGTGGCTCAGCTGGTTAATCGTCTTCTTTCGGCTCAGGTTATGATCCCAGGGTCCCGGGATTGAGTCCTGCATCCGGCTCCCTGCTTAGCGGGGAGCCTGCTTCTCCCTCTCCCTCTGCCTCTCTCTCTTCAAATAAATAAAAATATAAAATCTACATCTTTGGTGGATTCTTTTGTCTTGTCAACTATTTTAAGAGAGGAATATTGACTCTCTAGCCACAGTTGTGTTTCTCCTTTCAGTTATGTTAGGTTTGTGCTTTTCTATTTCTAGACTATGTCATGAGCCTCATCTTACCATCTCAGCAAATGGACTCTTTATCTTTTGAGATGCTCCTCTTTATGTCAGCAAGCACTTAACTCATACTCTAACTAACTGAAACCCATTTTTCTGATTTCTTATTGCACTTGCTTGAAGCATTGATGAGCTGTTCTACAGTGACTGGAACATTCCACCTGCCAGGCCAGAAAAGCCCTAAGAGCAACAGAATGCCTAGAAGACCACCCGCCATATGTCCCCTCCCCAAGCCAGGACCACACGCTGAACACGTACCAATCCCCCCAAACCAGGATCACGTGCTCTCTGCCTGCTCTCTTGCACGTACCCCCTGAACTTCTTCCTGTAAAACTCTCAGGGTCCATCTTGACGCCAGAGAGGTTGGCTGTTCAGGCCTGAGCCTGCCACCTCCCCTGGCTGCCGGCATCCAAAATAAATCTCTCCCTCCCTCCCAAGCCCTTGTGTCTTGAGTTTTTGGCTTCTCTTGCAATGCGTTTACCAAGTTTGTTCAACAATATTGGCAAACCTGGCCAGGAGCTATGCCTTTGATTTGTCCAGCCCTGCAGGATTCCCCTGGACAGAGCAGTAGGCCACGGCAGCACGCCCGAGTTTGCCCGTTCCCTCCCTGAGTTAGCAGCTGTGATGGATGGCTGACGTGCATCTCTCGGGACGCTGGTTGGGAAGTCTGTTTTTGATAACACAGCCATGCCAGCTTCCTTTGGGGTAGTGCTTACATGGTACGCTTTTTTCCATTCCCTTACTCTTAACATTCCTAGATTCTTTTATTTAAGGTGTTCTCTTATAAGTAGAATGTAGTTGACATTGGTTTTTTTTCCCTAGTCTGACAATCTCTCTTTTCATTGGAAAATTTAGACTGTTTACATTTAATTTAATCATTGATATATTTTGGGCTCTTTATTTTTTTCTGCCTATTCTGTTTCTGTTTTTCTCTTTTTTTTTTCCTTTTGCCATCTTCTGGATTTTTATTTTATTATTTTCTCTGGTTTGGTAGTTTTGCATTCTTTTAGTATTATTTTAGTAGTTACTCTAGAGATTATACATGTGTCTTTGACGTATTAAAGCTTAATATAAGTTTATACTTTAGCCACACCTGGACAGTACAAGGACCTTTGTGAATAATAATCATTAATTAATAATAAATGATAATAAGTAAATATTTATAAATTATTATTAATTTATGTAGTCAGTATTCATTTAGAATTTTGTTGCTCTTCAATCCTGATATCTTCCTACTTCCATCTGGGGTTACTTTTTTTTTTTTTTCTGCCTGAGGAACCCCTCTACTGTTTCATTTGGCATGAGTTTACTGGTGATAAATACTGCCAGTTTTTGCTTTTCTGAAAATTTATTTGTGTTCCTCTATTTTTGAAGGATATTCTTTAGTGGGTATAGAATTATAGGTTGGGGGGCACCTGGATGGCTCAGTCACTGGGCATCTCCCACTCCCCCTGCTTGTGTTCCTGCTCTTGCTATCTCTCTCTCTGTCAAATAAATAAATAAAATCTTTTAAAAGAGCCACCTGGGTGGCTCAGTCGTTAAGCATCTGCCTTTGGCTCAGGTCATGATCCCAGGGTCCTGGGATCGAGCCCCACATTGGGCTCCCTGCTCGGCGGGAGGCCTGCTTCTCCCTCTCCCACTCCCCCTGCTTGTGTTCCCTCTCTCACATTCTCTCTGTCAAACAAATAAAATAAAATCTTTTAAAAAAATAAAAGAAAAATAAAAAAGAATTATAGGTTGACAGTTATTTCTGTCAGTAGTCTGAAAATGAAGACAACTCCATTGTCTTCTGGCTTTTATACTTTCTGTCAGTCTTATTGTCATGCTCTGAAGACAGCATGTCTTCCTGGGTGCTTGAAAGAATTCCTCTTTATTTTCCGTTAGCACTTTTACTATATGTGCCTCAATGTGTTTTTCCTTGTATTTATCCTTCTTGATGCTCATAGTGCTTCTAGAATATGTAGCTTGATATCTTTCATCAGTTTGAGGATATTCTCAGCTCTCTTATTTCTTCAGATATTTTGGATGCCCCTTTCTCTTTCTTTTTTTTTTTTTTTAAGATTTTATTTATTTATTTGAGAGAGAGTGAGCAAGCAAGAGAGTGTGAACAGGGGGAGGGGAAGAAGAAGAGGGAGAAGCAGACTCCCTGCTGAGCAGAAAGCCCGATGCGGGGCTCGATCCCAGGACCCTGGGATTATGACCTGAGCAGAAGGCAGGAGCTTAACTGACTGAGCCACCCAGACACCCCGCCCCCTTCTCTTTCTGATCTTCATTTAGGAATCCAATTAAATATATGCTCAACCTTTCCACTCTATCCCACATGTCTCTTATACTCTTTACTAGACTTTATATCTTTTTGACTTTCTGTTTCAGTCTAGGTAATTTCTTTTGACTAGCCTTCTAGTTCACCAATTCTCTCTTTATCTGTATCGAATCTGTTGTCAACCACATCCACTGAATCCTTAAGTTTAGTTATTCTATTTTTCACTTTTGGAATTTCCATTTGTTTGTTTTTGATTCCACGTCTCCCCCTAACCGAATTAGTTAATCTTGTCTTTTGACAGTGTACTTAATTAAGAACATTAACTACAGTTATTTTAAAATCCTTATCTGATAATGGCATTATCTGCATCTCTGTTGAGACATTTTTTATTTAAATGCAATTAATTAACATATAATGTATGTGATTCATCAGTCTTACACAACACACAGCGCTCACCACAACACATACCCTCCCCAATGTCCATCACCCAGCCACCCCATGCCACCCCATGCCTCCCACCCCCCTCCACTCCAGCAACCCTCAGTTTGTTTCCTGAGATTAAGAATCTCTTTTGGTTTGTCTCCCTCTCTGATTTCATCTTGTTTTATTTTTTCCCTCTCTTCCCCTATGATCCTCTGTTTTGTTTCTTAGATTCCTCACATCAGTGAGATCATATGATAATTGTCTTTCTCTGATTGACTTATTTCGTTTAGCATAATACCCTCTCGTTCCATCCACGTCATTGCAAATGGCAAGATTTCATTTTTTCGATGGCTGCATAATGTTCTATTGTATATATATACCGCATCTTCTTTATCCCTTCATCTGTTAATGGACATCTAGGCTCTTTCCATAGTTTGGCTATTGTGGATATTGCTGCTATAAACATTGGGGTGCAGGTGCCCCTTCAGATCACTAGATTTGTATCTTTGGGGTAAATACCCAGTAGTGTAATTCCTGGGTCATGTGGTAGCTCTATTTTTAACCTTTTGAGGAACCTCCATACTGTTTTCCAGAGTGGCTGCACCAGCTTGCATTCCCACCAACAGTGTAGGAGGTTCCCCTTTCTCCGCATCCTCACCAACATCTGTTGTTTCCTGAGTGGTTAATTAGCCATTCTGACCAGTGTGAGGTGGTATCTCATTGTGGTTTTCATTTGTATTTCCCTGATGCCGAGTGATGTTGAGCATTTTTCCTGTGTCTGTTGGCCATTTGGATGTCTTCTTTGGAGAAATGTCTGTTCATGTCTTCTGCTCATTTCTTGACTGGAGTATTTGTTGTTTGGGTGTTAAGTTTGATTTTTTTTTTTTTTTAAGATTTTATTTATTTGACAGAGAGAGACACAGCGAGAGGGAACGCAAGCAGGGGGAGTGGGAGAGGGAGAAGGCAGGGAGCCCGATGCAGGGCTCGATCTCAGGACCCCGGGATCATGACCCGAGCCGAAGGCAGACGCTTAACGACTGAGCCACCCAGGCACCCCGAGTTTGATACGATTTTTATAGATGTTTGATACTAGCCCTTTATCTGATAAGGCATTTGCAAATATCTTCTCCCATTGTGTTGGTTGTCTTTTGGTTTTGTCAACTGTTTCCTTTGCTGTGGATGTCTTTTCTTTTTCTTGTCTGATTACTGCAGCTCGGACTTCCAGGACTGAGAGGGGACTTCCTTGTTTTGTTCGTGGTCTTAGGGGAAACGGTTTCAGGCCTTCATCACTGAGTATGAGATCAACTGTGGGCTTTCATACATGGGCTTTATTCTGTTGATGTACATTTCCTCAAAACCCACTATGCTTTTTATGTTGTATTTTGTCAAATGCTTTTTCTGTAACTATTGAGATGATCATATGGTTTTTGTCCTTTGTTAATGTGATGGATCACACTGGTTGATTTGCCAGAGAGGAAGTGGGTGGGAGATGGGCAAAATAGATGAAGAATATTAAGAACTATAAACTTCCAGTTATAAAATAAAGTCACAGAAATTTAAAAAGTACATGGGCACCTGAGTGCTCAGTCGGTTAAGCGTCCACCTTCGGCTCAGGTCATGGTCCCAGGGTCCTGGGATCGAGCCCCACATCGGGCTCCCTGCTCTGCGGGAAGCCTGCTTCTCCCTCTCCCACTCCCCCTGCTTGTGTTCCCTCTCTCACTATGTCTCTCTCTCTCAAATAAATAAAATCTTTAAAAAAAAAGAAACTTAAAAAGTACAGCATAGTGAATGGAGTCAATACTATTGTAATAACTTTTAATGGGGACAGATGGTGAGTACACTTCTCGTGGGGAGCACTGAGTAATGTACAAATTGCTGAACCACTAAGTTGTAGTCCTGAAACTAATGCAACATTGTGTGTCGACTACAATAAATATTAAATAGAGGTTTCTGACAGAAATCACGGTGGATCCGTGAAAGGCATTTATACAGCCATTACAAATATGAAGGCACCTCTGCTGAGATGATAGATTTGTCAAATGTTCTTAAATGTTAATTTCTTAAAAGATTGATTTATTTATGAGAGAGAGTGTGCACACTCGCAGGTGTGAGCAGGGGGGAGGGGCAGAGGGAGAATCTGAAGCAGACTCCTCACCAAGCCCAAGCCCGTCACAGGGCTTGTTCCCACGAACCCGAGATCTGACCTGAGCTGAAATCAAGACTCGGACATTGAACTGACTCAGCCACCCAGGAGCCCCTCAAATGTTCTGACGTGGACAACGCATGCTGTGAACCCTTGGGGTGGGAGGACATCTGTGACGCACAGTCTGCCTAGAAGGGCGGGGTGCCGGGAGGACCTGAGCATGGGAGCTAAGGAGGGTGGGAGGGAGCCAAGCCTCCCCTTCCCACCGTGCGGGGTGCCAGGACCCTCCCCAGGAGCGTGACCTTCAAGGGGAAGGGCTCGGTGCTGACGGACCCCGCCGACGTGCACTGACGACGTGGGACCCCACTGGACGGAACGGTGGCACCCCGGGGTTCCGCCACTGCCTGGCACGCCCTCGGCTCTATGTCCACAGGCAGTTGGATGTGCTCGCGCTCTCTGGCTCTGGCTCATACTCACTCACACGGACCCGCTCGCCCCACGACCCCCGTGTAGGCAGGAGGTACGGCTCCCACAGCGACAGGTCACAGGTGAGTGTGCGCTGCTCCCCGCTCCCTTCGGGCCTCTGTGGGGGCTCGGGCTCCGGAGGGGCGGCATGGCCTCCCGGGCAGTGGCTGAGGACACCGGACCCCCGGGCGCTGACCGTGAGCCGGCACGTGCAGCCCTTCCACAGCTCCGTGGGGGGAGGGCTGCCCCCCCTGCTGCCCGGGTCCTGGCCTCCTGGGCCAGGAGCCCCAGGCCCCTCCCCAACAGGGACTACGAAGCCCCTCCTGCTCTCCCCTACACCCCTCCTCAGCCATTCGCCATCCTGCCATCCAGGGAGGGAGTTTGTTCTCACTCTTGCTGGCAAAGTTGTTCATGAGGATAATGTCCAGCTCACTGCTTTTTGCCTATTGTCACCTGTGTTTGGGGGATCTCACAGACACCTCTGAGCCCCGCAAGCCCGCAGGAACACTCGCTGGCTGGCCGTTCCAGCCAGCCGCGCGCTGCCGGCCCCGGGCTGGGGGACCCCACACCAAGCATCAGGTTAGCAGTTTCCCGGAGCTTCCGGACCCCCCGTGTGCTCCTGGTAGCGGGGTGCAGAGACCCTGTCATCTCGGCGTGAAGTGTGTCCGGGGACAGTGGCTGGGAAGGGAGTCTGGGGGTGGGAGTGCCACAGAGTGGGAGCCCACGTGGGATCCGCCAGCTCAACAAGTGTCCCCGCTCAGAGCTAGAGGGTTTCCTCCACTCTTGGCTCAGACAGACTGGTGATCGGCCCCCAGGGAGCAGACCCCTTTATTCTCTGGAGATTTTCATGCAGGGTCCTATTTGGATGTTTTTGGTTTGCAGCACCATGAAAGAAGACCTAGAGACCCTGCTGGCCTTGGAACGGGCCAACATCATAGCCAATTACACTCAGGTGAGGCCCAGTGAGGGACCATCGACACTAGGAGCACCCACCGCAGGCACAAGGGAGGCCCAGGTGGGGCCCAGAGCCAAGGATGGGCCCATCCAGCCCAGACAAGGCCCAGAGTCGTCAGGAACAAGTGAGACCTGGGGGAGGGAGGCATCAGTAGCAGGCGAGGGTCCATCGGGGATCCCAGTCATCAGTAGCCGATGAGGCCCAGGCGGGAATCCTAGTCATCAGTAGCCAATGAGACCCAGGTGGGGCTCATCGGCAGCAGGTGCACCGGAGGCCCAGGCGGGGCTCATCGGCAGGCAGGAGCGGCTCTGGCCCAAAGGGAATCCTCAGCAGCAAGAGCAGTTATGTCCCAGGCGGGGATCAGAGCCAGAGTCCAGCAGAGGAGACCCAGGTGGGTATTGTTGCCCATAGGAGCGGGGCAAGCCGGTGGGGGTGGCGGGGATCATCGCTGGGAGAAGCAGGTGGGGCTGTCAGGCTGCTCCCGTGGGGCAGACAGGTCCTGCCTCTCCTGCTGGGCCATTTTCAGCGGATTCTGGGCTCCCTGAGGTTGCAGGGGACAGAGGAGCCGTTCTGCTCCCTCCTTTCCCCCATGCCCCTGGCTCTCAGAGGACCCCCACCATGGGCCCCCTCTGTTTCAGGCACGCCCAGCAGGGTCTCCATGGGACCCATGGGAAGATGCTGAGCTCTCGCTGTGCAGGCTCACGGACCATCATGGCTTTCTGCAGTGAGTCACCGGGACCCTCTTTCCTCCATCTCAAGGGGGGATTGCATTTGCAGGAACGCCTCTCTGGAGGCAGGACCCATCTCCCCAGCTCAGGGCCTTGACCCCTGGAGCCCTCTGAGGGCCAGAGTCTGGCCTGGGCTGGAGCTGAGAGACCCAGGAGGCAAACCCAGGAAGCGGGCAGGAATGGAGCTGGGCCTTGGAGGAGTGGCCTCCACGCCTGCTTCGGGGAGGCCCGGTGTCTGCCTCCTGCATTCAGACGGTGGGTCCAGTCAGTTCAGCAGGGGCTCCAGAGAATGAGGGGCTCTGGGACACTGGTGTCCTTTCTGCAGGAGGGCAGTCTGGTCTGGGGCGAGGGTGGAGGGGTGCTCCTGGGTGACACCACCAGGCCAGGGCCGCCACAGCTCCTGAAGGCTTCTGCAGGACGGCAGGAAGATGCCCGGGACAAGGCCAGGTCAGGGAGGGAGGGTGGGAGGCAGAGGGAGGGGCCGACCAGCCTGGGCAGGAGGAGGGAAGAGGAGGAAGATGCTGCCCAGGGGTGGGAACGAGGGAGGGGGGACAGCACAGTGGCCTTGGGACCAGGGAAGGAGGCCGCTGGGCCGATGGTTGCCACGAGACCTCGCCATGGCTGGGGAATCCATGCGTGGCCACCGGGTTGCTCCTGGGGCCTCAGTCCCTCCCCGCCCAGGAGGGGTCCCTCCCTAGCCATCTGGAGGGGTCAGGGGTGGGCCATGCTCAGGGCTCTGACGAGACAAGGGGTAGACATGGGCCAGAAGGACAGAAGTGACCGACAAGAGGGGTGGCGTCAGGGGACAGCAGGGGTGATGGCCAAGGTGAGGGAGAGGCAGGCTGGACGCTGAGCAGTCAGGCCCTGTGAAGGCATGGGGTCCTCAGTCAGACGGGCCCAGGGGGCACCTGGCTGCCCTGACAGGTCTTGGGCTGGCCCATCCCAGGATGGGGGCAGTCACCTCATGGGGGCTGCTCAGATGCCCCCGCCCGGCCCACCTGCCGGCAACAACCCTTCTCACAGCCCCAGGCAGGACGCTGCCCCGCTGTGAGAGGGCAGCCCCTGCCCTCCCTGGGGTCAGCCCACCCCTCCTGGGGCTTCTGGCCTGAGCCTTGGGGCTGTGGGGCCGGGGGCCCAGTCCTCAGGCTCTGCTTCTCTTGCCTTCCAGGGAGGAGATGCCCGGCCCCAGCCCCCACGAGGCAAAGGTACAAGCCTGTCCTGGGGCTCGGGCAGGACGTGCTGGGTGGGCATGGGGCCAGGGGACAGCAGACCCGGTCCCCAAAGCAGTCCCAAGGGCTGTTTCACCAAATCCCCCATCCCAGCACCCGATGCGCTGCCGGGGCCAAGCCTGAGCCCCGGAGCCGCGGTTAGCGGGAGCGGCCCTGTACCCCTCGGGCTCTCTGAGTCTGTTCACATGAAGGCCCCTGGACGCTGCCCGGGCGCCAGTCTACACAGCGGGCGGCTCATCTGCTGCCCTCTTGTCTTGTTCCAGCAACTTCGCCAGGAGACCCGGAGAGCCGACAAGTGGGTGAAGATGCTGAGGAACTGGGAGCACCACTGGTCAGCGAGAAGGTGCGGCGCTGCGTGCCCGCAGACGGCACTGTGTCCCAACGGGGGGGGGGGGGGGGGGTGCGTACAGCCCTCAGCCTCCCCCCAACCCCAGACCCCACGAGAGTCCCCCTGCCTGGGGAGAGTCTGCTGCCCGAGCCCAAGCCTCCCCAGGCCCAAGGAGGGCACCAGAGGGGCCGGCAGGTCAGGGCCACTGTCCCCTCCTCCTTGTGGGAGACCCAGCCTCTCTGGAGACGCCATGGAACTAAGACCAGAAACTTCTCGAGGCCTCGTGCTCCTGGGGATCACAGAGCCGTCCCGGGCCTGGCTCAGCAGCGTTGCCTTCTGTCCTGTAGATGCATCGTCGGGTGTATAAAAGGGTCCCTCCGCAGGTGCGAGGTCAGGTGTGGATCCTCCTGCTTGATATTGAGAAGGTGAAGTCCACCAACCAAGGGGTCTACGAGGTAAGCCCTTCCAAACCCGGCAGAGCCATGGCCCTTGGGTGAGGCCTTGGCGGGAGCTTAGGGGAACGCATGGGGAGAGGCGAGCTCAGGCCCCAGGCTGGTCTCAGTCCTGGAGGACGGGCCCCTGTGCGGGGGGAGGGGAGGAGCGTCAGGCTGACCATTGAGAGTCCCCTCCCCTCCCAGGGCTGCTGAGCTCCAGGCCTGACGCGGGCATCACGGGCATGATGGGCCCGTGTGCGGGGCCCCAGCCTCAGAGACAAAGGAGAAAGGTGGTTTCTGCAGGACACACTCATGGGGCGGCTAGCGGCGCTCCCTCTTCGGAGGGCAGCTGGGGACAGTTAGGCTCCCATGTCCTGAAGCTGGCTCCTCCTTCCCAGTTCTGCCCACAGAAGATGAAGGAGCAGGCCCAGCTCTTCTCCAAGGACATCAGGCAAATTGACCTGGACGTGAACCGGACCTTCCGGAACCATGTCATGGTCCGGGACCACTATGGGGTCAGGTGAGGCTGCGGGACAAGCAGGGTCTGGGGGCCCCAGGGGACACTCTGGGGGTCAGGGGTGGCCCAGGGGGCTTCTGGGTGGGCAGGGCGGGCTCTCTGAGGAGAGGGGGACGTTGGCAGCAAACACAACCCGGCCGCATGGGAAACGTGCTTGGGATGACCCAGTGGCCCCCTCCCCGGGTCTGTGTCGATGGGGAGGGCGCCACGACGGGGCCTCGCCGCGTCCCTGTGTGAGCGGAACCCCCAAGGTTGGCGTGGAGCTGCTAGTGAGGAGCTGGCAACAGAGGGTGGAGGCCATGGGTGGGGGCGCTGCGGGGCTGGGGGCCGGGCAGCACAGCCTCGGCTGGACGAGGACACACATGGACCGATGAGGGTCACACGGGTCAAAGGGACAGCCACTCGGTGTTTTCCTGCATGTATTTGCATTTGATGGTAGACAGCTGACACTGTACAGATCAGTGGTATGATGAACCCCCAAATGCCGCCCCCGGTGCAGCCCAGGTCCTGTGCTCACCAGCCGCGACCCCAGCAGCAAGTGTGTCCCAGCAAAGCCCAGACCTCGGGCCGACACTATCTATAGTCATCTCCGTATGCGCCTTAGAAACGGAGGTTCCCGGTGGAGGCTGCCCCCCCCACCGGCTCCAGCCTGCAAGGAATTAGTGCAGCGCCTCAGTGTGCGGACGGTGTTGGCGCCTCCCCGGCCCCCGTCGGGGTCTCTGGACGGTCTGTCCTCCTCAGGAGCCCAGGTTTGGTGTTGAGTCGCCAGGTGCGGGGGAGACCCCGACGATGCGGGGGCCCAGCGGGAGGTGGGGAAGGCAGTGTGCGCCCAGACAGGTGGGGTGCAGCCGGATCGCCGCGGGAGAAGGCGCTCTGTCTGCGCGGCCGGCGGCTGGCGGTTGTGCTTCACAGCCCGGGGCCCTGGGGAGGCTGACCTGGAGGCCGGGAAGGGAAGGCTGGCAGCTGCCAGGCAGGCGTGGACTGAGCCTTCCAGGGGGCCATCCCCAACCCGTCTCATGAGGAGACGCCGACGTTCCCCCACCGAGGGGGGTGCCTTGTACGCCGGAACCTGGGTGGCCGCTGCGTCGGCCTTGGCCCTCAGAGTGCGGCCAGGTCACGGCTGACCTGTGACGCCTGGTCCGGGGCGAGCCAGCCTCCGCAGCCTGATGCCCCCAGGCACCACCCCAAACCCCCATCCCCCTATGACTACTGCGCCGCGACCTCACACAGAAGGGCCCTGATGTGAGGGCGGGCCCTGCCCGGCGGCACACCTGGGCACAGGATCGTGAGGTTTCTATAAGGGCCTCTCGGTGAATAGTCTCCACTTCGGCCGAAAGCAGCCTGTTCCTTCTGTGCACTCGGGCGCAGCTACATTCCCATGTGGGATTCCAGGTTCAACCCTTACCCGCGTTACAGGGTGGTGGTAACGCATTCTGGGCATTGGAAAACCAGAACGCCAGAGAAGGGACAGGCCGTGGACACGGAGGAAGAGGCTGGTCAGCTGGGAGGAATAGGCAGGAGAGGAATCGTGGACAAGCTGGGGTTTATCTCAATCACAAACTTGCCCTCTGCAAAGACACCATTCAGAGAGCAGGGAGGAAAGCTACAGAGCGGGAGAGATACTTGGAATGGCACATCTAATGCGGGGCCCTTGCCGACCGAGGACAAGCCGCTCTGTGATGGAACACATGACCCGACGCACAGTGGACACAAGACCTGAACAGACACTTGAGCCAAGAAGACGCACACGCACACGCACACACACAATGTGCATTCATCCAGGGTGTGTCTGGGGACAGAGCTGAGCCTTCGTACCACCGCGAGACATCAGCGCCCGCCACACACCCCGGTCAGGAAGGCTGGGGGCACCCAGCGCTGGCGCCCAAGGGGGCAGCGGGAGCTGGGGTGCAGGGTCATGCAGCCACGCTGGACGGCAGGCTGGCGGCTTCTTAGAGAGCTGAGCAGAGCCTCACCATATGCCCCAAAGTGCTCACCGTTACTGACCCAACTGGTTCGAAATCTTTTATCCAAGTAAAACCTGCGTGAAGGTTCTGTGCACAATGACTCAATCTGGAAGCACCCAAGCTGCTCTTAGGTGAACAGACACTGGGATTCCAAAACAGGGAATACGCTTCAGGGACACACAGGACCGCGCTATGGACGCGCTGGATGCTATGGGAGCACCTGGGCTTCGTTTGGCTCGGGGAAGAAAGCCAGATCCTATGGTTGCATTCACAGCACCAGGAACAAGCCAGACCACGGGGAGGAGAAGCCTCAGGGGCTGGGGGAGCAGTGCAGGGGGAGCGCCTGGCCACCAAGGGGCTGTTCAGGGTGGGGCAGTGGCCCCAGGGCTGGAGCGGGGAGCTGGGGGCTCAGTGAAAACCCAGGAGCTGCCCATCCCACAGCGGGCACTTTCATGGAGGCAAACGGCAAACAGCAGAATGAAAATAAACTCCATCCCATGGTATGTCTGAGCTAGCTGCCGGTCATTGTGTGGAGACCTGACCCCATAGACACGTCAGCCCCCGAGCTGCCCTGAAGACCCAGGTCCGTGGGGCTGCGTTCCGCACCTGGCCGGCCTCGCTCGGACAGGAGCAACCCACCCTGCTCTCCCTTTCCTAGGCAGCAAGCCCTGTTCCATGTGCTCTTGGCGTATTCTGTCAACAACCCCGTGAGTCTACAACCCCGTGAGTCTCCCCGCTGCCAGGCCTGCTGCCCCGCGGGTGCCCTTTGTCCTGCGGATTGCTGACCAACCAGGACACGTAGCCAGGACTCCAGCTCCCATTGTCCCAGGGGCACGAGGGAGGGGCTCTCGACTCTAGGACTGAGGCCGGGGCTGGGGTGCAGACCTGACTGCAGGGGGAGGGACGGCCCCTGAGTCCGAGCGCTGGGGCTGCCAGGTACTCTAGCGTGCATCGCTGTTGCCCTAAAACTCGGGTCTCGATCCTGAAGGGACCAAACTGGGAATCAGAACCTGAGCAGGGAGGGAAGTTCCCCTACCCTGACCTCCACCACGTTGAGGTGGCCACGTTCCATCAGGGTTGGCTCTTGCAGGAGGTGGGCTACTGCCAGGGCATGAGCCAGATCGTGGGGGTCCTGCTGATGTTGCTGTGCGAGGAGGTTGCATTCTGGGCGCTGGCTCAGCTGATGACCACGGAGAGGCACGTCATGCACGGTAGGGGCTGGCAGGGCGCCTGGATGGGACCTGGAGCTCGGGACAGGCCCCCCACAGGGCAGCTCTAGCAGCGGGGCAGGCCAGGACCCCCACTCAGCCCGCCTCCCCGCCGGCAGAGGGCACCGCCTCCCCGGGGGGCCTTCGGGGTCCTGTAGCCTGGCCACTGGCCCCACCATTTGCAGACCATTCTCGCATTCCCACGGGTCCTGCAGCCTCCTGCCTGGCTGCCGGCCTGCCCCCCAGGCCCCCTTCCAGCCCACGGCCAGACGAAGCCCAGGTGGCAACATCTACTGCTCCCATGGCCCCAGCCTGGATCCCAACCCAGGAGATGGCCCTGCACGCCCCCGTCACCCTCCCCGTGGGCGGCACTCCCTGCCCCTCGGGGCTGGGGCCCCCTTGCCCCTGTGCCACCGCCACAGCAAAGGGTTGCCGGGTCAGCCGGGCCTGGTCCTCAGCCCGGGGCCCCCACCCAGCGGGGTCTCTGTGAGGAGGAGGGTCCTCTGCCCCTGCCCCCCAGGCCTGGCCGGCAGTCCTGCTGCCTGGGAAGAGCAGGGCCAGCCAGGGCTCGGGAGGGCTGTGGGCACACTCTGCAGTCAGGGCATGGGAGAGGAGACCCCTGCCAGGACTCACCCCCCCACACCTGGTGCAGGAGAAAGCCCTGATGGTTAGGGGGCCTGGGGCCTTCTCAGGCTTCTTCATTCCAGGGCTCCCCAAACTGCTAAGGTTCCAGGCCCATCACAGCCTTATTAAAGCACAAGAGCTGCCGAAGCTAAAGAAGCACTTGGCAAGTAGAAGCTCCCCAGAGGCCCTGTCCCCATGGCCTGGGGCTGGGGTGGGGGGCGAGCAGAACCCTGCCAAAGTGGCCCCGTCCTGTTCCTTCTCCTGCTGGGCCCAGGGGCGTCCTCAGGGCTGAGCGGGGCCTTGGCGAGTGTGTCCACCTGGCTCCATGGGGCCCTGGCCCAGGGGTTTGGGGCCGCTGGGTGGGTCCTGAGCACCTTCCACACTTCCGTCAGGACGAGGAACAGATGTGCACTGGCATTTACACCGCCAAGTGGTTCCTCCAGTGTTTCATCGACCAGGTAAGGCCACCCAAGCTGACCTGCTCCCTGTTCTGCTCCCTGCCCCTGGCCCCCGGGGAGGCCCCAGCTGAGCCTCACTGTCCAGGGCAGCCAGACCCAACCCGGAAGCCCGAAGGCTGAGGCTTGAAGCCCAGACCCATCCTGGAGAACCCGAGACCCCCTTGAGGTGGTTCTGGGGGACGGGCTAGGCCCACCTCAGCTCCCCCTGGGAAAGTCAGGTCAGCCTGGGGAGTGGACAGGCCCTTGCCCCATTCCGCAGCCAGCCTGGAGTCCTCTAAGGGCCTGTGGCCCCCGAGGGTGGGGCAGAATCTGTGGCCCCCAGGTTTGCGGGTCGTGCTTGCCAGGCCCTTACCCCCTGGGGTCGTTTGGAGACCCGACAGGAGGGGCTGGGGGGCCTCATCTGATGCAGCCAGTGGGCCCCACCGAGACTGCCCCTCCCACACCTGCTGTCCCCACAGACCCCCTTCTTGCTCATTCTGAAGCTCTGGGATGCCTACATCCTGGACAGGGAGCCATGGCGTATACCATCCTCAAGATGTACAGCAGTGAGCGAGCCCGAGGGAGCCCAGGTGTGCCCGAGGAGGGGGGGCTGGCCCACCACCCGAGAGAGGTGCAGGCCTCAGTGGAGGACGGAGGCCGGCAGGGGGCTGGGCGGGGCACCCCGGAGAGGAGCAGCCTGCATGGGACCTCCCCCTGCCACGGGCAGCCCGTGGCGCTCCTGGGACAGCTGGACCCCAGCAGCTGTCCATGGGAGGCACCCTGGGGTGGCAGGGCAGGGTCCCTCTGGGTCTGACTCACACCCATTGCCCAGAACGCCTCCTGAAGCTGCCCCTGGAAGGTCTTCAGGAGTTTCTGCAGGACACCCTGGCCCAGCCCTGGGCCCTGGAGGATGAGGTGTTGCTCAGACACCTTTGATCTTCCATGGCCAGCTCTGAAGGATAAGTGCGACCTGCCCCCTCCAGGTGGGCTCAGGGCCCCATCCCCTCCCGATTCACCCTCCTGGGGCAGGACACAGGGGACAGAGCTCCCGGGGCTTTCCTCCTCATCTCTGTCCCTCTCCTCTTCTGCTCCAACCTTGGGGAACCCAGGCCGGGGCCGGGCGTCCGGGCGCTCACTGCAGCGGCTGGGCACCAGCACCTGGAGGGCTGTTGTCAGGGGCAGGCCAGGGTGGACATGCAGGGAGCCACGAGCACACGCTGGGCCCCAGCCAGCTGGGGACAAACAGCCTGCTGGGGACGCTGACGCAGCCTGCCTCTTGGCAGCCGGTCCTGAGGAGTTCCCCACGAAGCCCCTGGGCCTGGAGGAAGTGTCCCCGGCACCCAAGCCCCGCCTCCCTTCTTGTGTTGAGACGCTCCCCAGAGTGGACGGGCCAGCCTCCCCGGGCCCAGCCACCCAGCATGAGCAGCCGGGACCCCTTCCTGGCCAGGCCATCCTCAAGGCCGAGGAGCTGCTGCAGGAGGGAATGTCCATGGAGCCCTCAGCTGCACCCCTGCAGCCGGGAGGGCCAAGGGCCCAGGTTCTGGCCCGGCTGCCCCCAGCCCAAGACCCCTTGCTGGCCCAGCTGTCCCCTCAGCAATGGAATTCCCTCCCCAACCTCCCGGTGCACCAGGAGGGTGCAGGCAGGTGGCCCCCCGACGTGGGCTCGAAGCCACAGCACTGGGTCCCTTTCCGTTCAGCCCCTGCCTGGGCCACCCCAGTGGGCACACCACAGACCAGGCCTCGGAATGCCCCTGGGACTCTCGGGAAGGGGTCCCCCCAGCCCAGGAAAGAGGAAGCTGTAGGGCCCAGGACACCCTTCCTGCTCTGTGGCCACTGCAGCTCATGCCCTTCTCGGGGGTGACCAGCACAGCCGAGACAGAGCCAGGGCCGCGCTGAGCCACAGCCCCGAGGCCCCGCACCTGCCTGGGACCGTCCGACCTCTGCATCCACAGGGCTGCTAGATGCTCCCTGGCCTCTGGAGCAGAGCGTGATGCTGAGCGTGGGGGCCCTGGGGCTCTGGGCAGCCAGCACCATGCCCTGCCTCAACACACTGGCCTGCCTGGACGGCGGCAACCCCTCCAGGAGCACAAGTCCCTGAGCTGGGGGGACCTCAACTGGCCTGGCCCCAGGCCCTGGGGGGGCAGAGACGACACGAGCCCCCCCCACGAACAAAATGAAGACGGATGGGACGGAGCCCCCCGTGGCCCTGGCCAGTGCTGGGTTCTGGCCCAAGCCTGGGCGAGCCCTCTCAGAGCTGTGTGTGTGTGGCCCCCTGGGACCTGGGCATGCCCCACAGATCCACGTCTCCGACCTAGGGCAGCGCTGGGAACCACCGGCCACCCCAGCTAAGGCTCAGCAGGCGCAGGCCGGTGGGGCCCCCCCTCCCCCTCCCCCACAGCAGGAGGCAGGTGCCGCCAGAGGCTGGCTCTCCGAGTCACCCGGCAGCAATGGGCAGAGGCCGAGGCCATGCAGACGTGCTGGGACCCTGCCCGGGAGCCCCAGAGGTCCAGCTCAGGTCGGCCATCCTCAGCACCCGCCTCTTGGTGGCCCCAAACTCAGAAATGTGCCACCCCCCGGAGTCAGCACAGGCTCCAAGGTGGGGGACACGAGCGCCCACGCCCCCCTGTGATTTCAGCCTTCCCCTAAAGAAGCAGGTCTCCCTCCCCTAAAGAAGCAGGTCTCCCTCCCCAGAGGAAGGCTTGCACCCTTGGTTCTGAGCCCGTTTGCTGCTGAAAGTTCAATAAAGTGTTGTGTTAAAACGCAAAGCCAGCCTGGTCCTGCGGCCCCAGAGCTGCGTGCAAGAGGCGCTAGACAGCCAGCCAGACAGCACAGGGTGGCTGGGCCCAGGCCGCCTCACCAGCCCCTACAGGGGTCCCTGCAGAGGGGCCTCCGGGCAGACAAAGCTGAGGGTCCCAGGTGCCTTCCAATCTCGGCCAGACGCCAGGGTCAAGACCATCCAATAATTTACTGCGACTCAGCCTGTGGCCAAAGGGCCAGGACGGGGCTGGGAGGAGAGTGACAGCCAGGGTGCCGGTGGCCTCAGTTCACCACAGTCTGTGCAAAGCGTCCTGGGAGGTCTGCAGTCACTCTGTCCAGGGAGCCTGGGCTGGCCGGGCTCCGGTGGCACTTCCTTCCTTCCTTCCCCTCCTCCTTCCTCCGTCGGCACCTCCTCCCGGCATCTGGCACCTCCACGCCCCCTGCCTGCGCTGCTGGGGCACAGAGGGCCTGCGGGGATGTCAGGGGGGGCCTGGAAGGGACGTCAGGAGAGCAGGCACTTGCAGCTCATGCAGCCTGGGCCACCCTCATCGGGCGGGCTCAGCTTTCGCACCTTGTGCTGCCGGATCTCTCGCACCAGCGTGTAGAAGGCGTCCTCCACGCCCTAGGAAGAAGGGGCCGGCTCAGAGTGGGACTCAGCCTGGGGGCCTGACAGGGGAAGGGGACCAAGGGACCCCGGCCTCCAGCTCATGCAGAATCCCAGCCCTTCCCCTCCCTCTCCCCATCCGACTCCCACACGTGGGCAGCCGGGCCCTGCTCATCCCACAGCCCCAGGGCTACCCCCATCAGGCAGCTCGCTCCTCAGGAGCTCCCCCACAGGGCGGGCCTTGGTCTGGCTCCCAGCTTGAACACCCCGTGTCCCACTCCTGTCTGACCTAGCAACCTTGTCCCCACCAGCCCGTGAAGGGGGCAGGGCCAACAAGGGCCCACGGGGCTCTCTGGGGGCCGAGGGGCCAGGGCCCCAGGGTCACCGCTCCGGCCTGGCTCAGGGCAGCTCTCTCCAGGGACCTCCGCCTCTCCCTGGAGCTGTGTCAGCCCAGACCCTGGGCCCTGGCCTCCCTCGCTGCCCTGCCGTCCGGGGACACTTACAGCGCTAGGGGCCGCTGGGTCACGGGGGTCCCGGAGGGTCCCAGAGGGTCCCGGAGCTGGAGCCAGAGCCAGAGCGGCTGCCCTGTGTGGGGGGAGAGGGGGCAATGAGCACTGCTCCCTGGCAGGGGTGGGGCGGGGCGGGTCCCTGGCTAGCTGTGGGGTGGGGAGCCGGCTCACCTGGCGAGTCTTGGCCGACGTCTCGATATAGGGGATGCCATAGCTGCGGGCAAGGTCCTGCGCCTGCCGGGACTCCACGGTGCGGGCAGCCAGGTCACACTTGTTCCCCACCAGCACCATGGGCACGTCATCGGAGTCCTTCACTCGCTTGATCTGCTCCCTGCAAGGAAGAAGGGGGCAGCCAGTCGCTGAGCTGCAGGCACAGCTGCATCCAGGCCCCGGACAGAGAGACACAAGGAGAAACAGGGACAGGGAGGCCCCTGAGGGCCGGCCAGCAGCTCACCTGTACTGGTGGATGTCCTCGAAAGACTTGGTGTTGTTGATGGCAAACACACACAGGAAGCCCTCTCCAGTGCGCATGTACTGGTCCCGCATGGCACTATATTCCTCCTGACCCGCCGTGTCCAAAATGTCCAGCAGGCACGTCTCACCATCGATAACCACTTGCTTCCGATAGGAGTCCTGCAGGAGGACAGTGCTTCAGGGCCCCCCCCACCTCTCCTAGGATGGGGCGATCCAACCACCAGCCCCTCCTGGGCACCTTTCCTGCCCCGCCCCCAGGTCCCACAAGGAGAGGATGCCCTCCTATGGAGCACGCAGAAGACAAGCCCACATCAGGATTCAGGGCTGGGGACAGGAACAGCAACACTCACCTCGATGGTGGGGTCATACTCATCCACGAAGTGGTTCTGGATGAGCTGGATGGTCAGGGCACTCTTCCCCACACCTCCAGCGCCCACCACCACAAGCTTATATTCTGTCATCGCTCCTCAAGGGATGCAGCCCAGGGCACTGTGGTGGTCTCCTGTCCCACCTGCTGAGGGAGCTGCACTCAGCCATGGCCCAGCCACGCAGAGCAGGCCTGTGGAGCACGCCCCACCCTTTGGCCCCAGACAACCAGGGAACGGGGGAAGCCGCCAGAATGGTGGCCCAGCCGCCCACCTGTGGCACCTCCAGCCCAGGGGTGGGAGATGGCCCCCACCTTCAGCTGCACTTATGGTTGTGAGAGAGCACGGAGCTGGCCCCCCAAAGGCAGAGCTGACAGCTGAGAGCATCTCCCAACCACGCACCCAAATTAGAAGTTGCTGGGTAGGCAGAAAGCCTGAACTGGAGGCCCTGCAGGCTGAGGTTACCAGACCCCTCCCTGCAAGAACAGGTCTTGCCACAGTGGAGCGCACAGAAGCATGCCCAGGCAGGCCAGTGCCATCCTACAACCGGCTCCGGCCCCACCGAGCATGTTGCTGCTTTGGACAAGCATTTACTGAGCGCCTACTGCATGCCAGCCGCTGTTCCAGGCTCAGCGTGACAGGCAGAGAAAGAAGCCCCTGCACCCTTCTCCAAGGAAAAGACCGGCACACGTTAAAATAAGGGGAACCCCGCGGTACCCTGTTACCATATGAGCTTTGGAGAAAAGGAGGCAGATGAGGCAGCCGGGTGCGGGGTGGGGCGGGGTGGGGCGGGGTGGGGGGGGTCCTGGTAAGCAGACTGAGAGGAACAGACCCAACGGAGGTGCGGAGCGGGGGCACAGGTGAGAAAGAATCAAAGCCTGGGCCAAGGCCTCCAGCTGGGGTGTCCCAATTTGTGAGGGTTAACGAGGGGGTGCCCTTGCTCTTGTCCCCAGTGGACAGTGATTTCCTAACCCCCGACTCGTCTGCTGTGTATCGTGATGGCCGCCTGGGGCCCGAGCCCTTGGGAGCGCGCCTTGCGACTAAAGGGGGGCCGCAGCGGACCTCGGTTCGGGGGGCCCCCCGCACGCTGCCCAAGAGCACTGCTGGGGCCCCACGGAGGGCAGGGCCAGGGACGCGGAGGCACGGCGCCCCCGCCGCCGCCCGCAGTCCCGGCCGCAGCGCCCTGCCCGCCCGCCCGCGGCTCACCTGCGCCCCCGCGCGCCCCGCCGCCGTCGCCGCGCCTCCAACGCCCCGAGCCGCAGCCCCGGTTGGGGCCGCCGCCCGCCCCCCACCCGCCCCCGCCGCACTCACCGCTCACTGGCGCGACTGCCCTCGAGGCCGGGGCCGGGGCGGGGGCGGGGAAAGGGGCCGGGGCCGGGGCGCGTGGCTCGCCCAGCGCATGGGCTCGGTCCGCGGAGGGTGCGGTTCCGGCTGCGGGCGGCGGGGCGCGGGCGGCGGACACTCAGGGGAGGGGGGTCGGGAGACGGGCGCACGCCCCGCCCCGCGCCCGTCCGTCAGCCTGGCGCGGCTTGCCATTGGCCGCGGGCGCCGGGCCCCGCCCCGGAGCCGTCCCGCCCCGTCCCGCCCTGCTCCGGTTGGCCGACCCGCCCGCCCGTCAAGGGCCGCGGCCGGGCGGGGCTTCCGGGAAACGGCGCGGAGGGCGGTGCCGGCCCTGGAGGCCCTCGTGGGCCGCGGCCTAGGGGGGCTGGGCTCTGCCGGGCGGGAGGACAGCGAGGGCGCGGGGGTCGCGGGTTCGGGGGCGACGGCTTCTCCGGAAAGGTTCCGAACTCTTCCGGAGGAATAGAGGCCCCTTAGGAAAGCGGGACCGCGGGCTGTTGTAGACTGGGGCGGGGTCGCTGCGGTCCGGCTCAAGCCCCTGCCCTGCCCGGGAGGGCTTCCCCGCGTCGCGACGGGCAGCCCACCGAGGGCCCACCCCGGAGCGGAAGGGCCAGTCCAGGGACGAGCCTCAGGGAGGGTGGAGGGTCAGCACCGCGGACGCCCCCCGGGCTGGGCGGGGGGGAGCCTGGAGCAAAACGGAGAGGCCCCCCAGGACGAGGGTCAGGCGCCCAGAGCAGGCCCGGGCCGCGCCGGAAGCCTCTGGGACCCCCAGTGGCCGGAGGTTTGACTGCCCTGCACCGTTCTTCCCGTCAGGTGGCTCCGGAACGGGAGAACCCAGTGGTGCCAACCCTGCAGAGGCTTACCGTGTGGCCCAATTTAACAAATGGTACCCAGCAAATCCCACCCAAAAGTTGCGCAAGGGGGTGTACTGAAATCTCCCCCCATCCCCAGCACAAACGCACCTTCAAAAAGACATGGTTTTAACATTTTTTAAAATTTCGAAGTAGTGCGTAAACACGCCCTTATTTACAAAGACAGAATGGTGCATTACACAGAAAGCCCAACCTTGCTTTGCTCCCGTCCCCTATCCCCTCCCGTGCCGGCTCGGTGCTGCTCTCTTGGAGCTCACCCCCTGCAGGCCGCGACCTCGGCGGACCCCTCCGGGGGCCGCCCCCGCCCCCACCACATCACCGACCCCACGTGCCGTGGCTGTGTCGGGTTGGCCGTCCCGCGCGCGGCGCGGTGGCTAGAACAGAGCCGGGCTTGCGCCCGAAGCGCATAGACGCGAAGTAAAGGCGTATAAATGAAAGCGGGTGGTGGCATCCCTCGCGAGTGTGGACACTCCAAACTCCCCTCCGGGTGTCCGGGTCTGCGTTTCCCTCGTCTTCAGGGGGTCCTTTGCCACAGCGCTTCCTTTTGTTTTGGCGTCGGCCACACTTGGAGGCGGGGGTACATCCCTCAAGGCCAGGGCCTCAGGGACAACCCTCCCAGCTGGGAAAGGTGGGCGCTGGTCTCCACCAGACACCGCCTTTTCAGGGGCGGACACCTGGCCGGACTGTCCGGCGCCCCCACCCCCGCGGCTTGATGGCGTCTCACCTCCGCCCCTGGTTCCCTCCCAGCCCACAGGGCGCCCAGCGCGTGGGGCCCTACCCTCCAGATCCCAAACCGGGTTGGCAGCTGCCCCGCCCCCGCCGGCCTGCCCTAGCAACCGTTGCTAAGGGGCGTGGCTCGACCGCGGAGGCACGGAGATTCCCGCGGCCTCATGAATATTTGAGTATTCAAACGACGCCCCGGCCCCGTTGCCATGGTGCCCAGGCCCCGCAACCCCGCCACCGGAAGAACGACCCCGAGGCGGAGTGAGCGCCCGGCAGCGGAGGGCGCCCAGGGCCGTGGCACCGAGACCGACCCCTCAGGTGAGAGCCAAGCACGCCTTTGGGCCTGGGGCCGCAGGCCTCGCTCTATCTCCCCCGTTCCTGGCGGGAAACTGAGGCCGAGGACGGGTCCTAGCACTGTCCCCTCGCGTTCATGCCCGGGCTGGGACTGTCTGTTCATGGCTCAGCCCCACCCTGCCCTGCCACTCTGGGAGCCCCACAAACCTCCCAAGTTGGAAACCTGTGGGCCTCTCTGTCCCCACAGCCCAGGCTAATGCCAGCCCCTGGCCTGGCTCATCAGCTCTCTGGGCCCCCTCCTCAGTCCCCACTATGGAAACTGCCAGATCCGAGTCTGGGTCCCTGCCTCCCTCTCCCCCGCAGGGGCAGGGCCTGGGGTCCCTCCTATCCCGTGACTGGGAACCCCTTGGAGCACGGCTAGGGGTTGTGGGCAGCGCCCCTGGAGGACCAGATTGGACATCTAGGGGTACCACTGAGTCTCCCACTGGCTTTGCTGCTTCATCCTAGGACCCTGAGACCTAGGCTCAGCCCACGTTGGAGGGAAGTGCCCAGAACATTCCAGGCAGACTTCTGGCTCTAACCCTAGAGATGATTCCAGGGTCAGGGGACAGGCCAGGCATCTGCAGCTTTAAGGGGCGCCTGGGTGGCTCAGTCGTTAAGCGTCTGCCTTCGACTCAAGTCCTGATCCCAGGGTCCTGGGATCGAGCCCCGCATCGGGCTCCTGGCTCAGCGGGAAGCCTGTTTCTCCCTCTCCCTCTGCCTCACCCCCTGCTCATGCTCTCTCTCTCTCTCTGTGTGTGTCTCTGTGTCTCAAATGAATAAATAAAATCTTAAAAAAAAAAAAAAAAAAAGGAGCAATGCCAAGTGAGCCTCGTGCAGGTGTCCAGGGACACCCTGGACAACCTCCCTTGGAGCCTGAGGGTGAGGGGGCTCAGGAGGGACAGGGTGCCAAGGAGGCCAGCCCATGAGAGATAGTCCAGAGTGGCAGACCCAGGACCCCTTTTGGAAAGAGGATGGAGTCAGTCACCATCTGACTGTCTTATCGGCCAGTTCAGGTCCCCTATCTGACCTAAGGGCCAGTGCCCATACTGACAGCCCCGACCATCTCCACAGCTGCTCACTTATGGGCCCTATAACCTCAGCCTGGCCTGTCCCAAGTCCCCTGGCACAGGGACCTGGCCAGGATGCCACCCCAACTCTCTCCTGCAGGTGCCACCTGAAGACCCATGCTGCCCCCTTATCTGGATGTTTGACCCATGGTGGGAAAAGGCAGCAGCTGCCTCCAGGTGAGGGGGCTCAGTGGGCATAGGAGTGGGTGGGGGGGATGCTTGAGAGCCTGGTCCTGGGCCCCCAGGCTTGGAGATCATTGGTGGGGAGGCACAGCACTGGGCCTGAGCCAATGGCTTGCTGCTGGTCACAGCTGACGGAGCAAAGATGACCAGGGGCCAACTGGCCCCCCTCAGGCACAGAGCCTAGGCAGGACCTCAGATAGAGAAGCTTGGAACCAGCACCCTTGTTGTGGACCTTGGGGGATGAGCAGAAACACAAGGAGGTGACCCACCCAGACCCCAGTGGGGTGTGAGCTAAGGCTGAGTGGGTGATGGCGAGGCCATCATGAGCCCCCAGGCAGGCTGAGACTAAGTGAGTGAGAGACCCATCAGAGCCAGGCAGGATGAGCCCCAAAGGCTTGCTGTGCAGGGTCCCAGCCAGGCTGCAGATCAGAGGAAGTGCAAAGGCTTAGTAGCTTTGCCCTCTGCCTATCCCAGCAGGTTGGATGTGAATGGACCAGGCCTGGGACAGAGCCCACGGGCCTTGGCCGAGCACAGCCACTGTCCAAGTGCGGGAGCTGAGCTGGCAAGGCCTGCACAATCCCCGCCCACAGAGCAAGGACCCAGGCAGCCATAGGGACAGCCGTGGCGAGCAGCTGGTAGAGGAGTACCGGTCACCTGCCCGACTGGTGAGTGCTGGGGGGCTGGGGGCTCAGGTCTCAGGGGTCCGCATGGGGCACCACTGCAGGGTCGCTGTCCAGCCTGCACTCAGTCCTCAGCCCTCCTAGCCTTGCCTGGCCAATGGACGCTCTCAGCCCTGCTGTGTCCCCAGCACCTGCTCCACCCTCACGGCCAACCGCAGATGCTTCGTGATGCAGATATCCCCCAGGCACTCAGGAATGAGCCAGGCAGGAGTTCCACAAGTATTTACCTAGTACGCATTGTGTGCTGGGCTCCATGAACGGCTCCATGAACCAGAGAAGCCCCTGGTTCGAGCAGCCATTGTTCTGGTGGGAGGCAGGGCCGCAGACCATGCGCGTGCATGGCACACAGAGATGCAAACCGCCAGGAATAAACGAAGCCACAGGCAAAACGAGGGAGCCCTGCCATCCGGGGCGGGCTGGTTAAGTGGGGGCCATTCCAGGATCCCACTGACCGTTATCTGGGGCAGCTGGTGAAGGCTTTCTCCCAAACCTGCCGCCCCCCCCCCACTCCCACCCAGCGGCCCACCCAGATATGCAGAGCCCTCTTGACTCCCGGTTCTCACCCAGCACCCACTCTGGGCAGCTCCACACCCCACCCACTGTTGGCCATGCTAAGGGGGCAGGCCCCACCGGGTACAGGCAGCCCTTAGGCCCACAGCACCCTTGCACAGGGTAAGAGGGTGAGGTGCCTGGAGAGGGGTCCCTTGGAGACCCGAGGATGACATGCTCACCAACATGCAGAAGGGAGCCTGGCTACCCGAGGTCTCTGCCCGTCTTCCTAACCAACTAACTCACAGAAGCATCCGCACTGCCTGATCAGTGAAGGGGGAAGGGACACTCGGTCCAGGCCCCCCTCCCCAGACTCCAAGCTGGCTCCTCTGTGTGTGCGGCCCTCCAGCCATGCCTGCAGGCCCCTATCGTCCCAGGGTCTTGGTCCAGCATGGAGCCCATCAGGACGGCCCTCCCACCAGCTCCTCAACAGCCCCCCACACTGCCCCAGGGGACAGAGACAGGCCCACAGCTGCAGGCCACCTCTGTACCGGCCAGCTCTGGGGTCCTGTCCCTCCGCACATATGAGTCTGGGTTCAGACACAGCAGGCGGGCTTGTTGGAGGGGCCGGCGTGCACAGAGCTTGGGGCGGCCCTCCTGGGGCCACAGGGAGGCCAGGCTGCACTGACAACAGCCTGACCCTGAGAAGAGACTCTGGGCACTGGCCGACCTGTGCACGGAGCTGGAGTCTCCTCTACTGGACAGAGCTGCTGGCTGGGGACAGAGCTCCCCGCCCTGGACAGCAGGACAGGGAGGGTCCAGCCTGGCCATGGCAGGGAGTGCCAGGAGCAAGGTGTAGGTAGAGCAGGGACCCCCACCACACCCTGGCTGGACCTGGAGGTGGGCCTAGCCTTGTCACCCCCCCAGTACCGCACACCAGGAGCCAGGCCGGGAGCTGCAGACATTCCTGGTGTTCACCGGAATCTCTGTTTCATTTCCTTTTCGTTTTGTGTTCATCTGTGGGAGACGGTGCCCAACAGGGAGGGTTTTTGCAGGAGTATGTATGGTCACTGTGTCTTCCTCAGATGGATAGTGGGACACCCTCCCCCCCAGGAGATGTCCCTGCCACACAGAAGGCTTTGTACAGCCTGGGATCCCTACAAAATCAGGCCAGCTGGGGTGCAAACAGTATTGTGAATCTGTCTCCTCAGGTCCGCATGGATGCCCCTTGTCATCCTCAGGGCAGTGCCCACTCAGACTACTCCTGGGTGAATGCACCCTGTGGCAGTCCTTGGCAGGCTTCCTTCCCCAACACCTTGGCCTGGTGCGTTTCTGTGTCCCATATGTCATCTATGGCCACATAACGCTGACCACAGACCACCCAGGCTCTGGCTCCAACGACAGGTTTCCGTCCTCAGGCTTGGGGTCTGCACTGGGTTCCCACTGGGATCCAGGCTAAAGGGGCCACATGGGGCTGCCCTGCTCGTGGTCAGCACCTGGGGGTAAGCAGCAGGTGCACCACACATGCACACTCGAGGGCCCCCTTGGCCAAGCCCAGCATGGACAAGGCCACCTGCTCTGGGGTCTGTGTTGTCACTGGCCGGGGAACGGACACACAGTTCTAATTCAGGGGAAGAGTGACAATTATGAGCAATGGCCCACCTGCCTCCACATTCAGAGCCTTCACAGCCCCCGAGTCCCCACTAACCACACATCAGGTGAGTCTGCGTCCTGGGAGAAAGTGTTTGCGTTGGGTGCATCCGAAGAAGGACCCAGGGAAGCATGAAGAGCAGTGTGGCCCCCACAGCCAGCCAGCAGGGTGGGAACAGCAGGGTAACTCACCGGCCTCCCCCCCCCTTAAGAAGGAAGTCCGGTGGCACTGACACCCACTGGACAAATGTTTGGGCGCCCTGTGCTGGGAACACACTTTGATTAGAGATTGCTCTGTCCCTGTGGGGCTTCTGTCCATCCTGGGACCTCCTTCCTTCTCCGCCTGGCTCCTGGCTGGAGAACATGGCCCCAAACACTGTCGTTTCGGATGATCTCCATGAACCCCAGTCCAGGCCACGGCATGCTGGTGATCAGAGGTCCACAATCACACGTGCTGTTCAACACGGTGGAGTCCAGTCGATGCCGGGTGCCGAGAGCCTGCGATGGTGTCTGGACACAGTTCTCTCTGCAGACTCAGTCACTGTAAACAGGGCCACCAGCTCCCGGAGGCCTCCCCTGAGAGCCCCAGAGCCTCTGCAGGTGCATGGAGCAACCTGGCTTGCTCCCCGAGACAGATTAACTGGGTCATCCTACCTGCAGACCTTCGCAGCTTTTTGTTTGGCTGATTGGAATTGAGAGACCACTTTATTTTCCAGACCCACAGGTTCCAAATCTCCTGGGCTCCCTCCCTACCCTCTGAACCCTGTATCTCACAGCACCTTATCAAGTGCAGCCAAGCTTACTCCGCCCACATTGTGCTGGCACCTCTCCGCTCAATATGACAAGTTCCTCATGCATGCTTTCTGCCATCCAGGCCGCCCCAGGAGACAATCTCAGGAGACATTTCATTGCCACAGGACATGGGCATCTGTCCTTCCCGCCCCAGCAGCACTCACATCAGCCCTCAACCCAGTCCTAAATCCACTGTCACGTTGGGGCCTGTTCCGTGGGTCTTGTTAGACACTGGCACCCCTCAGGCCCTATTCTGCAGATAGGCCCACCAGCCAAGCACAGTTACTAGCTCTGTTCCCATTCTGTGCCCTCATACCCCACCAGGCAAGCCATCCACGGCTGAGGTCAGCATAGAGGGGGCAGGGAAATGTCTGCCACCGGTCACAGCCTCATAGCCAAAGGCAGGGACGTCACTGGGAGGGAGTGACCACTGTGCAGTCCCCAGGGCTGACTCTTCATCAATTTCCGCAGCGGGCCCTGGCCCAGGTAGATGACCTTCGACTGGTGAACATGCTGGAGATGTGTGTCAACACCCGTGAGAACAGCCTGGGGAACTTTGGTGAGAGCCCCTCCCTGTCCACACCCCGCCACTGGCAAGCTCCAACTTCTTTCTGAGGGCCCATCCGCTCCAGTGCTGCCAGCCAGGCTCTGGTCTGTGCGCCACTGCACCCCACGGGCCTGCCCTGCGCCCCACAGGCCCACCCCGTACTCCACAGGCCCATGCTGCACCCCTTTTTAAGGGATCAGGACTGTCCTGCAGGGTCAGTGCCCTTCTTCAAAAGAGTCTGACTCAGATCACTTTGCCGGGGCTTTGGGGTGCACAGGGACACCGGATAGGGGGTTCCTGTGCTCTGGTACCCAGTGCTGCGAGCTGATGGAGGTTCTGGTCTGGGGTTCCCGTGGCTGGGCTTGGGACGTGGCTCAGCGGCAGGACCCAAGCGGTGGTGGCCCCACCCATGCCAATGAGGCTCCCCTCCAAGCAGACTCCTGAGTCCCGTGGCCTCTTGGCCTTCCGGGTGGCTTGGTCCGCTCAGGTGCACCTGCTCGTGCCTGCTTCTTTGGAGGCAGGCCGCAGGCGTGAGCACAGGGCCCTGAGGTTGCACTAGGACTCAGAGCAGCCACGGGGCACTGACGAGGGTGCAGAGAGGTGAGTGAGGGAGTAAGGCTTTGTCCCCCGCCTCTCCCTCCTGTGGCCCGCAGGGGTGCACCTGCCCAACCTCAGCCAGCTGAAGCTCAACGGCAGCTGCCTGGGCTCTGTGAGGTGAGTGCCCCTCTTGGGCAAGGGGTTCCCCACTGAGAGGCTCCTGGGTGTCCTGCTGTCTCCCTCTCCCGGCCCTAATGCCCACCCTTCCAGCCTGACTGCTACATGTAGCTCATGTCACCCACCCCAGCTGGGTGGAGGCCCCGGCTGAGGGCGACCCATGCCACCCGGAGCCTGTGCTCAGTGTCAGGCCAGTCACACCAGGTCGTGTGGCTGGCTGTGGGGTGCCTGGAAGGTGCCCCGACCTTCAGTGAAGGCTCCCCAGCCAGCAAGCAGTCTCCAGTGGGTGCCCCAACAGCACCCAAGCCTTCAGGGTTTGGGGTGTCCCGGTACCGCTGGGGCTGGGAGCCTGGGGGTCATGCTGGTGCCCATCAGCCCTCATGCCCAGCAAGAAGAGCAGATGAGCACGGCCTCACATAAAACACAACAGCACTTTAATAATCAACTTAAAAGACAAAATTCAAAACTAAGCACAGATCGATGTCCTTTGTTTACCTCATCGGCTGGAAAGAACAAAGCCCAAGTAATATCAGACCATTTTAGGTGTTCTAGCAAAATGGGTGGCATGAAAACACTGCTGGTTTGGGGCCCCTGGGCAGCTCAGTCGGTCAAGCGTCTGACTCTTGGTTTCAGCTCAGGTCATGACCCCAGGGCCCTGGGATCAAATCGTGCGTCAGGCTCCCTGCTCAGCGGGGAGCCTGCTTCTCCCTCTGCCTCTGCCCCTCCCCCTGCTCGTGCTCTCGCTCTCTCGCGCTCTCTCTCGCTCTCTGACAAATAAATAAATAAAATTAAAAAGAAACATCAAAAAGAATTTAATAGAACACTTGACGATCTGGAAATGGAAGCAAAGAAAGTTGGAAGACCACGTGGCCCTCAGTGCGTGGGCCAAGATGCAGAGCAGAGAAGCAGTGAGCCAGGCGTCGTGGCACCTGCTGCACCTGCACACGAGGGTCTGGAAACGGTGTTCGGAGACACGCCTCGCATGCGTGGTGAAGCAGTGTTCTGACTGAGAGCTTAACAAAGACGAAAAGCCGTGTTTATTCCTTCCTTGTTAAGGCGTACTAACGAGCTCAATGAAGAATAAGGTACATGAAGAGCATGTAAAATAAAGGATGAAGGTTATAAAGAGAAGTGGAAGGTATTATAAAACTAAGAAATCTGACACACCATTTGTGACAACACAAAATATTCAATTCCAAGAAAAATGATTAGATCATAAACTGCAAGAAAACATGTTCTGTCCCTTGGCGACAATAGTGAGAAACATAATGAGTCTTGCGGTTCTTTCTATTATCAGATCCTGAGACTTGGCCACGGGATGTTTGCTAATGTCCATGGGCTGAAGGTGGACAAAAGTTCATAAAAGGGAACTAATGAAACATGACAGTCCAGTAAGCTCCTATTACGACTTAGCTGATAACAGCCATTTTCAGGACATTAAAATCTCAGGCAGGAGGGGCGCCGGGCTGGCCCAGTCAGAAGAGGGCGCAACTCTGGATCTCAGGGTCCAGAGTTCGAACCCCATGTTGGGCGTAGTGATTACTTGAAAATAAAATAAAATAAAATCTCAGGCAGTATCTTAAGGACTGGAAAGTAATTTTAACGTAGCGTCTGTCCGTCCATCGGAAGCTGAGCGAGAATTCGGCCCCGGCTGGCATGAAGAACAGTCCCCTCAGTGGGGCTGCTTCCAGAGAGCCGCGGACGCGGGAGGAGGGCGCTGCCGGCCTCGGAGGCTTCTGCCCCCAGTCAGCGGCACACAAGAGCGGCCGATCGTCAGTACTCGTGGTGCGAAGAAGCACACTCACTAGCCGTTCACTACAGCTTAACCGCGAGCATTTCTCTGCTGACGCTGTTGAGTCTTGCTTCTTCGTATGCCTTGTACCAATTCTTCAGGTGGGTTCTTTTTCTTGCTTTCTGGTTCTTGCGTAGGCTGAGTGTGGTTTAGATTTGCAAGGTGCTCCCGCTCACCCCGGCTGTGGCGGCCTTCACTTGAACAGAAACCCTTCGTTTTGAGTTGTCCCATCAATTCTGGTTGGTGATTGGGGTCTTATTTAGGAAGTTCGTTCACACCCCCAAAGTCAGGGGGCTATATTCTACTTTTTCTCTTATTCACTTTTATGGTCTCACCTTTTACTTTCATCCAACTTACCTGTGAGGTCACCTTCAACCGTGGCATGAGGTTGGGACCCAGCTTTATTTCCTGCCATGTAGGGAGTCTGTTTCCCCAACATCATCTACCCAGCAATCCCGTTTCCCTGCCGATGGTGGTACCACTCTGCCACTTAGGGGGCCCACATGTGGATGAGACAATGGGAGCTCTCCGTCTCATCTGTCGGTCTGGTCCTGCACCTCGTATTGATACGGCTTTGTGTTCATTGCTTCGTGTCGGATACCCTCGTCTTAGTCTTCCTTTTCCCAAAATGACCTAGCTATTCCTGAACCTTCTTGCATTTGAAGTTTATGAACTGTTGGTTGGGTTTCACACACAGGAATCTTTCTGGAGTTCTTTTTTTGGAATTAAAAAAGATTCATGTGCTAATTTGGATTATTTGCTAAGTCATCTACATTCACGAATATGAGATCGCTCTCCATTCATGTGTTCTTTTATATTTTTAATAGAGTCTTTAAACTTGCCTACAAAGTTTGTTATCAGAATGCTATCAGTTAGATTTCAGCTGCAAGGCATAGAAACCTGTATCCAACAATGCGTATCTGGGCCAAACCCGGTTCTAAACACTGAGGATGCATCAGTGAACAGAACAGACAAGAACCTCAGTCTCCCATGGAACCGACAAGAAGCCCAGCGTTGGCTCCTGGGGTCAGGTTCATTCAGCCAGTCTCCCTACAGCATGTGGCCCTCCATCTTCATGCGTGTCCCCTCCCAGTACCCGTCGGCTTCTGTAGGCACAGGCATCCTCGCAGGCGGACTGAGGGAGTGTGTTAGATTTCTGATGAGCAGAGCACCACGAGCAGGGTGGCCTGAGTGGCAGAAATGTATTCTTTCCCAGTTGTGGAGGCCAGAAGTCAGGATCGAGGTGGACAGCGCTGGCTCCTTCCGAGGCTGTGAGCGAAAACCCACTTCATTCCCTTCTCCTCCTGCGGGACTTTGCCGGCAATCTTCAGCGTTCCCTGGCTTGTAGACTCATCAGCCCAGTCTGCCTTCACGTTCACGCGGCATTCTCCCTGTGTCCATTCCGTGTCCATAGGTCCCCTTTGCGTAAGGACACCAGATGGCATAGTGCCCTCCCCACTCCAGTGGGAGCTCATCTTAACTAATTACAGCTGCAACAACTGTAGCTCTATTTAGGGTCACATTCTGGGGTGCTGGGGGTTAGGACTTTAACACATGCATTCGGTTCATCCTGTAACAGGGGACATGCCCTCCTGTGTCTACTATTGAGAACAAGCAGGTTCTTGGCGTTCTTCCTACGTTTCTCGGGGCAGAGCTCTAGTGTATACACTCACCTACACCGGCCGCTGGGAAGAGGACGGAGTTGGGGTTGGCACGAGCTAACCAGGCACACCTCCTAAGCTACCCCACTGCCACTTGGAACGGGGCAGGACACCGGTCCCCTGTGAAACCAGAGTCCCCTGAAACCAGAACAAAAGTAATTCCCACACATTTGTAGTATTTTTATGATCATGAAGGAAGTCCTGTTCCTATTCTATTTTCTGGTTGATTATTACAAGTGTAGAGAAACATTATGTTGATTTAGAACACGTTTTTAATTTAATTTAATTTTATTTTTAAAGATTTTGTTTATTTATTTGACAGAGACACAGCGAGAGAGGGAACACAAGCAGGGGGAGTGGGAGAGGGAGAAGCAGGGAGCCCGACGTGGGGCTCGATCCCAGGACCCCGGGACCATGACCCGAGCCGAAGGCAGACGCCTAACGACTGAGCCTCCCAGGCGCCCCTAGAACACATTTTTTATTTTTTTTTTTTTATTTTTTTTTTAAAGATTTTATTTATTTATTTGAGACAGAGAGAATGAGAGAGAGAGAGAGAGCACATGAGAGGGAGGAGGGTCAGAGGGAGAAGCAGACTCCCTGCCGAGCAGGGAGCCCGATGCGGGACTCGATCCCGGGACTCCAGGATCATGACCCGAGCCGAAGGCAGTCGCTTAACCAACTGAGCCACCCAGGCGCCCATAGAACACATTTTTTAAATCAGTGAAACACGGTTGAGTTTTATACATGGGTCTTGTATCTGGCAATATTGTGTCTTTATTTTCGCCTTAGCAATACTGCCAAACTCAAATTAATTCAAATAGTTTAATTCCGTTGGGGTTTCCGTTTTGATGATGAGGGTTGTCTTTCACTTCCAGCCCTCATGCTTCTTTTTCTTACCTTCTGGAGCTGGTTTTCGGAATTACCAAGACGGCAGTGGGCACTCTTGGTCTGTCTTTTATCTGAGTGGGTGTGTGTCTGGGTCTCTCTGCCCTGTCAGCATGGTCAGAAAGTGATAATTCACCTCTGGGCGATCAGTGCACGGGACTCTACTCGATTGCGCTGAGTTACAAGCACCGTAACACTGAAATCCTATCTGCTGGGCATTTTCATGCCCGTGTTCACGAGGGACCCCCCCTCAACCCCCTGGCGTTATGCTCCTCCGGTTCTGGGGTCAAGGCCTGACTCCCAGGCTGCCTCTCCCTCCTCTTGTTCTGTTCAGCTGCTCTAATTTCGAAACTTCCTGTATGAGAAATTGTGGAAGATCGAGAGTGTCTATTCCATGATGGCTAATTAGAACTTACTTCTAAAACCAGTACAGATCTGAGGACTTACAGGGTTGGCGGGGGGTGGGGTGGGGGGTGTCAGCATCCAGTTTTCTATTTCTTTAGGTGCCGGCTTTATCTACAGTTCCAAAAATGTTGGCATGTACTTTGTTTATAGTGGTCTTCTATTTTTTTTTTTTAAGATTTTATTTATTTATTTGAGAGAGAGAGACTGAGAGAGAGAGCACATGAGAGGGGGGAGGGTCAGAGGAGAAGTCTATTTTTTTTAATTGTTGTTCTGGCTATAACTATTCCTCTTTTAAGATGGTGTATATTTATTTGCATTGTCTCCTTCTTAGCCTTCATCAGTCTTGCTGGAGGTTGTCCATTAATTTTTTGAAGAATCGGCTCTGGGCTCTGCTGGTCTTCTCTACAATCTGTCTGGTTGTTACTGCTTTCATCCTAATCTTTATTATGTCTTCTCTTCTTGTTCTTTTTGCAATTTGCTATTGTTCTTTTACTGGCTCCTTAAGCTAAATACTCAGCTTAATTGTTGTAATCCTTCCAGTTTTTTTTTTTTTTTTTGGATAAATGTATTTAAGGATGTAAATTTCTCTTTTTTTAAAGATTTTATTCATTTGACAGAGAGAGACACAGCAAGAGAGGGAACACAAGCAGGGGGAGTGGGAGAGGGAGAAGCAGGCTTCCCGCTGAGCAGGGAGCCTGATGTGGGGCTCGATCCCAGGACCCTGGGATCATGACCTGAGCCGAAGGCAGACACTTAACGACTGAGCCACCCAGGCGCCCCTAAATTTCTCTTTATGTACACCTTTAGGCAGGGTTCACAAATTTTATATGCTTTGTTGTCATTAGTTCTAAACAGTTGGTAATTTTCCTATTTAATCTGAGATGAAGCAAAAAAAAAAAATAAACCTGCTAGTTATTCCCCAATAAAAATAGAACTCCCCATTTTCAGCTGGGCACATAGCACCCAGTCTCCCCTGCACAGACTCTGAACGCAGATGGAATGAAACAATAATACCAGCTCAGAAATGAAGACAAACTTGAAAGAAATACTGCAGGAAACCCCGTCGAGAGATTGCACGGGAAGACAGGAATGGTACCATGAGCACAGTTCATTGTGCATGAATGCAGTCTAGAAGCCTGTGAGGCAGGGGGCAGATGGACAGTCTGACACATGCATAACCGATCACGGCAGAAGCAAACCGAAACTATAGAACAGAACAAATGCTTAAAGATTAAAGAAAACTCTTCAGACGTAAAAGAAGACGTTCAACTACAGCCTGAAAGAAAACATCAAACGTGACCCGCCAACAGCAAGGCAGGCATACCCTGACAGAGTTACCGACACAGAGATGAGACTTGGAGGCGGCCAAGGGAAGAGACCGCAACTTCCTTTAAGAAGACAAGGAGTGAAATTTTCCTCAGACTTCCCCACACAGACACTCAAAGCCAGAAGACGGAACCGTGGAAAGAAGGCATGAACCACGACTTTCATGCCCAGCCAGCGTTTCTGAATGAGTTAGAGCCCAAGGAAAATAGTTTGACTAACCCCTCTTGAAGAAGTCACTAGACACACATTTCAGCCCAATTACAAGATGATGGGAAAATCCACTCCGGGCCACAGGCTGGGGACACGGGGCGTCTCCGTAACTGAAAGGTTAGGGGGCTCTGGCCAGGTGAAAGGGCGGTCAGACATCCGGCAGGGAGCGTGAGCACTGGAAGAGGGGCCTGAGGGTGTCATCCTTATGTCATGTGGCTGACAGGAGGAGACAAGCGTAGGCGCATCTGAGCAGGGGGAGGGGCAGGGGCCAAGTCCTCGGCACAAAAATGCAGGGTGCACTCGGAGAACACAGGGAGACCCAGCAGCCCACCCCACAGGCAGCCGCAGGTGCAAGCGTGGGAGTCACGCACGGGTCTGCCCCACCCCCAGCCACTGGCCCCCACCATCACCTCGTGCGGGGCAGGGAAGCTATTAGTAGTATAATTAGAAATACTAGGTCCCTGCAGCACAGAGGAAAAGGTCAAAACAAAGGGTCCCGGGAGAGACCAGACAATGCCGGGAGGGGAGTAAAACTTCCAAACTTCTTCAACTAATGTCGTGAGAGACCAGATGTGGCTTCTCCGTATCTTCGAGACAAGAACAACATGCCATGAAAAAGGATCAGCAATGAAGAGCACTTCAGAATTAGACATAGGACAGCCGACATAAAAATGTCAGGGGCAAGGTCGGAATGAGGAAATCTCCCGGAATGCAGAATGAAAGGCAACAACAGGTAAAGGGGACAGAGACGACCAGAGACAGGGGTCGTTCTCGGAGGACCAACACGCCGGCGGCAGAGCTCTATACGTGAGAACAGGGAACACAGGGAAAATGCAAAAGAAATACCATCCAGACCTTCCCAGAAGCCAACTGAAAGGGTCTGAACACTGGGCCCATGCCCCGTCAGGGGACGCCGAGGACAAGAGGACCCCAAAGGCAGGGGCGGGGCCCAGAGAGCCCTGGCCTGCCCATCTGCAGGGGAGAGGTAGGCAGAGAGAGGGTGAGAGGGGCACGTCCAGGGCTTGGGCAGGGGTGGAGGAGGTCTTGCAGGCAGAGCTGGCTGGGGGAGGGGCTGTAATGTGGGGAAGCCATCCCCAAGAAAGGCCAAAGAGAGAGAGGAAGGGAGAAGGCCCTGGGGCTGAACCCACTGGGGAGGGGGCCACCTTGTCCGCCCCCATTGCAGCGGGCAGTAGGTGGGGCCCAGCCAAGCTGTCCAGCATGGGCCCCACCACCCTACTCCTGCCTACCCCCCCAGCCCCACCCACCCCCCGCCAGCCTCGGGCCCTCCAGGGGAAGGAAAAGGTGGATTCTGCCCGTGCTGGAGACCAGGAGGCTGCAGCAAGGAGGGAATGCAGGGAGGCAGGGGGCTCCCGGCCTGGAGGCTGCCACACACGGGCCACAGTTCACAGGCACCCCTGTGCCTGGAGAGAGCCGGATGTGGGTGGTGGAAGGGCAGGAGGGCTGGCACAGGGCCTTCATGGATACAGACAAGGCCTCCAGCCCGGAACAGTGCTGACCAGCCAACCCTGCCCTCTACAGAGACCTGGGCACTTCCCTGGGCCACTTGCAGGTGCTGTGGCTGGCTCGCTGCGGCCTGACTGACCTGGATGGCATTGGCTCCTTCCCGGCCCTGAAGGTGGGTCTGTGGTGCCCTGGGCTGGGGAGAGGGTGCCGGGCCAAGCCCTGGCTGAGCCCCCTGCCGCCCCAGGAACTCTACGTCTCCTTCAACAACGTCTCAGACCTGAGCCCGCTGTGCCTGCTGCAGCAGCTGGAGGTGCTAGACCTGGAGGGCAACAGCGTGGAGGACCTGGGGCAGGTGCGCTTCCTGCAGCTGTGCCCGAGGCTGGCCACGCTCACCCTGGAGGGCAACCTGGTGTGCCTGCGGCCAGCGCCCAGCCCTTCCAACAAGGTGCGTGTGGTGGGCACCCACCGTGCACAGGAGGGCGAGGCACTCTGTGCCCCCCCACGGTCCCAGGGGCCTCTCTGCCCACCTGAGCACGGGAGCATCCCCAGGTCACGTCTCCAGAGCACGGCCCACCTGCACCCTGTGACTTGTTCACCATGAGCTCACTCTCTTGTATTGCTGGAGACCTTCTGGGCCTGGACCAGACCCCACAGGGCTCCACAGGGCCATGTGCACACACGCTGCCCCCCGACCCATAATTCGCCCACGTGAAGTCGGTTCAGTCTGCACATGGAATCTCACGCTCTCTCTCACACACACACACACACACACACGTGCGTGCAGGCCCAGCCCGAAGCCCCCTCCGTCCCCCGCAGGCCTGGCCGTGCCCTAGGTGGGAATGCACTCAGACATCGTGGGCCCGTGCACACCTGGGGCTCATGCCTCCTGCCCTGCTAGGCTCTGTGCTGTGGGATCGGTGTACAGGGCTGCCCAGCTGGGCCGCAGCTCTGAGCTCAGGGCAGCCCCACAGGCCAGAGGACACCACTGGGCCCTGGCTGTGAGCCCAGAGAGTGAGATCACACACAGGTGAGAGCCCAGGGTCCCCAAAGTCCCTGCTGGCCCAGAGTGACCCAGGCCCGCCCTGGCAGGGTGGGCCGGCATCACCAACCCTCAGCTCCCCTGCCTTGCCCCACAGAGGGTCTGGAGAAAGCAGCCACAGGATAGAGCTGGCCTGAAGGGCCCACTGGACCCAGGCCTGCCACACCCTCCCCCCTGCAGGTGCCGCGGGGCTACAACTATCGGGCAGAGGTGAGGAAGCTCATCCCCCAGCTGCAGGTCCTGGATGAGGTACCAGCCACACACACAGGCCCCCCGGCCTCCCGGAAGCTGGACCAGGACTGGCTCATGGTGAAGGAGGCCATCAGGGAGGGCAGTGTCTTGGATGGCCTGCTCCCTGGGCTGGGTATGGCAGCCACTCACCGGCCCTCTTAGCAAGGGCTGCCCCACCCAGCCTGGAGACCTTACTGACTGAGCCCCACAAGAGGCTGCCACCCCTACCATCCCCAGGAAGAGAGCTCTGTACCCCGAGCACACCCCTAGGCCTCGCAGAGATGGACAGCCACATCTCCTAACCCTTCTCGGCCTGAATCTTTTGTTCCCAGAGCCCTGCACACCTGCCCCCAGGCCAGGATAACCTCCCTGTGAGCAGCACCTGCTGGGGCATGGGCCTCCAGACACCCAAATGTTGGGTGGCAGGGGTCCCTGGTCTGTGGACAGTTCTGGGGGAGGGGGGGCTCTTGGGCTGGCCGGCTGGTGTGGGTTTCCGTGACCTCTGATCTTGACCCTCGGGCAGATCATCCCCATGGAGCCCCCATTCAGAAACTCAGCTCCGAGCTCTCCTTGCCCGAGACCCAGCCATGGGCCCCCAGGCCATGGCCACTCTCCCTACTGGTCACTGGGGGTCCTCTGCCTGAAAGCCTGCTTCCCAAGGACCCAGCTCCAGAGGATGACACCAGCAACCTCACCCATGGTAACTAACCCATCTCAGCAGAAAGCTGACCCTGCAGCCCCTCAACCCGAAACCAGGCCCAGCCATATCCTCCTCTTTAGGGGCTAGCCGAGTCCTCTGCGGGAACCCCACCAGAGGCCTGCGGGAGCGTCGACACCAATGCCAGGTAGGCCCTGCCACCCCCAGCTGGGTCAGGACTCCAGGACTACGACAGGGGACCAGCGTCCTGGCCTGACAGTACCCTGCCCCACAGCCATCGCTGGCCAGAGGCCCCAGCTCTCACCCCTCTCCTTCTATCTTCAGGACACTCCCCACCCAGCCCCCTTGAAGGCTGTGCCCCCAAACCAGCCCTCTCTCTCCCTAGGCCTGGGCAGGTCCGGAGCAGCTGCCCCCACACAGGCTGAAGGAGCTGGCTGCCTCTATTCCAGGGCCTGATTCTACAGACAGCAGTGACCCCCTGGCCTTGGCGAGGCTTCCGGCCTGCAGGGAGTTGTGCCTGTGGTGGGTGCCCCTCACCCCAACCAAGACCTACCACTGCATGTCCTGTCTGGCGGGAGGGCATGACTGGGGACTGCCTGGGTACCCAGGTTGGCGGGAGGGCTGGCCATGGGAGCCTGAGGCTGGGGGATCATCCCAGGAGCACACTCATCTGGAATTGGCTCTAAGGGCAGGGCTGCAGCCCCCTCCCCCCACTCTAGCCCCCTCCCTGGTAGGTCCCTGGAGTCCCAGCAAGAAGGTGCCACAGCCCCCTGGGGCCCATGGAGGGGCCCTGAAGAGCAAGAGGACAAGTCTAGGCCCAAGACTCCCTCCAGCCCCCTATGCCTGGTCCCAGGTATTGAGAGTGACCCCACACACTGCCCCAGACTAGCATTCATCAGCTTGGGCCCCCTTCCTCAGCTGGACTCTGAGAGGGGCTGCAACAGGGAGGTCCTCTCCTGAGGGGGGGGCACTTACACTTAAGGGGTTCCAATCTCAAGTCCTCCTCCCTGAGCCCATGGGATCATCAGGCCACAGGAGCTGGACAGAGGGGGTTGTGAGCAGGGAGTCTGGACTGAAAGAGAGGGCAGGGTGGCAATGAGTGGCCAGGACAGGCCCACTGGGCACAGAGCAGAGCACAGGCGAATGGAGAGAGAGGCTACCAGATGGGCCAGACTATGGCAGGGAGGGTGCTGCCCTTACCCTGCACACAGGGCCTGTGCTGGGCTCAGGACACTGGCTTCAGAGTGACCACGGCCAAGTGGAACAAACACAGGAGGGACTGCAAGGCAGAGAGACCCCACAGCCAGCAGGGTCCAGGGAGGCTTCCTAGAAGAAGGGTCTGAATTGACTGGTAGAACTGAGTGGGCAAGTCTGGGACGGGGCCTTGTAAGCAGGGGGCAGCAGGTACACAGGCTTAAAGGTTGGCCGAGTAACCTTCCTGTGGGTTGGAGAGTCAAAAGGGCCAGGATGGAACAGGGACACGACAGACAAACCCTCTGCCTTCCATGTGCTGGCAGGTGCCGGGGGGGGGGGGGGGGGGGGGGAGGGGCTAGAAAGGGGGGGCCCTGAGACTAGCTAGTAAAGAGCTGTCAACTATTGGGGGGCGATGATGAGGGAGAACAGGCAGGGCAGCCAGGTGGAGGAGTGATGACAGGCAGTGGGGACTCAGGGAAAAAAGGGTACTGGAGCCTCCCATTCCAGGCCAGGTCCAGGTCAGCATGGGGTGACCATAGCCATACCACCCAGTCTGCCCTGAGCAGGGTTGGGGGAGTGCCATTGGCTCACTCTATAGCAGAGGTTTAGGACCTGGCCTGGGCCACCTTGGGGATGCCAACCAGTGACCCAAAGCCAGAGCCCAGGTTTTGTGGCCTCTGCATCCCCAGCAACTACCAGAAGTCACAGGGCTGCAGGGACACAGCTTCCCAGGGGAGCACGGGAAATGGAAGAGAGGGATGCTGCCTTGGGGGGGGGGGGTGAAGGGCTGGGGGAGGAGCCACAGTGGACACTGCCAACCTCGCCTGTGGTGACCCCCCCCCCCACACACACACCTAGTGATCTCTATGGAGGCCCTTGTCTGACAAGCTGTCTTTTCCTTGTTCTCCAGAGCCTTCCAGGACTTTGGGCTATAACCTGACCCCCTCTCCCCCCAAGACACCCATGCCTTCTGATTCTAGCAACAGTTACTGGGGGTCCACAGGCCTGCAGTTCCGGAGGCGGAGGCTCAGAGCCCTGTGTAGCTTAGGACCTGGCTTAGGGCAGGGACCTGGCCTAGGGCAGGGATTGGCTACAGTGACGGATCTGAGAGCCCTGGAGGTGACCTCAGGCCCAAGCCCTAGAGCCCAAGGATGTCCAGGCCCAAAGCCAGCACCGGATCCAGCAGCCAGACCCCCCCGCCTCAGGTGCATGCCACACCTAAACCCTATCACCCCAGCCCAATCCCACCCCTAGTGTAACCCCCCACCCACTGCCAAAGCTGGCCTGGATTGCAGGCCAAGGAGCCCCAGTGTGGTCATGGGAGCCCCATGTGAACTCTGGCTTCATGGAACCCAGAGCATCTCGGGGGGTTTATTGGGGGGTGGGTAATGGGCTTGACATAGGAGAGACTCTTCTTGGTGGAGGAGATTCAGAGGCTGGGATCGCCAGCGGTAGGCACAAGAAAGATCCCAGGCTAAGAGAGCCCAGGACCCCAGCACTGGCCCAGCTGCCCACTCCTTCTACGGGGCCCAGGCCGAGGTGGCTGGAGCAGAGCCCCATCAGCTCTCTGGCAGGCCCTCCAGATGCCAGGGTGCAGCCAGGCCTCCCATCCCGGCGGATATGTGCAGGTCCTCGCCCACGCAGGAATGGAGAAGCCAGTTTCCTTCCCCTGGGGCAGGGTATCCCCAGACCAAGCGAATCCTTTTCGACTCTCACGTGTACATAAATGCCGTTTACTTCGTAGGCGATGTTGGTTCAATAAATTATGCAGTCGGCACTGCCTGCCTCCCACGACTCTCCTCCAGCGCGGCCCCACGGTCCCTGGTGCCCACCCCCACGCTGCCCTCCACCCCCTACAACCGCGCTTTCCAGTCGGTGGTGACCGGCGGGCAGGGGAGGAAGCGGAAGCCGTATCTGCTCTCAGCCGCACTCTGCACCGACAGCACCACCATCGGGCAGCTCCGGTCCACCCTCTTCCGGCATACCTGGGGGCGCGGAGCCTGAGAGGCACGCGGGACTGGGGGGGGG
>NW_023270418.1:37839447-37858182 GCF_011800145.1 Mirounga leonina | reverse complement strand
GGGGGGGGGGGGCGGGGGAGGGCTGCACGGAGGGGGCAGGGCCGGGAAGGGGAAGGGGCGCGGAGCCTGAGAGGCGCGCGGGGCTGGGGGCGGGCCGGGAAGGGGAAGGGGCGCGGAGCCTGAGAGGCGCGCTGGGCTGGGAGGGGGCGGGGGAGGGCTGCACGGAGGGGGCAGGGCCGGGAAGGGGAAGGGGCGTGGAGCCTGAGAGGCGCGCTGGGCTGGGAGGGGGCGGGGGAGGGCTGCACGGAGGGGGCAGGGCCGGGAAGGGGAAGGGGCGCGGAGCCTTAGAGGCGCGCGAGGCTGGGGGGGGCGGGGGAGGGCTGCACGGAGGGGGCAGGGCCGCGAAGGGGCGCGGGACAAACCGCGCGCGCACACTCACCCGGACCCTGTGCTCCTTCCTAGCTAGGCAGTCCTCGAGGCACAGCCCAGCCTCTGCGGGGAACAATGACGCGATCGGTCAGGCGGGCCTCCCACCTCCCTGGCGAGTTGCCCGCCCTCCTTCCCTCCGCATCACTGCGTGCTCACCGGGGATGGAGGGCAGGAGCTCCGGCGCGAGGGTCTCTGCGGCCTCGGACTGCGCTGGTACCTCCCGTGGGCGGAAGATCTTGCTGGTGCTCAGCCGGGGAAAGAGGACCCGTGTCCTGGTGGGGCGAGGGGGTCGTGAGATCCGGAGCCCGCCCGCGGGAAGGGCAGTCCTGGAGAGGAAGGGGCCTGGGGAGGCGGGGGGCCTGGGAGTGGTCTTGAATTTCTAGGGGGCGAGCCTGGAGAGGACAGGACCTGGGGAGGTGGGTGGTGGCCCTGGTCAGGAACCGGCTTGGGGAGCGGCCCCAGAGGGGGCTGGACCTGAGGTAGGGGAATGGTCCTTAACAGGGAGTCTGGGGAGACGGTTTTTGCAAGGGTGGGGCCTGGGACCAAGGGACCCGCGGTGCCCACCCGGGCCTCCGACGTCTGGCCCGGGCTTCCCGCACCCTGCCGGCGTGGGAGTGTTGAGGCCCAGGCTTCTGCTCGCAGGTGTCAGCCCCACGCCCGGCCTCTGAGAGCGGGAAGCGGTCTATGGACAAATCGGTGTTGTCAGCGAAGATCCTCGAGATGGGGGACACGCAGTGGGGGGCCTTATGCTCGCTCAGGACCTGCAGGGCCGGCCGGGAGGGGCACAGCCGTCACCCCCGTCCCGTGGGGCTCAACCCCCACCCCACCTCCGGCTGGGGTGCACACTGACCTTGCCCTTGGGGTTCAGGAGGAGAGTCACACATCCCCGGCTGGAGCGAAAGTGCACGGGCTCCTGGCCCAAGGAAGAGGGCAGCTGCTTCTTGGTGCTGCGGGGCCCCTCGCCCCAAACCTGGTGGGCATCATGGGGTGGTGAGGAGTGGTGGGGGCCTGAGCCGGGGCCACGGGGGCTCGCGGGGAGCGGGGCGCACCGTGACGTGGTGCCCTGGCGCCAGCAGCGTGCCCGGCGGGAAGCGGTACATGCACACGGGGAAGTCATGCAGGTGCTGCTGCAGCCTCAGGCCACCCAGGTCCGCAGTCTCCTCCAGCGACTGGTTGAGGATGCGCACAAACCTCTCCCGGCCGTTAACAGCCACGATCTTCAGGCAGGAACCCGTTGGGCTGGGGTGAGGAGCAGGGAGAGTAGGGGCACTGTGCAGAGAGGCGTGGGCACCCCTCCACTGCGCCCTGGCCGAGACCCACTCCTGCTGTGACCCACCGGGTCACCCCCTCACCTCCAATGGCATGCAGAATGTGGGTGCTCTGGATCTGCACAGGACTCCCTCATCAGGACAGTCTTGCCAGGCTGGTCCCGGTGTGCTTTCTGGAGATCCAGGGAAAGGGGACCTGTTGGAAGGGGTACCTCCATATGGAGCATCCACTGTGGACATCTCATGGGAGGCCAGACCAACCTGCAGCACCCTGAGGGTGCACTTGGGAGAGGAACAGCTCCCGGGGTCAGATCCAGAGCAGGAGGGCTGGACCCTGGAGGCTGAGGGAAGCAGAGATGTAACTCCAAGTATGGGCCTGGGGGGGGCAGGGGGGTCTTGGAGCCAGAGTGCCGAGACAGCAGCACTTATCATCCAAGACCACCCTAATCCCTAGGGGTGGCCTTGCTCTGGGCAGTTGTGAAGACCAAGCTGTTGGGGGACACGGTGTTTAGGGCTTTGGGCAGAGATCATAACCCTGTTGGGGGGGGTTGTAACTGGGGAGGCTCGCTCCACTCCACCTTCAGGCTGTGTCTGCATTTCCCTGAGGCTCCTCGAGCGTGCCTCTGTCAGCTCAGAAGAATGGCAGCCTGACGTGCCGGGTGGGTGTCCTGTCACCTTCTGCATGCGATAATGTTCAGCCGGCTGGCCACTGCTGGAGTCGGAGTCCGCGCCCCCCGAGCTGCTAGTGCCCACGAAGGGCAGGGAGCTCCACTCGACACTCTTGAGACGCTGTTCCATGCGCTGTCTGCGCAGCTCCGAGCCCCACTCGTCCAACGGTGGGGACTGCGGGGGTGGCAGGGGTCGTGGATGCCTGTGGGCCACAGTGCTGATCTGCTCGTGGCTGCTGGCTTTGGCTTCTAGACTCCAGCCTTGTGCCCATCTAGCCTCCCCAAGATGGATGGGGCACCCCGGGACCCGGCCTAGGGAAAAGGCTCCTGGAAGGACCATGAGGGCTCCGGAGCCCTTTTCCTTCACTGTGAACCTCATCCTACATATGAGAGAACTGACCTTCGAAGGTGTGAGTTACTTGTCCAGACACACTAAAGGTAGAACTTGGACTCTGGCCCACATATGCCAAGGCACGCTCTCCCCCCTGCCCTGCACCCCTGGAGGATTGCCTGACCAGCAAAGTTACTTTTGGTCTGAGCTGGACTCGATGTTGATGAAGAGGTTGGGATACCGCTGGGCAATGCTGTTCCAGTCCACGTCCTCCAGCCGGAAACCCTGGTCAGGAAGCAACAGGCATGTGGCCCTCCCATCCCACAGGGCTGCCGGCTGTGAAAGCACATGGGGGCCTTGCTTACCTCCCCGGTGGAGGGGCCCTGTTCACTCTCAGAGAGGTCACTGAAGTCCATCAGGGTTTCTGCAGTTACCACCTGCACAGGGGGAGTGGAGGCCAGTGGGCAGGGGCTGGGGAAAGAGCCTCTCTCCTTTGACCTCACCAACACCTGAGAGACACACTTGCTGTGCGTCCACTTGGCGGAACCAGGGGGTTCCTCCCTGCCCCGTGGTCCTGAGGGGAGACAGGCTTCCCAGGCAGGCCAGCCCCCCTCCCCCCAGCAAAAGCACCCGAAGGAGAGACACTGGCTACCCAGGGGATGTCCAAGGAGGGTTGGGGAGGGGACACGGGAGGCAGGAGGGTGGGCCGAATGGGGCTTACCTCCACACTGCCGGTGGAAGATCGTAGTATGCGACCCACCCAGGAGGAGCGGGCCAGCTGCAGGAGGCAGGACTTCTGGAAGGCCTGCAGCTCAGCCTCCAGCTGCTGCATCGTGGTCATGGTCTGCAGCAGACGTTCCTCCAGCTGGGACTTCTCCTGCTCCAGGAGGGTGCATAGGTGGGCAGGGTCTTCTCCAGGTGCCGACCCCCAAGGCCAACCCCTACCTGGCCCCTGATCCTCACCCCAGCTTGGGTCCCCTGCCCAACTCCCTGATCCCACCTGCCCCTCACCAGCTGGGCCTGTTTCTTCTGTTCTTTCAACTCCAGAGTCAGCTTTTGGACCTGGTTCTGCAGGAACTTTTCCTGATTGCGTGCGCTCCTGGGGGGAAGGGGCAATCTCAGCAGCCCCCAACTCGAGGTCAGTAGCCAAGAAAGGGAGAAGGAGGGGCCCCTCTTCACTGACACTGGGGGCCCAAGGGCACAGAGTTCCAGGGGGCTAGGCCAGGTCTGGCTCTGAGAAGTGTGGGTTGTAGGTGGGGTCTAGGTTCAGTGACTAAAAATGTGTTCAGTTAGGATCTGGGCACGTTCACAATATATTCACTTTTTCAGGGTTAGGGTAGAGGGTCAGGATCCAGGTAAGGCTTAGGGCTAGAGGCAAAGGTCAGAGTAAGAATCAAGTTGGAGTGTCGGTCAGGACCAGTGGTTGGGGATGGGGTCAGACAAAAACCAGGAGTTTGGGCCAGAACAGAGGCTGGGTTGGGCTGGGGGACTAGTGCTTGGCTGCTCACCTCTCAGATGGAAGTCCAGCCACCTCGTGCAGGACGTGGCAATGCCGGGCATCCTGGTGGTTCTGGATGGCCCACCGCAGGGCCTGGATCTCTAGTTCCCGTTGACCCCACAGCAGCCGCAGGGTTTGAGGGTCCAGGGACTCAGGGGCCAACCTGCAATGCCAGCGATCAGGCCCTGCCCTCTGGCTGACCAGGCCCAAGTGGCTGACCACCCCTCCCTCCCTTCCTTCCTGCAGGTTAACAGAGAAGACCACCCGTGGAGAGCTGGGCTTGGTGTCCTGTGGGCATGTGGGAGCCACCGGTTCTTGGGGTGTGCCAGCTGGAGGCTCCAGGTGGCCATTGACTGGCTCTTGGTCCACCAGGGATAAGGAAGCCTCTTTCTCAGCTTCTTCAGCCTCTTGGCAAGACTCAGGGGCCATTCTTGATGTTCCTGGGGGAGCTGAGAGGGACGGTGTGACTGTCATTCTTGTGTCCTACGTATGGATGCCCCTGTGGCCATGAGCGTCTGCCTGTGCCTGACAGCCCTAGACAGTACCACTCCAAAGAGGTCTGTGTGTGCGCACACACCCCACAGGACACTAGACTGCTGGTCACATGTGTGCTCACATCGGTGTGTTTCTGACCAGGACAAGGCAGCAGGTCACCCCCCACAAGCAACATGTCACCTGAGTGTTTGCACATTTCCTGTTGTCGTCCCCCTGTCACCCTTGCCTTCTAGGACCTGAGGTCCTGTCCCTCAACCTAAAGCAAGGGTCCTCAGAGGGACTGGTCCTTTGCCTGTGATGCCCCCAGACCCAGGGCCTTACCCCCAACACTCACCTGAGGCCTGAAATCCAAGCACACCTAGGGAAACAAAGGCGCTAGAGTGTTGCCATGGATACCAGCACTCAGAAGGGGAGGGGCTGTTTGTTACCAGGAGCTTCCAGGGAAACCCCAGACCAGGGCCCTGAGTGAGCCTTGGGCCCACCCCCTGACCCAGCCTGAAGGAGAAACTCTGAAAGGCTGGGTTGTTGCCCAGCTGGCCTTAGCAGGCCCAGGGGACCATAGAGTGACCAGCAGGGCCTGCCATGGTCACACACGCAGTCTGCCGCCCCCAACCAACCTTGAGGAGGCTCCCACGGTCCCTCCCCAGCTTAACTATGGCAGCCGGCAGGTATTGGAGGCATTGCTGCCCTGCGTATGGGGGCTTACTGGACTCTATCCAGCAGTGAGCCCCTCCTGAGTGCTTCCCACAGCATCTTGGCACTCAGAGGCTGATGCCCACCTACCTAACCCACAAGTTAGAAGCCTCTCTTTCTCCAGTTCATCTCCACCACCTTGGGGAGCCCTGGGGACCCTCTCATAACTATGATAACAGTTCCCTCTGCCCCAGAACAAAAATGAGGCACCAGACCTGACACACAGACCAATGCCCTCCAGCCTTCGCCCCCCCACCTCACTTTCATTCATTTAAGACTCTCAACTCTGCCTTTCTGTAGGACTTCCTGTGCTGGGGAGGATACAGGCAGGCAGGAGGACCCCCCCATGGCTTGTTGTGAGGAGGCAGAGCAGGCTCTGAAAGCCTGGTCCACAGACAGCAGAGGCTGTGAGGGACCCTGGCTGCTGAGCTGGCTCTGGTTCTGCCAGGCACAGGGTGCCCGCGTGTGTCCACAACTCGAGGAGGCACTGGGCCCCACTGGGGGCAGGGAGGGGTGGGGGAAAAGAGCCCAGGGTCATTGTCTTGCTTTGTCCCCAGCAACTTCAGGGCAGCCTTCTCCCCCACCAGGACTGTCAGCCTGGCTGCAGCCAGAGAGCGCCATCGCTCTCCCGCGGGGACTCCCAGCTCCCGACCCCTGTGCGTCCTGACGACCGGCCCTGAGGGAGCCGGGTCGGTGGGACCCTGGCCTTGGGGCGCCGCGTCTGCCCCTCTGGATGCAGAGGCTACCGGGTCCTAGGCCGGTGCCCTCACCCTAGGCAAGAGACTTATCGGACTGGGAGGCTTCTGAGGAAGTCCGCCCGGGAGCGGAGCCAGACACCTGTCCACGCGCCGCCAGCCGGCCGGGGACGCGCTTCCGCGTAGTTCGCGGTCTTCAGGCGTGCGTGGACGAGGCTCGGCCCGCCCCTCCGCGCCGCCGAGCTCCGCCCACACCTGGGCGCCGCCGAGGGCGGGGCGGGCGGGGAGCCAATGGGAGGGGCGGGGCACAGGAGGGGCAGCCAATGGGCATTGGTTCAAGGCGGGGAGGGCGGGCAGGGCGACCCTGGGAGCCAGTAGGGAGGCGCGGGGCGGGGCGCTCGGGCTGCGGGCCAATGGAGTGGCGAGCCGGGGCTCGCCCGCTGCGCTGGAGGCGGCAGGTTGCGGCGGCGCCCGGCGCCGGGAAGCAGCCGGTTCGAGTCTGCGTCCCGGAGGCCAGCGAGCGCCCAGGTGAGCCGCGCAGGGCCCCAGGTCCTCCTGCGTGCGGGGCGCTGCCTCGGGCAGAAACTCCGATGGAGGGGCGCGGGCTGGGCCGCCGTGGGGCCGCGTCGCACCTGCAGCGGCTCCGCAGCAGCGACGGCGGCCTGGGGGGCGAGCGCAGCGGCTGGCGGGAGAGAGAAGAGGGCTGCCCGCGCCGGCGAGGGTCGCCCAGGCGCGGTTCCGTGGCTCCGGAGGGCCGAGGTCTGAGTCGCGGGGAGGGGGCGTTCCCATGGCAGCGGGAAGCCGTGTTTTCATGAGGGCGCCTTTGGGTGCCTGAGGCCGGCGTCCCGTGGGAGGGGCAGTGCCGTTCGAGCCAGGTGACTGGGGAGGCAGGAAGTTCTGGATCTGGTTAATGATTCGCCTTGTTCCGGGAGTGGGGCGGGGCAAAAGGCTGGGAAGTCGGGGAGCTTCAAAGTGCTTCTGGAGGGCACAATGATTACCCATTGGGGGGGCTGGTCTTGACTACCTCCACCCCGACAACGTATGGCCTACGTGTGGGGCTAGGCATAGGAGAGCAGGACTGGCATGGGGAGGGGGCAGTAGCCCTGAACCACTTCTGGAGGTGAGAGGAGCCAGGCGGTGGTGGGGCCAGGCAGGGCCTGACCCTGTGGCCTTTGTCCTCCCTGCAGGACAGGGATGCTCTCCGGGCTAGCAGCGATGGAGCTGAAGGTGTGGGTGGATGGCATACAGCGCGTGGTCTGTGGGGTCTCGGAGCAAACCACCTGTCAGGAAGTGGTCATAGCACTAGCCCAAGCAATAGGTGAGTCCTTTCAGGCAAGATGGCCCAACAGGTGCACCTGAGGTGGGGCCTGGCCCTCGGGCCCCTTCCCCCATCAAGGGTGGGGCTGGCTCATGATCCCTCTTGCCCTTCCCTAACTTCTCAAGCCAGGTGGATGGAGGGTGTTGGGAGGGGTGCATAGGCTGACCTGTCTCCTCCTACCCCAGGCCAGACGGGCCGCTTTGTGCTCGTGCAGCGTCTCAGGGAAAAGGAACGGCAGCTGCTGCCCCAGGAGTGTCCAGTGGGTGCCCAGGCTACCTGTGGACAGTTTGCCAGTGATGTCCAGTTTGTCCTGAGGCGGACAGGGCCCAGCCTTGCTGGGAGGCCTTCCTCAGACAGTTGCCCACCTCCTGAGCGCTGCCCAGTCCGAGCCAGCCTCCCCCCAAAGCCACGGCCAGCCCTGGGCCACGAGCAGCGCCAAGCACTGACCTTCAGCCTGGGGTGCCCTGGGCTGGCCCCCAGCCCTGCGCTGCCTGAGCCTGTGGCCCCGGTAGCACCAATCCCAGGCTCCTGTGCAGACCTGCAGAGCCTGGAGCGAAGGGTGAGGAGGAACGCAGTGGAGCTGGGTCAAGAGGCCTTCTGGGAACAGGAGCTGCGGCGGGAGCAGGCACGGGAGCGTGAGGGGCAGGTGCGCCTGCAGGCCCTGAGCGCAGCCACTGCCGAGCATGCTGCCCGGCTGCAGGCCCTGGATGCCCAGGCCCGTGCCCTGGAGGCTGAACTACATCTGGCCTCTGAGGCCCCTGGGCCCCCCTCACCCACAGCATCTGCAACTGAACGCCTGCGCCAGGACCTGGCTGCCCAGGAACGGCAGAGCGCACAGGTACAAGGCAGCCTGGCCCTGGTGAGCAGGGCCCTGGAGGCCGCCGAGCACGCCCTGCAGGTAAGCCCACAGGCCCCCGAGCCCCTGCTGATGTCCCCAATGTGAGCAGATTTGGGGGTTGGTCTCAGGGTCAGACTAGGGAGAGCATGAGGCCATGGAGCCCTATGGCTGTGTCCCCTGAGGGCTCCCTGTGCCCCAGGCCCAAGCCCAGGAACTTGAGGAGCTGAACCGGGAGCTCCGTCAGTGTAACCTGCAGCAGTTCATCCAGCAGACGGGTGCTGCACTGCCACCACCCCCCCGGCCAGACAGGGGCCCCCTCAGCACACAGGTCAGAGTGGTTCTGGAGGGAGGCCAGGTGGGTGGGAGGCCTGGCCCAGCTCCAAGCTGACCTAATCTCCCCATAGGATCTTCTGCCTCCAGCCAGAGAAGAGCCCCTCACAAGGACCCCTCAGAATCCTGCTCTAGTGTCCGGCCTGAGTCCAGAGAGTATGTCGTGTCTTCCCCACTTTCGGTGGGACAGGGTCTTCCTGGGGCCTCCTCAGTCCCCTCAGCCTGTGCCCTCCCCACAGTTGCCCCAATGAGGCAGAACTCCTGGAGGTAGCAGCTCTTGCCCCAGAATGGACATCCACTGCCAGCCCAGCCCTGGGCTCCAATGACATGAGCGAGGGCAGCCAAGGCCAGCCCGACTCGGACAACAGGAGATTGGCGGTCGCAGAGGATTCATTCCCCCATACAGTGGGAAGCCCTGGTGCCCTGGGTCTGAGACAGAACACCTCAGAGCCCCGGGGTTTCCACTGTGGGGGGCAGGGGGAGGCTGAGGACACTTGCCCTAGTCCCTGCCAAGTCTGCCAAGCCCCCTGGAAAAGCAGGGGGCGGGACCAGCTCAGAATTCGCTGCGCCCCAAAGGCCATGGCTCCTTATTGGGGTTGGGAGATGTGTGGACACTGCTCGGCCTGTGGGTGTGTGCTTGCATGTGGGAAGTATCCTTCCTTGAGCCTGCATGCACACACGGCGTGCCGCCTCCCCTACCCCAACCCTAAAACCTCAATAAACTGCCCAGAATGGCTTGTGTGTGTCCTGAGGCTGTACTGGACAGGGTCTGTGGGACCTAAAACTTGAGACCAGCCAGAGTCACTGGGGAGTACCCCAAGCTACCCGGGGCTGGCCACAACCAGGGCTCTTGAGGAGGGGGGGTGTCTCCCGGGGACCAGTGGTCAGTTGGGCCCAAAGCTGGGGCTTGTAGGGCCTCACATTTCCAGCTGCTGCACCCAGGGGCTCTCCTTGGCAGCCCAAGCCTGGGTTGAGAGTTGGACAGTATGGGGCCTTAACAGCAGCCTCAGCCCTGGTCTGGGTGCCCTCCTCTGGCCTACTCCTCACCAGTAGCACGAACTGCCACCCCATTGGGATGGCTCCTGGACATGCCAGACCTGCCTATCAGGTTTACTGAGAGCTTGTGGGGGCAGGTCCCCAGACTCCTGGTCAGCCAGGACCAAGGAGCTTCGCCCAGAAGAGCTGTGTAGGCCCCATGAGGGTGTGGCTGCCCAGCCCCCCAACAGGCCCCCTCTGCTTCCCAGGTGGGTGTGAAGGCTCTGCTGTGTGCCTGCAGCCTCAAAATTAGGGCAGAGTGATGTCCAAATCACGGTCCTGGTCCTGGGTGGGCTGCAGGTCCCACCTGTGAGCACTGTGGCTGGGGTTGGAGCTCTTTGTGGTGGTCAGAACCCAGGGGCTCGGTGCAACCATGGATATTAGGGAACAGGAAATGGAGGCATCCTAGATGATAGGGGTCTTTGTGCTGAGTTTGGGGGTCAGCAACTTTGGGATGGACTCAGCCTTCTGGAGTGGCCCCTGAGCTGGGCCTGGTGTTCCCCACTTCTTTTGAGGCCAACCATAGGGGACATGAAGTCCTGAGTACAAGGAGCAAGGAAGCCACCAAGAGGCAACACCATCAAGAGCATCTTGTGGGGGGGGGGGGGGCAACCAGGACTGGATACTTCCTGCCCAAGATGGAACAGGACTGGGAGCGACGACTGGACAGGCCAGGCGGCAGCAGGGCACTTCTGGCCCAGGCTCCTGACTCCAAAGCCCCCAGCCCTACCCGGCTCCTACCTACACTCCCACCCGAGCCCACCATCTACCTCACAGCAGCCCATTCCAGACAGGGCCAAGTGCAGGGTCACATGGGTATAGCCTGGAATGCAAATGCTGATCGTGTTGTGCCCTGGATGGGAGGGCTGGAGCTATAGGCAGTCACCACCAGGTCCAAGGGGCCTGCTCTCCCCACCCACAGCCCTCACCTGTGCTCAGGTGGGTTGGATGTACCTCTGGGCACCTGCCCCGAGCCCCAGCACGGGTCATCTCCCAGGCTGAGCACATTGGCCAGCCAGCACAGGGCAAAGCCAGGTGCTAGCTGGGGACTAGCCCACGGCCTCCCGGTGTCATGTGCTTTCCCACCCCCAAAGGGAATCAGTTCCGATGCTAGCACAGCTCACACACCCCTGGTCTCCTGTGTTTGTTTCCAGGGAACACCTGTTCCTTCTGAGACCTCGCCAGGGACCTGTTCCTGGTCTGCTACTGGCTGAGAAAGCTGATGAGCCCTCTTTTCCACCTGGGAAGGGTCCTCAGGTAGCCGCTGTGCTCTAGGGTGGGGAAGGGGGCAGAACCTTCCTCCTCTGTGGCTGTTCCAGGTGGACAAAATCCCACATCCCCCAAAAGTGGCCACAGGTGCTTCAAATCAGTAAGGAAGCGTTGGAATTGCTGAAAAGTTTACTTTGGAGCTTTAAGCTGCACTTTGAAAACAATGATGTGGGCTATGCTGACCTAAGGAGAGACCCAGCTCCCCCCACCAACATACACACACATCCACGCCATGGCAGAGCAGGACCAAGCCAGGTCAGGCCAGTTGCCCATGCAAGTTGAGACAGGACCCTGCTTGATGTAACTGCAAAGGCAGCCTTCATCACTGTCTGTAGGGCCAGGCTGCATTGGGGGATAGCACTGGAGCTCCTCCTGACCTCAGAGTTCTGCTCACCCCCCAGTGCAAAGGTACTCTTGTGGGTTGGCTGAGAACACGGGGGGTCACCCACAGCAAGTCATCGCCCTGTGGCAGCCAGTCAGCTCCACTGGTTCTCAACCCTAAGGCCACCCACAACCTCGCTGTCTCCTGCAGAACCTGCCCGGCCAAGCCTACTGGGTGTGACCCTCAGTACACCAGTGACCTTTAGGACAGGCTCCCTCCAAACGTGAGTCCAAGTGCATGCAAGGCCTCAGCTAAGGTTGCCTCTCCCTCACGCTGTGCTGACAACTGCAGACCCAGCTCCAGCCATCAACCCCCACGGTCTGGGAGAGGGCCTGTTGCAGGCATCCTGGCCCCTGCATGCCTAGAGGCTGCTAGGGGTGTGCTCCCCGACCAGCAGATTTTCAGAGTGGATTGAAAACCCCCAGCAGAGAAACAGGCCCTGCAGACAGGCTGGGGGCTCTACCAGGTGCCCCCACCTCTGGGAGGGCATGTCGCTGGGCACCACAAGTGGGTCCTTGGCATTCTGACTCCTTTAGTGGCCTTGCTGAAGTGGCAGAAATGTACAGAAAAGCCAAATCCGTCACCATCTTCCTTAAGAAAGTTTCCAGAGGTGGCCCTCAAGAGGCAGGTAGTAGGGGCTCCGGTCCTGAGGGCCAAGGGTCTGACCACGACACCCGTGCCTGCCCAGGGCTGCCCTCGGCTTGGAAACATTCAGAAGACCATCCCAGCAACTCTGCACATCCTGGCACCTGAGACACACAAGGAAAAGAAAAGTTCCCTCCAAGGGCGCATTTGGCCCAACCTGAGCCCCCTCTTGTGGAGGGCTGTGAAGCCCCACGATGTTTCCCCTTCCTCCCCACCCCCCCAGCTGAGCGCCGACAGGCAGACCCGGTCCACAGGGGCTCCCTCGCCTCTCCCCGCCTTGGTGCTCGCCCTCCCACCTGGTCTGGCTGTCCCCTGCCCAACACAGCAGGGTCACAGAGGGGCCGGGGCGGTCGCGCTGCCCAGGGACAGATCAGCCGCTGTCACACGCACAGTGGGTCCGGAGCAGCGCAGTGTGCGGTGGGCAGTGGCTGCCCTGCGCCTGGAGGCCACCGGGTGGACGGAGGGGCCGTCCCCCACCCCCGACCCCTCCTTCCCCTCCAACTTGTGCGTCCGAGCCCCACCGCACCAGCCCGGCCCGAGCCCCCGCCCGCCGGTCTGGGACCCCTCGCGCGTCACCTGCAACCGCGGCGCCGGGCCGTCGCCGGCTCTCAGCCCAAATTCGGCGGCGGCCGCTGGCCCCTGGCGCCCCCGACCGGCCCCCGACCGCCCCGCGCCCCGCGCCCGGCCCGTATGCAAATATGCGGGTCTCGTAGCCAATGGCCAGCTGGGCCGGGCCCGCCCTGCTGCGCCCCAGCCAGTGGGCGCGAGGTGGGGGCGGGTCGCCACGCCCACCGCCGCGCGGCCCCTCGCGGGCGCGGCAGGCGCGTTCCTTTCCGCACGTCGGCCTCGGGGCGGGGCCGCCACCTGCCGGGCGGGGCCTGCGGGCGCCGCGCTGCTGCCGTGCAGGGCGTCTCCCCCTCCGGCCGGGGCGGTGGTACGGCCCGAGGCGCTCCCCCCGCCCTCGCGGCGGGTCGGCAGCTCCCGGGAACGCGCGGGGCTGGGGTGCACGTAGCCTGGCCGCACCCTCGGGACGCCCGTGGGGCCCGCGTTGCTCGCGGCCCCCGCGGAGTGCTGTGGCTGGCGGGCGGGGGATCCGCGGTCCCCCGGTGGGATCCGTCGCCTTGGAAGGCTTGGAGTCCGAGTCCGGAGGGGACACGGCGCGGGGCGCAGGGCCATCGCTGGTTTGCCCCGTCCTGTCTGGGCTTTGAAAAAGTATAAAACATGAGAATAGACTGTTTCGGACCTGGAGTTATTGACTCCTGGGTGGTGCCCCAAGGTGGCAGCCAAGGGAGATTTGGCCCTGGCCCCCTTCCCTTCACACTCCCCTCCCCGCCTCCATGGCCAAAGGGGACCCCGAGGCAGAATCAGGGGCCATGCGGACCCCTAATGAGGTAGAGAGATGCTTGCTCCCCTTTTGTTCCTGACACAGGAGTTCTCATAAGCCCTCTGTGCCCCTCCAAAGTAAGCCAGAGCTCCCCACTTTCCCTCACCTCACTCAGTCTCACGCATCTGCCTCAGACCCTGGCCCTCCCTAGGGGACCCTACTCACCTGGTTCCAAGGAGCTTCGAAGGAGCCCTCCACTCTTCACTGCCCAGGGGCCATAGCCCTCAGCCTCAGCCACCCTGGTCCCTGGTGGTTCTCCTGTGGCCCTCCTGGCCTCTACACCACCTGTTCCTGGTTCTCCCTCCAGTGACTTCCCTGCATCCCACGTGTGCGGAGGCTGGAGCCCAGCAGGTGCCGCAACCCCAGCACAGACCCTGCTGCACCCTTCCCATCATCACGGTCACTTCATTTCTTCCTTCAAAACCATTGCCTGAGTGGCTAAGTGCTGAGGCTCCAGGGAAGCATAGGCATTGCCTGGGACATCAGGAGCCTGAATCCTGGGGATAGAAATTCAAGGCAGGATGTTGTGGGTGTGGCCACCTATGGATGGGGAAAGAGCACAGAGGAGCAAGGAGCTGGCTCAGTTCTACTGGTAGTCAGAGGTGGAGGGGTCAGCAAAGCCTGGATAATGTGGTCTGGAAGGAATCCCTAGGAATCTGCAGGATCCCTGAGGAGGCCCACACCTTCAGGACAGGATAGAGGTTTGGAGGAAAGAAATCTGGGGTTTGGGGACAGAGAGAAGCCAAAAGTCAGGGTGACTCTGAGTTCCTGTCTTGCCATGCCTGGTATGACTTCCAGCTGTGCCCCCCAGTCCTGCTGGTTCCAAATGCACCCCTTATCACCCTCTATAGTGGGTTGAATAGTGTCCCCTCAAAAAGATGTCTGTATCCTAGCGCCTAGACCCTGTGAATGTTACCTTACTTGCAAAAAGGGTCTCTGCACCTGAAATTAAGGGTCTTGAGATAAAATCATCCTGGTTTACCTGGGTGGGCCCTAAATCCAATGACAAGTGTATTTATAAGAGACAGATGAGAGATACAGACACATGCGAAGGCCATGTAAAGACAGAGGCAAAGTTTGGGGTGATGTGGCCACAAGCCAAGGAAGCCTGGAGCACCAGAAACCAGAAGAGGCAAGAAAGGATTTCCTACGGATTTCCCAGGGAGCACAGCTGCCTTGGATTTCGGATTTGTAATTTCTGGGACTGTGAGAGAGTCATCTGTTGTTTTAAGCTACCCAGTCTGTGGTCATTGGTTAAGGCAGGCCCAGGACACTAATAGGCCTGCATTCCTAAGTCAGCTGTACCTGTCTCCTCCCCCCGCTCTGGCCCTGTGTTTGTGTGCAGGCCTGACGGCAGGGGAAAGGGCTGGCCTGTGCGGGACAGAACCAAGGTAGCTCCCAGTCATGCTCCACCCTCCCGCACAGAACTGTGCATTTCACGTATGTTCCTGCCTGTGCTCTGGGTGGGGGTGGAGCAGAACGGGGTGCATGCACTAGCACACACCCCAAACCCAGCAGGGGCAGAGTGCAGGTCTATGAGGGGCATGGGGCAGGGCACACATGTTGTGTCGCCGCTTGGAACCAGCATGTGAGAGGTGGCAGGTGGGTGGCTAGTCAGTGTGCACTGCAGGTGACAGTACTGATGGGGGTGACCACATGCACGGGGGAGGGCATCAGTAGGAGGGAGGTTTATTATGTGCCTGTGCTCTCGAGGTACCACCTGTGTTCAATCTGGGCCCAGACCAATGGCTCTGGGCAGTTCCCTGGGAGCACAGCTCACATCTAAGCACAGGTTGACATGGCTGGTTAGGTTGTGCACTGCCCAAGGATGCCTGCTGAGTAAGTATTTTCCTATGTCTCGTGGGTGCATGTGTTTATTATGTCAATTTTCCAGGAGCCCCAGGAACAGCGGCAGATGAAGTTAGGAAGGGCTGCCCCCTCTCCAAGGAGACTCCAAGTTGGCTATAAGCTGATTGTCCAACTCCTTCATAGGAGCATCAGCAGGGTACCCCTATACCCCATGTGGGAACCTCTGCTGGGTAGTGTCCTTCTATCCAATGGTCTTCAGCAGGTAGACACGTGTGTCTAGAAGGGCCAGCACATGCCAAGCTCCATGCTGAGAAGGAGAGGGAGGGGGAGGTACTTGGTGCAGGGTAGTCACCATGCTGGACCCCACCCAAAGTGCAATCCCAATACTCACCCACCCAGCCCTCAATCTCTGTTTTATGGGCAAGGGCACTGACACACAGAGAGGTCAAGAAGCTGTCCCATGGTTACATGATTGATACACTGGGAGCCCAAGTGCCCAGGTTTAAGTACTTGGCCTGGAGGACACCCAAGAGGCACCGTGCTGCACCAGCCAACCCTCTCCAGACCCCACCCCTCTGGCCCATGGAGAGGAATTGCTCCAGAGTCTTCCTTATCTCTGGCGCCATCCATTCTCCCTCTCTGCAAAGTCCTTTTCAGAGTGTGTAAACTAGCTGTTATCTCTCCAGCAGTAAGCAGAAAAGACAACCCTCCCTTGGCTGGCTCCACTCTTCCTTCCTTTTGCAGCAGGGCCACTTGCAAGAGATGTTGGTGCGCTGGTTACTCTCCCACCCTCTTTAAACTCCCCCACGGCCCTCCCGCCTCCAACGCTGCTATTCTCAGGGTCACAGTGACTCCCACCTCACTCGACCCAGGGCCCTGCTTGATGGTCCTTCCTTCCCTGGCTTCCAGAACCCCTCTCCTGGTTCCCCTCCTGTTTACTTCACACATCCCTCAGCAAATCCCCTGTCTTCAGAATCTACCAGGAGTTTCTTGCTTCCCAAACCTGAGCTGCACCCATGGTGGTTCCTGAACTGGGGATCCCCCCGTGTCTGCCCTCACTGCTCTAGTCTTTTCCCCACCTTGCCCCCCCGGCCCCCCTCCCCCGCGGAGCCTGCAAGCCTGCCCGTGTCATCCTGCTCGAGATCCTCCCGTGCCCCTAGCGCCTCTGGCCACTTCCCGCACTGGGCCCAGCCACCCCTGCTCGGCCTCCTTTCTGAGGTCCAGCGGCGGCTTCTCGGTGCTCTGCCCACGGCGGCCCCTCTGGGCCCCCACGTCATTGCCAGGTCCGTCCTCACCGCCTAACACTGGCCAGTCCTCCCAGGCTCCTGAGCCCCGGACCCTACGCTGCTTTATCTTTCATCATAGCGCGAGTCAGGTTTTCACACACCACGCGGTGTGGTGACCGACAGCGCTGGTGGTTTCCGGTGTCTGAACCAGACGGGACGCGGGGCTAGGGTCTCCTCCCGCTGTGCCCAGCACCTGGGGGAGCGTGCCCACGTAGGACTCCATCAGTGTTTGGTCCAGGAGCGACGGTGGGGCGCGAAGCTGCCCGTCCCCGGAGCGCCACGAGGCGAGCGACGAACGCGCCGGGGGCTCGGGGCGTGACCAACACCGAGGAGGGCCGGGCCACCGCGTGGGGCGGGGCAGCAGGGTTGGGGCGTGCCCACGGGCGTGGGCGGGGCCAGGTCTGGGGGCGGGGCTCCGGTGTGCCGGACGGCCGCTTCCATTCGCCCTGGTCGGAGGGCGGGGCTCGGACTGTACCAACTCGCGGCGGGGGAGGGCTGACACGGAACAGCCTACTGGCGGGGGCCTAGACACCACGAGGTCTTCCAGACACTAGTCTTCCTGGGCGGTGGGCCAGCGTTAAGCAGTGTCTGCGAAGCCCCGAGGCCCCCGGCCACGGCGAGCGGCGCCTTCCGCCACTTCAGGCTCTTCCTCCCCGCCCTGGTCCCAGTGGTTCCCGCCAACGGGCGGGGCGAGGGCGAGGGCCCCGGAAGCCGGCTCCGTGCACTTCCGGGTCGGGGAGCGCGCGGCGGCGGCGGCGGCGGCGGCGGCGGCGGCCTAGTCGAGGCTGGCGCTCGGGCGGCGCGGCGAGCGCGCGGGAGCGGCGGGAGGGACGCGAGGCTCCCGGGTACGTGCGGGGCCCGCGGCGGCCCCGGGGTCCCGACCGCGCCCCGGCGCGAGGGCCGTCCGCGAGCGCCGCGCGCTTTGTCTGCGGCCTGCGCCTCGGGGCGAGGCCTGCGCCGCGCTGGCCCCGGGCGGGCGGCGGGGAGCGCGGGCGGGCCGGGAGGCCCTTCGGGCCGCAGGCGGGTTTCGGGGGGGCCCACCCGCCTCGTCCTGTGGAGTCCCCCCCCCCCCCAGCCCGCGCTGCTTCCCTCCCGGCGCGAGCCAAGCGTGACCCTGAGCCAACTCGTTTCCAGCTCCTGGCCGTCGCTGCAGCCGGCGGCTTCGTCTGCGTTTCGGCGCCCGAGCGGCTCACGGGACGGTCTCCTCTAGCTCACGTAGCCCTCGCCTCGAGCCCCCGCGGTAGGTATTGCCCTTCCTGTTGTGCACGTGAGCGCCTCGAGGAGGGAGCAGCGGCTGCGCGGCCGGGCAGCCTCAGGCTCCTGCCCCGCGTTCTTCTCGGCAGCGCTCGTGTTGCGCCTTGTCGGTTTGGGACTTCCGTGCTGCTGCTGTCTCTGCGGGAGCATGGGGTAATCTGCCCGCGAGCCTCGTTCGCGCCAGGGGTCCTGTGCTTAGAACCTGAGGCTAAGGGGAGGGTTCTCACGAGAATGTTGAGTCAGGGGAACAGTGGCTGGCAGCGCCCAGTGCGTCTCTGCGCCAGGCCGGTGGCAGGGCCCCGTGGGGCGAGCCTGCTTTGGGCCTCTCTGCAGCCCCCGGTATAGACTCTTGGTGTCCGCGTCAGCCCCGCAGAGACCTTGTTGGCCCTACTTTTTCACTTGCATTGCAGTTTACAGTTTTCAGGCCTCCTGTCCTTCATGGCAGACGTGGAGTAAAAAATGACAGTCCTGGCTGGGTGCGCAGTGCTGGGCCTGGCATGCTTGCTCAGGGCCTGGCACAGGCGCCAGTTACCACCAGAAGTTCTTTGGCTTTCTTAGTAACGGTTGGAATCATAGGTGCTTTGGTGCATCTGAAAAAAAAATTATTTCCTCTCCGCTCCCTAGATCTAGAGGTAGAGCAGGAGAGCCACAGACCACCACCGGCATTGCCTGTGGTCTGGAACATACCAGCAGAAGTAGGGATGGTGAGTGTGGACAGGCGTGTCGAGGTGCGCTGGTAGGGCCCCCATTAACACAGAGTTCTGACTGCAGTGTTCTGACAGGGAAAGGGTTGCGAAGGGTCTCTCGTGGTGGCCTCTTCCTCAGTATCTGCACAGGTCTTTGCTCTGAAAAGTACTTTCAGAGGCTCCTTGGGTTCTTGGCCAGCAGTTAGCTGTCGTGTGATGATGTCGGAACAGACGACGTTTAGCCTCATAGTTGACGCTCTCCTGCTGCCCTCCCCGGCTGTGGTGGGACTTAACGCCACAGGCGCAGGGAGTCGTGGAGTTCAACCCCATTCCTGGGCGGGTATTTCTGGCAAGCCCCTGTGTGCCAAACCCAGTCGTGGCCTTGCTGACCTCTTCCGACAGCCCTTGGAGGTAGGCCCTGCCCGGTGGACCTGGGGCTTACTGCGCCAGGGGAGAAGCCAGGGGCCGTCTGTTCTGACTTT
>NW_023270418.1:37798458-37839437 GCF_011800145.1 Mirounga leonina | reverse complement strand
GGCTTACTGCGCCAGGGGAGAAGCCAGGGGCCGTCTGTTCTGACTTTTGACCCTGTGCTTGTGTAACATCATCAAGGTAAGAATTTGCACCCTAGAAACTGCCCTCAGCTGTGCTCTGTGGTCTTAGGTGGCCTCAGGGGGTTACGTTTTCTGGTGTCTGAAGTGTTTCCTGGTAGGTTTATGTGTATGAGTACAGTCAGCCCTTGAACAACATGGGGATTGGAGGCGCTGATCCCCGTGCAGTGGATATGATAATCCATGTATAACTTTTGACTCCCCAAAGACTTTATTGCTGGGAGTGTACTGTTGAGTGGAAGCCTTACCGATAAACAGTTGATGAACGCGTGTTTCTTCTAATAAAGTAAGCTGAAGGGAAAAATAAAACCACAAGGAAGGAAAACACATTTGTAGTACTGTATTTATCCAAAAAATTTGCACGTGCAAGTGGACCTGTGCAGTTCAAACCCATGTTTTTTAGGGGCCAACTTGAAAAAATGTATTTACCTTCCTATAGGGCAGGAAATGTGCTGCACACTTTAGGGGCAGGGTAGGTATTGGAGCAGGTGTCCCAGGATGACTTTGTGAAGTCCAGTTGTGGGAATGGTGATGACAATGGCCAGAGAGTTCTAGGTCCTCTTCCCTGACCCCACAGGAGAGGTGTCATTCTCCTGGAAGGGCTGTGGCCCTGTCATGTCCTGAGGTCTGTATGCCTCCAGCAGGAGTCAGGCCAGGAACTGCGGGACGGCTGGGTCCCTGCTGTGTTGCTGAGTCACCAAGCAGTGAGGGTGCAGACCCTTAGTTGAGTGGAACCATGGCTCATTTTCTTAACCTTAGAACACTAAATAGAAGAAAGGTGGTAGCTTTAGGGGGTGAATAATTCTACAGAACCACTTCTTGGTATACTATTTCCGGGTAGAAACAATATGAGGCAATTGATAGTTTCATCAAATTAATATACCTTCACTATTTAGGAGACATCCTAGCATTTGGGGCTTTGTAAGGGAAGTTAGGCACTCCAAAATCTGAATCTGGCCTTAGCCCCACCAGGAGATTATTCTCTGGGAGCATCTGTACAAAGGTGGTGGTGGCCCCTCTGATTGCCATGTGAAGCCCTTGGTGGTGGCACACGGCCCGTGGGGGAAGAAGCCTGCGTGTAGGATCCACGAAGAGAGCCTTACCGGGTCAAGCCCTCCTTCCCCGGTTCTTGCTTTGCCCCTCTGCCTTCTGGTCTTTTGTGTGACCCCTTTCCTCTGACCATGGAGAGTGGACTTGGCCCGAAGCACATGTACCCCAGCAAGCGTGTTCTTTACTTACGCTGTCTTGGTGAGTTATGGAAGGACTGTCTGTGAGAAGTGTTTTCTCTGAGAGTCACCTGGGAAATGAAGTGAGTAGCATTGTTGAGAAACGAACCCTTATTTGGGGTCCGGAGTTGGAGGTCTGGCAAAGGAGGTAGATTGTGTTTTGCTCCATTTGTGAGGTCACCTGTCTAGGTCTGTGTTGTGCTTGCGGTGGCAGGACAGAATAGGCAGGACGGGTGTCCCCACCTGGACATCAGGAGACCAAGAGCAGGTTGTGGTTGAGAGGTGAGCCTGACCTCTGCTCCCTGTGGGTGCACTTGGGGTGAGGGCAGGGCAGCCTCAGCTAACACGTGGCCTCCCAGTGGTGATCTGGTGGGTGGAGGGCAGGCTGGCCAACGTTGGCTGAGTGACATGGCAAGAGAGTGCAGGGAGAGGGTCCTGTTAGTCACCTAGGCTCCTCTGATACTGCCTACCCCTCTACGTTGAAATCCTTGCTTTGCCCCAGCTTGTGATAAGCCATTTCATGCGTGCTTGGTGTCAGGATTTCTCGGGAGTGTCAAGGTGTTGTAGGTGCCTGATTGAACAAAACGTTGCCAGACTGAAGCTAAATTAGGTTAATTATAAATTGAGATTTGACTTTGAATGTCGCTCTGTAGATGGGAATCAGTCTTTTCTCCTACGTATGCACAGCTTTGCGGTTTGAGTTGCTTTGTTTGTGTTCTGTCTTGTGGCTTGGCCTCCCTGTCCGACGGATGGACACGTCACCAGGTCGTGCTGTGTGGCGAGCGACTCTTGTGCTTTCAGGAGGGGAGCATTGCATCCTGGGACGGTTGAGAACTTTTTGACTCTGGTTTATTTCAGAGCTGGTTACCAATGTCCAGTGATGGATGACGACAGCCTGGACGAGCTTGTGGACCGAAGCCCAGGGCTGGATGGACACCCACGACTCAGCCCTGCTGCCCTGGCCAGCAATGCTGGTGAGCCAGCCTCCCACCCCTTCCACCCAGAGGGGGGGGGGGGCAGGTGTTTGCGGCTTGCACCTCGCAGAGGCAGCAGGGCCACCTCATGTGCTGAGTCCCCTTTTGAGGGTTATCTACATATGTCGATATTCAACTTTCAATCTTTTTTAAGAAGTTATTCTTTGCTTTTAATTGTATGAGCGGTACTTGTGTTTATCTTACTGTTTAGCTGAGTAGTACAGATGTACACAGAGCGAAAGGATATGCTTCCCCTGCTCCTGTCCCCCCCAGCCCAACTTCTCCATCCCCCCATCTGGGCAGCCGCTCGTAGTCCCTTTGGCAGGTGCTTCCGAGCACGTCTGTACCTCTGTGAGGCAGCCCTCGCTCTTGGCTGCCTCGGTTGTGACGCTTGCTCGGGGCCTGTGTCTCCACCACTTTTGCTTTAGAAGAAAGCAGTGACAGTACCAGTGGGGGCTCTGAAGATGACATGGGCAGCGAGCGCAGCTACGGCACCGACGGAGAGGACGAGGACGGGGACCTCGAGGACCAGTCCGGTGAGAATGCAGCTACTTGAGTGGCCTCCTGCTATTTGCTCTCGCTGTGACAGGGACCGCTGTTTATGAAACGTTGGTGGAGTTGATGCCTCGACACACTGGCCAGCTGAGGGCTGTGAGGACTTGGGGAGAGGCTCCCCTGTCACCAGGCTGCACCTTCCGTTGGGGCAGTGGCGTGCCTTTGTTTCAGAGTCCAGTTTGATGACACAACTTCATTGAAGAGTAAAATGTCTAAATGTGGAGCAGCATGAAGTGGGGTCTTTCCAGGGTGAGCACGGCAGAGTGGATTTTCTGGCATAGTGAGCAGAGGGCTCTTGGTGACTCGTGCTTCTCACGCGCACGTGCGCGCGCACACACACACACACACACCATCCCCCCCCCAAGTACAGGGCAGGTTTAGCAAGAGCCAAGGTTTGCTGTGGCCCGAGGTCACCTGGCCGGGACTCTGAACAGGCCAGGTCGGTGGAGCCCTTCATGGCTTCCTCTCATTATTCTGACCAGAGCCCCAGAGAGAACTGGCAAGTGCAGGAAGTGACTTTATTAAGGAATTCCCAGCATGTTCACGCTGGTTGACATCTGTGCCCTTGAACTTCTGCGCAGGGAATGTTGCTGTAAGGGACTCTGGTTGGGCTCACGGCACCTCCTTCCCTGTCCCTTCTAGCCGCCCTGGCTGCTGCATGGCCTCCAAGGTCCCCAGGCTGGGCCATCCTGTCCGATTCCAGCTGTAGTCACCTTCCACAGAGGGAGGGCACACTTGGGCCTCTGCTGATAGGCTGTTGGACTTTGGAAGTTTGGCTCACAGCTGCTTTCCTTCTGGCACAGTCCTCAAGTCAGGAGAGGCATGGTCCTAAAGCACATACCATGATCTGTGTATCACAGTCTTTCAGGCTCTTGTGGTTACCAGTGTTAGAATGTTACAGAAAGGTAACAGTGCTCATGAAGGAACAGGACTACAATAGCATGAGCAGACTTGAGTTTGCAACTCTGTGTGTATTGGTGACATACTCGTCCACAGATTTTGAATCCTGTACACAGGGAAATGAAATTCTGTCCTGAGTTTGCAGGTCATGGATATAGTTCTGCTTGTCCCCCACTGTTGAGATGGGGCGTTGGGCTTACCTGCAGAAGACGTTGGTTCGTCCCTCGAGCAAAGGTTTGAGGGCCTGCTGGATGCCAGAGAATCTGGGTGGAGCCTGGAGGGAGTGCAGAAGCCAGCAGAGCTGGGTTTCCTGCTGTTCCTGAGCTCACCACTTAGCAGCAGACAGTGGCATAAAGAAGCAGTTACGACAAGGGTAATACATGGCGAGAGTGGGTGTGTAGGGGCATCTCCAGAAGAGGGTTTCTGTGGACCTGGAGTGGTGAGGAGAAGCTTCCAGAGAGGCCCGTCTAAGCTGTGATGTGAAGGACAGGAGGAGGTGGCCAGGTGGTAGTGCACAGAGTGCTGCTAAAAGGGACATGTGGCACAGAGTGTCCAGGAGGGAGGGTGATGCAGGTGCAGGGCCTGCAGGTGGGGAGTGCTACAGGAAGGGGGGGTGCTGAGGCCCTGGTTGGCTAGCCTGTCAGCTTGACTGAATGCCCTTTGTTTCCTCAACACCAACCAGCCTTTGAAACATAAAAGGTGGCTGACTCTCCTTAGCAGGTGGGAAGTGTAGTCAGAACTAGAGAAGGGAGTCTCCTGAAAGGGCATTTCCTGTAACCTTGCGGACCTGGCCCTTCCCAGAGCAGCTTTCTACTTGTTGCTTTTCTTGGCCTAGTATTTATCCTTGAAAATTGATTGTGGTTTGTTGAGTTTCCAACTTCAAGTATTATCTCCTTAAGGGGCACCTGGGTGGCTCAAGTCAGTTGAGTGTCCCACTCTTGATTTTGGCTCAGGTCATGATCTCAGGGTCCTGAGATTGAGCCCCATGTCAGGCTCCACGCTTAGCGGGGAGTCTGCTTGAGATTTTCTCTCTCTCTCTCTCTCTCTTTTCCTCTCCCTCTCTCTGTCCCTCCTTCTGCTTGTACACACGTGCATGAGGTCTCTCTCTGTCTCTCAAATAAATAAATCTTTAAAAATACATATTATTGGGACACCTGGGTGGCTCGGTTAAGCGTCTCCTTTGGCTCAGGTCATGATCTCAGGGTCCTGGGATCGAGCCCCACATCGGCCTCCCTGCTCAGCAGGGAGCCTGCTTCTCCCTCTCCCACTCCCCCTGCTTGTGCTCTTTTTCTGACAATAAGTAAAATCTTTAAAAAATACATCTTTTAAAAAATACATTGTCTGCTTAAGTCTTACCACAAAAACCGAGAACTTAGGGCTCTGCTCTGTGGCCTCACGCCCAGCTCTCCAGGCCAAGCACACACTGCTCTGCAGGGAGTCACAGTGGCCTGCTCAGTGCAGCCCCAAGGCACCCCCATCTTGGCTGCAGCATGAGCCGTGCTCCTCTTGGGGACCCTGCACTCTTCTGCACTGGGGTTTTCAGGCCCGCTGCCAGGCCAGGCTGGCGCGCTCGTCTGCACCTTCTTCACTGTGATCCCTTACTGAGTCGGGACCATGGCCAGCAGCCCCTGAGAAGGGGTGAGCAGAGGTAGATGGCTCAGGGCTTCGTGCATCTGTGCAAGTCTTTACAGCTCCCATCATTGCTGGTCACTGTCCCTCAGACTTCAGAGGCATTGCTCTGTGTGCCCAGGTGCTGCACAAGGGTCTCGTGGCCCTCAGGTGGCCAATTCTTTTGCCTTTCGGAATTCCGTAGGAAGAATCTGATCACCTAGCCTCAACCTACTTCTGCTCACTTGGGCCTTAGCAAAGCGGGAAAGCTGAGAAAAGCCCATTCTCATGCAGCTTCTCACCTGTCCTTTTCCAAAATTTTTGCGTACCAATTTCATTTAGGTTTTTCTTCTTGCTGTGTAACGAACTGTCACAGACCCAGCAGCTCAGAACAGTGTGCTTATAATCTCAGTGTTTCCAGGGTCAGCAGTCCAGATGTGGGTTGCTGGTCCTTTGCTCAGATCTCACTCACTGACATCAGGGGTTGTGGGGCCACGGTGCACATCTGAGGGTCTCCGAGGGCACTGCTTGTTGGCGGAATTCAGAGCCTTGAGGGAGTAGGGCTGAAGTCCTGACTTCTGGCTGGCTGTCGGCCGGGGACTGTCCTCAGCTCCTAGAGGCTGCCCCCTTGATCAGCAGTTCACATCAGCTGCTCACTTGTTTCCACGCCTGGAGGCGCACATTGCTCTGACTTCTTTCTCTGCAACCAGCTGGGGAAAGCAGCTTTTAAAGGATGCACCTGATTAGGCTGAGCCAACAGGGAGTACTTCCCTTGGCCATGCAGCAGCAGCAGCAGCAGGTTTGTAGCTGAGGCACTGGTTTTGTCCACCCTGGAAGGGATTGGATGGGGTGGTGTCCTGGGGCTGTGTGAGGACCCTGCCTGCCACATACATCTCTGGTGCAAGTGAACTTGCTCCTTTAGTGGCGTTTGGGAGGGAGAGAAAACTGAATGTATACGTCGACTGCTATGTTGAACTGAAAGCGTCTCCTTTTCTGCTGCTCAGGCTGCAGCCCCAGAACCTCTCAGAAATTGATCAGAACTGTTACAACGAAGTTACCTAGTTTGGAATCTATGGTCCCTACATCCCCAAAGAAAGAAAAACAGACCTGTAAGAAAAGTCTCACTTGGAGGCAGATGGTTTGTTAACACCATGTTTTGAGGAGGGTTTTGGGGGGTGTGCCACCCCCTGGAGGCCACTGTGCTGAGCAGGGGCAGTTGTCAGATGGGGGAGCTGCCCTGATGGGGAAGGTTCTGATTCTGCACCAAGGTAGGGGCTTGCGGAGCTGGGATAGCCGCTCAGCCGGTTTCCCATGCTCTTAGCTTGAAAGCTGCGTCAGGTGAGGTGCCCGGGGATGGGCACAACAGCAGGGAAGGTGTCTGTCTCCTAAGTGTGGGATTTGGAATGCCTTCCTGAGTGCAGCTGTAGCCTGCTTGCTTCCGGTGCTCCAACTCACAAAGTTACATTTCTTCTTTTCCAAGGTTCCGAAGATTCTGAAGGAGGAGGAGGAGGAAGAGAAGAGGGCACAGAGGCGTTAGTGGCCGTGGTGGATGCTCAGGGGAAGTTGGAAGCCAGTGGCGCATTTAATTCTGATGATGATTCCGAGAGCTGCCCGATTTGTCTCAATACTTTCAGAGACCAGGCTGTGGGGACACCAGAGAACTGTGCCCATTATTTCTGCCTGGATTGTATCGTCGAATGGTCCAAGGTGAGGGAGGCAGCTTTTCTTGGGTTCTTCTTTCCTTTGGGATGACCTCTCTCCGTTTACAAGTGACCCTGTCGGTTGCCAGCCTCTTACTGGGTGGTGCTGTCTGTTCTACAGTAGAAATTGGGTCCTGGCTTGATCTTTGCTTTGGTTGGTGTGCTCTTGGCTCTTGGGGTGGCCAGTAAAGCTCACTGTGGGGTGATGTGCTCATGCACCATGGAATAAGGAGGGTTATTTCTGGGTCAGTGTCCCTTGGGGACCTGTCTGCAGAAATCTTGAATGACCTAGGGGCAGTCTGTGGCTGGCAGAGGCAGCCCAGTATGCTGTGGTCCATCTCAGATGCAGAGCATGAGATTCAGCTCGGCACTGAGTCGCGATGACCAGCAGTAAAGGGAGCCAGCCTTAAAGCAGATGAAGAGAATTCATCAGAAATACACAGTATAGGGGTGCCTGGGTGGCTCAGTCGTGCCTTCCGCTCAGGTCATGATCGCAGGGTCCTGGGATCGAGCCCCGCGATGGGCTCTCTGCTCAGCGGGAAGCCTGCTTCTCCCTCTCCCACTCCCCCTGCTTGTGTTCCCTCTCTTTCTCTGTCAAATAAATAAATAAAATTTAAAACAAAAAAAAAGAAATACACAGTATATTTCATGATGAACTTTAATTTTTTTAAAGACTTTATTTATTTGAGAGAGAGATAGAGCACGAGTGGGGAGAAGAGGGAGAAGCAGGCGCCCCGTGAGCAGGGAGCCCTACGTGGGGCTCGATCCCAGGACCCCGGGATCATGACCTGAGCCGAAGGCAGACGCCTCACTGACTGAGACACCCAGGCATCTCTCATGGTGAACTTGAGAAGCAGTGGGGCGCCTGGGTGGCTCCGTCGGTTAAGCGACTGCCTTCGGCTCAGGTCATGGTCCTGGAGTCCCGGGATCGAGTCCCGCATCGGGCTCCCTGCTCGGCGGGGAGCCTGCTTCTCCCTCTGACCCTCCTCCCTCTCATGCTCTCTGTCTCTCATTCTCTCTCTCTCAAATAAATAAATAAAATCTTTAAAAAAAAAAAAAAAAGAACTTGAGAAGCAGTAACCCCCTTCCTACTTTTTAAACTTCTTACCATGAAAAATTTCAAAGACGTAGAAGAGGACCGGAGGAATGATGTGTGCCACCGCCCCGTCCCCACCCCCCCGCCCCCCGCCGTCACCGTCTTCAGGCACCTTAAGTCTGCTGTCCTCTGCCCAGCCTGGAGCTTCACCAGCATGGACACCGTGTGGAGGTAGCAGACCTCCATGCCACCACCTCCCCCGGCGAGGTTAACAGTAGCTCCGTAGCCCCATAGCCCCAGCCCTGCTCCCCGTTTTCCCAGAGAGCTCGGGAGTTTGTTTGGACCTCGGCCGCGTTCATGCCGCCCTCGCGGCTGCACGTCTGCCTCGCTGTGCTGTCCTTTGAGGGCTTCCCTGCCCGCCACTACTTGCCCCTGCTCCGTGGCACAGGTTAGATTAAGGTGTAGATTTGGGGGCAAGCAAAGCCTTGTAAGTTGAGGAATGTGACAGGGTGCTGGTTGCTTGTCTTCTAGCCAGTATCATACTGGATTAGTGGAAGGAGAAAATAAAGGTAGAAGTGTCACGTAGGGAAAGGTATTCTTTGCAAATGATAAGTTTGTCAACATAGATGTCTTACAAATGAAGTACCGGAATGCGAAGCTCAGCAAGATTGCCGGGCACAGGATTAACAAAGATGAAAAGTTACACTCAGAAGTAAGTCATAAAAAGACATGTGAGATCTTCAAAGAGCTTTTCTAAAACAGTTGAGACTGAATGAAGAAAGAGCACTTTCTGGAGGGGAGGTGCTCAGAGAGATGGCTGTGGTGATACCAGTTCCTCCCCGTCCTGACTGGAGCATCCAGAGCCCTAGAGGTGTTGGGAAATTCATAGAGGAGGAAAAGAAAATACCAAGAATTGCCGGTCCTTTTGAGAAAGGGGGAAGTCCCCTATTGGATATTAAGAGGTGTAAAACTATTGTGACTACACCAGAATTGCTCCAGGAACGGAGACCAGGCCCCAGGAGCGTGGTGGGGACCTAAAGGGCAGGCCTTGCGCGAGGGAGGGTGGCGCTCTTTGTAAAGAAATGTGAGTGTGAGAGACGGAGAGAAAGAGGGTCCAGCTCGCAATGCACACACGGTGCCACCTGGACTGAAGATGGGAAGCTAGCAAGCAGCTCTCTGGAGTCTTCTGAAGAAAACGCAGGGCGCCTGTCAGGACAGAGAAGGACTCTTAACTCCACGCGGGAGCAGTTGGGAGTGTGGTTCCACCATGAGACAGCACTGCAGGTGCCGGAAGGCCAGACCAAAGACCGGGGGGATGGGAGCCCCTGTACCTCTCAGATTGGAGGGTGTGTTCAGTAAAGAGTCGATGATAGCATTCGATGAATTTTTTACTTCTGCAGGAATTCTTTATTTTGAGTGTGGTATTAATGGTGAAAACGATCCTATGGGATCCTGATACAATTTCTGTTTCTTACAGAATGCCAATTCCTGTCCAGTTGATCGAACTATATTTAAATGTATTTGTATCCGAGCCCGGTTTGGTGGTAAAATCCTGAAGAAGGTAAGTCTAGATGCTGTGGTTGAGAACCCCTCTTCCCCGCCAATGCCTTACTACGTTGGTCCCTGTCTAATGGGAGAATGAGCTTTGAGGAATTGATTTGTTTTCCTGAAGTGAGCAAATATTGGTTAAGTGCTTTTTAGAAATCCACTAAAATGTCATCTGCAGCATGAAGGGGTGAAGCCGGTCGATGGAGGTGCTGCCTGGTCCACGAGTTCTGGGTGGGAGGGCAGGTGGGAGAGGAGAGTGGGGTGGATGGTGGCAGTTTCTCAGACTTCCTCCTCCCCACTCCCACGTGCCTTTTCTACATCTCACAGCTTCTCTCCTCCGCCACAACAGCCAAGGGGGAGACCACACCCCCGATGGTGCTGGGCAGGGGTCACGCACAAGGAGGGCTAAGAAGTTCTCCTCTGCTCTTAGGTGCTTGCTTTTGCTTGTCTGCTTTGTAGAGGCTCGAAGGGCCTGTACGAGTCTTCTGTTGTTGAGGAGGAGCATCCCAGAGACTCGCAGACACACCTTAGACATGGGTCTTGTAGCTGTAGACCTGCTAGTTTCTTTACAAAGGTCACAACGCCGTAGGTGCACAGGGACTTAGGCCCCCTGTAGGCTCAGGTTTGTGCTGCGGGCAGCAGCTGTGGTTTTGCCAGTTCAGGCCCCTCTCCCCTGTCCCAGAAGCTCTGCTCTCCGTCCCTGGAAGTGGTCCCCATGTCACGTAGGCAGCCTTCGTTTACCTGGAGTATCTCCGCCAGGGCAGTGTGTGGACGTGTGTAGAGAGGTCCAAGGGGCACACAGGCGAGCTCAGCCGGAGAAGATCGGGGAGAGAGCCACGGTGCAGGAGGCTGGGGAGGACCCTGGGTCTCCCACCTGGCTCTGGAGAAAAGGCTGAGCAGGTGCTGACACAGACGGAGGAGAGGAGCAAGGCTGTGCCCCACGGTGTGGGGAGACGGGCGGGGGACGGAGGTGGCAACCGTTTGAGGGGAGTGTGTCCACAGAGCTTGCGCACCAGGCTGGGGTAATGGCAGCGTAGAGGAGCACGCCCCTGTGCCTGCGTGGAGGGCCCGCCCCCTGCGCAGCTGTGACAGTCCCGGTGCCCGTGGCCTCCGGGGCTCCCTGTCTTTGCTGAGTGGAACGACAGTGCTCCAGAAAGGCCTGCTGCTTTTGTCCTCCCCTCCTCACGTTCCCAGCGCCGGGGTCCGGGCTTGTCCCGCTGGCTCCTTCTGTTCTCGGGCCTTCCCGCGGCGGGAGCCGCTCGGTGTGCTCCGCGCTGACACGGTTGTTGGCTCTGCGGTTCGGGCTCCTGCCGTGTGACCAGTAGGGCTTTCCTGCTTTCAGATTCCAGTGGAGAACGCCAGAGCCGGAGAGCATGAGGAGGAAGACCCAACCTTTTGTGAGGTGTGCGGCAGGAGTGACCGGGAGGACCGTCTGCTCCTCTGTGATGGCTGTGATGCTGGGTGAGCCTGGGGCCCTTCTCGAGGCAGCTCTGGAAGCAGATGAGCTGCTTCTGCTGCCCCGAGTCCCTGACGAGTGGGAAGTCCCTCGGAACTGCTGAGCCCAGCCTCTGAGACTGGGGTTTTAAATGAACCTGTTAGAGGGAAGTCCGCAGGGTTGCTGTTCTGTGCTTCCCACCCACAGCTGTTCGCTGCTGTGGTCACTGAGGCCAAGCACCCTGTGTTCAGAACACCTGAACCCCAGGCCACTGGTTGGTAGCCAGCAGGCCTCCCATGCTTTTATTCCCCGCCTTTTATACTCTCTACCTGTTCCCCCCCAAATATTCTGAGACCACTTACAGAGATGCACATAATGCATTGAGATGGAGAAAAGCCAAGGGAAACACAAGAAGTGGGGGCTGTGGGGCCAGCCAGCAGGTCCAGGGGCCCAGATAAAGGACATGTGTGGGACCCCGCCTTCTAGGAGGTGAGGTGATCCCTGTGTCCAGCAAGTCCTGGCTCCTGGGAGCCTTTCCCCGGCCTCCTTCCGTCCTGGCTCCTCTTCTCAGGGACCCCCGAGGGGGCTGCCGCTGGGTGTCTCACAGAATTTTTCTGCTGTAAGCTTGTGGTGAGAGGGTTGTGGCAGCCTCTCAGGGCACGGGTGGTAATGAGAGAATCCCATGAGGCTGGCAGGTCTGGAACTTTCTCTTGGGCAACAAGTAACCCTTTTGAGGGTTGGGCTGACAGCAGGAGGCAAGAAGTCTCGAGCCCTGGTGGCCCAGAGCTGGCCCTGGAAGCATTCGAGTTTGTTCCTGTTGCAGACTGGCCCAGGCTTTGACCCCTGCCCAGGGCCTCCCTACCCAGGGCCTCCTGCGTGGAACTTGGTTGGTCACATGCTTGCTCCCCGGACAAATGCCACATTCTGTGCATTTATCTTCCTAGGGCACCTCCCAGGGCCCTCCCTCTCTGGCGCCACCCTCTCGACTCACACACAGTGTAATTTCCCTTCTCGCGAGTGGCTGCCTGCCTGTGTGCCGTCTGAATGCTCCACTAACAGGCTGCTCCAGCTGGGGGCCCCGGGAGTTTCCATGTCTGACTGCCCCCTGCTTGTTGGTTGCTGTGAGTCTGGAGGACAGGAGAGGGGTGCCTTGGGTGTCCTGCTCTTGCCATCCCTGTGCATAGTTTACTGACTTGACTGAGTGCAAGCAGGAAGCTGAAGAAATATGGTCTCGTGGGGCCCTGGGGCCGAGTGGGCGGCTCAGCACTCAGAGCTCAGCTCACATACAAAACCAGTCCTTCCTCCGTGTTATGGCCACTTTGGGCCTGGAACAGCTGGATGCTGCAGGAGAGGCCATTGGAGGTGGGGAGGACTGCCTTATGGGAGGACTGTGGTCCTTGTCACTGGCCTCACCTCTGCAGCCCAGGGCTTCCCAGCCGGATGCCAGGTTTGGGTGCCTTCTGGTGGTCCCCAAGGTGGCTGGTGAGCCCAGGAGAGGCTGTTGGAATGTTCGCTTACAAGGCCTCGTTGTTTTCCTGCAGCTTTTGAATTGGGCCCATGGTGCTGAATTCTTTACGCCAGAGTCTGTTCTTAATACTTGTAACTAAACAGTGACTTTTAGGGATTTTATGTGCTTGAATTGTTTAGCATATAACAAAGCAACTAAGGGATGTAAAAATCCTGATGAGTCTAAAACATTAAGACCGATAAATATAGTGGTTTTATTTATTTATTTATTTATTATTTTTTTAAGATTCTGTTTATTTATCTGAGAGAATGAGATAGAGAGAGCATGAGAGGGGGGAGGGTCAGAGGGAGAAGCAGACTCCCTGTGAGTGGGGAGCCTGATGCGGGACTCGATCCCGGGACTCCAGGATCATGACCTGAGCCGAAGGCAGTCGCTTAACCGACTGAGCCACCCAGGCGCCCAATATAGTGGTTTTAAACCACCATGCACCCTTACACTGTTAATATCTGGCGTCTGCTGAATCTTCCTATCGCTGTCTTTCATCTTAACGATCAAGTCTGAAATTACTCCATTACTCTTTTGGAAATGGAATCACAAGGCTGTAGATACACGAATGTGTGTAACAGATCCTTTGGCTGTTACAGGAAGTAAGGTACAGATTATCTGATTTCCTGAAACTTGCTATTTAATGTGAAGGTAGTATTGAGTCACTGGGGAAGCCATGGATGACGTCACCGCGTCCTGTCACTGCCGCTTCCACGTGGGCAGGAGGTCAGTTCTGCGTGGCTGTGGCTGCCGGGCAGAGCGTTGTCCTCAGCTCAGGAGCTGTGCCCCCATCCTGGCGGCCACTGCATGACCCTCCCTCCGTGTGAGTCCACAACCAGTCTTCCCCATGGAGTGACTGCGCTGGACCAGGCTGGCCAGGCCCCACACCTGTCACACACACCAGCGGCCTCTGTTCAAGGCCCTGGAACTTGGCCTGAGGACAACATCAAGTGAACCGTGTTGGATCCTTGAAATCCTTTGTGAGAAGCTACAAAATCATTGCTTCTATTCCTGAGACCATGCAGGGAAGGATCTTTTGAGGCTGGGATCTACTTGGGGTGTTGGGGTACTCCCCAGGACTTGATGCTGGCCTGGGCTTGCTGGGTTGCATTCCAGTGAGGGGTTCATGGGGCGAGGGTTTCCACCTGTCCTGGCTCACCAGATGCTCAAATTTCAGCGCTGTGAGCAGTACATGGTCGTTAAGCTGCACTGAATCTGGGCTCAGGTCTTCAGGGATTTAGCAGGGTGTCCACATGGGTTTTTGTCTGGCTTGGGGCTATCTGGGGTCTTGGCATGAAGCTTGGTGAAGGCTGGCTCGGGCAGCCCATGCCAGCAGTGAGGTGACTCTTCCCAGACTGCTTTCCTTGAAGACTGCGTCAAAGCAACTGGAAGGCCATGTTTAGACCACATTTACGTCTACTTTCAGCAAACAAAACCTTTCTCTATTAGCTCCTCAGACTGGATTGTGAAGTGTGAGGTGCCAACATTTGAAACTCTTGGGGCTGCCAAGTGACAGTGGGGTGGGGAAGGACAATCTGAGGTCTCGTAACCAACCAGAGATGAGCCTCCAGGTGCCGGCAGATGCAAGACACATGCCACAGTCAGCCGCATGTCCCTCATAGGATGGAGCCAACCTGGGTCACGTGGCCACCTGAGTCAGTCCCTCCACACAGTATGCCTCCCGTGGAGGGTTCAGGGACCGTTGGGCCCCCTTTGGAGGACAGAGCTACCCAGCATGCCAGGGGGGAGGACTGCAGGAACATGAGGAGCCTAGTGTCTCCCGTCTGATGCACGTGGACCTCTTGAGCAGGCCGGCGTGCGCCATGTGTGCAGGGTCAGGTCTGGTGAGACGTTCAAGGCTGAGGCTGTCAGCAGTGCCTTCCTGTGTGCTCGTGGCCTTTTTTCTGCTGGGGAGAGGGAGCCCTGGGTCTCTCCCTCTCCTAAGGACCCCTGTCCGTGGGTCCGGGCCCCACCCTCATGATGTCGGTTAACCTCACCCCCCCCCCGCCCCAGAGACTCCATCTCCAAATGCAGTCACTTTGGGTATTAGGGCTTCAACATAGGGACTGGGGGGACACAGTTGTCTAGAGTAGGGTGCGCTGCAGTCTTGGGACATGTTCAGACGACAGTCGGTGGCTCACTCAGTTGCTGGAGCCCTTGTCTGCCTCCCTCTTGCTCCTGCAGATACCACATGGAATGTCTGGATCCTCCTCTCGGGGAGGTGCCGGTGGATGAGTGGTTCTGTCCAGAATGTGCGGCGCCTGGAGCTGCTCCTGCCGCTGGTAAGGCACCACCTCCCTCCCAGGCCAGGAGCGCGCAGGGGGGCTTCTTGTCTTCTGGGAGAACTTGTAGGGCTTTCTGTCAGCGCAGCTGTATGGCGGTCCATGGATTCAGGGCAGCCCAGGCCCCGGGAGATGCCCCCTGCGAGGCTGAGGGCGTGGTGGGTACACATCAGTCCAGGGTTTTCTTTCTTCCCAGATGCAGGGCTTGTGAGCGAGGAGGAGGTCTCCCTGCTCTTGGCTGATGTGGTGCCCACCACCAGCCGGCTTCGGCCCCACTCAGGGAGGACCCGCGCCATTGCCAGGACACGGCAGAGCGAGAGAGTCCGAGCAACTGTGAACCGGAATCGGATCTCCACCGCCAGGAGGATCCAGGTGGGTGCGCGCGCCATTGTGGCTGCCAGTCCTGCTGCAGAGCTGCTCCCACTTGAGCCCGTCTGGCTGCTGCCCACCCTGTGGCAACACCAGCCGCGGGCAGCCCTGGGAGGGCAGTGGTGGCTCTCCTTTGCAGTCTGGCAGCTCACCCAGGGAAAGCGGCAAGCTGACAGGCAGGGGGTCAGAGGTCCTTGTGGGGGCTGGCCCCATCACAGATGCCTGCAGTCCTTCCTCACTTCCTCCTGTGTCCACCTCGTGCCCCGTGTCCTTTCTCCCTGGTCCCCAGCCTGTGCCGCCCCCCCCCCCCTTTGCTGGGTGACCCTGCTGTGCACGAGCACAGTTCACTGCATCAGCCCTGGCTGTGCCGTTCACGCCTCACTGCCTGCCTCGCCCTCATCCTTCATTCTCACCCTGAACTTGCTTCTTGGGAGGCCCTTCCAGGCCCTGTAGTGCCTGCAGGAAGCTCTCAGCCATTTGTCTGTCAGAAGCAAGAAGGGGACACCGGCTAGGCCTGGTACTGGCAGGCGGAGGGCATCCAGCTTCTGTGGTTCCCTTGGTGGGGGCTGGCATGGGGCTCCTCCAGGGCTCCCAGGTGGTGCCACCCCCACTGGGGTCCTGCCCAGAGTCCTCTGTAGGGCACAGGGAGATGCGTGAGAGGCCCGAGGGCGGTTGCCCCGCTGACGGCACCCTCCTTGCCATGTAGCATGTCCCACGGTACCTCATGTCTTCTCTGCTGGACGAGACCATTGAGGCCGTTGCTGCTGGCCTGAGCCCTGCTGTGTACCAGCGCCCCGTGGCGCCCCGAGCCCCCGCCAAGCGCAGGAGGAGAGCAGGTAAGCCCAGGTGTGGTGGCTCGGTTGGTGGCCACATGCGTGTGTCCCTGAGAAGCAGTAGGCCACGTGCTCGCCCCCCCCCCCCCCCCCCCGCCGCCCCCCCCCCCCCCCCCCCCCGGAGCCACGTCAGGTTCTGCAAGCTGGCTTTTTCAGGTCACAGACGTCCCGCACAGAAGCCCCTCCAGGCCAGGCGGGTTTGGTCCGCTCTGTCCTTCTGAACACCCACTGCAGACCTGCACGCACATCTGGGCAACGCGGCCGCCCTGACCTTGGTTAGGAAGCACTGTGCAGGACTGGGTGGCAGAACTGCCTTTTTGCCCCTAAATGCAGCGGTACGCCAGGAAGACCTGGTTGGGCTTTTCTCTGTGGGAGCTGTTGAAGTGATGGCTTCATTCTTGTCCCTTGCCGCGTTGGTTCTGTGATTTGGTCCTAGTAAGTCAGGTCCTTGCCTGGGGCCAGTAGGTCCCCCCCGGGGAGAAGCCTTGGGGCAACACGTGTCTGGTTCCTCCCTCGCGTCATCCTCCGGCGCTGAGCGTGGGGATGGCTTCCAGCATCAGGCTCGAGCTCCGTTCTTCAGTGGGCGTGGGCTCCAGTGGAGAGCTCCCCCCGGTCATCTGTTTAAAGCACTGTGGCTTATTCAGTGGGTCACGATCTGAGGTCTGGTAGCGTCAACTTTATTGATCCCGGTTTGATAGCGAGGACTCCTGCCCTTCCCAGCTGATGCCCCCAGCCCCCACCAGGCAGCCCTGGCCTCTTCGCACTCGATGTCAGTTTCGCCTGTTCTCAGACTTCACGTAACAAGACATTCACGAGATCCTGCATGTGTGCTGGTGTGTCACTCAGCGTGGTCATTTCGGAGTCTGGGTGGTTGTGGGTGTCAGGGGTTGATTGATTTCCGTTCATTGTTGAGGAAGACGGATGTTACGCAGACAGAGCGCAGCTTGTTGACGCGGTTTCCCGCGGGGGTCGCTTGGCTTGTGCTGGGTTCAGGGCTGTTGCGGACAGAGGTGCTGCGAACGTTCCAAATGTCCTTGTAGCCTTGTACCCGTGTGTCGTAGGCACGCATTTGGTTTCTCTGAGGAAGGAGAAGACCAGACCGTGGGCTCCCTGGGTCAAGATGCAGTTAAGGTTACGTGGCTCTCTGTAGCCGCATCAGCAGCACGAGAGCCGAGTGCTGCGCGTCCTTCCCAGCCCTGGGGTTGGCCGGTGTTTGTCCTCACCGTGACCGTGGGGTCTGTGCGACATCCCTGCCGTGCCCTGCGTTCCCCACCGTTGGGCTGAGACCCGGGTGCTGTCTAGCTCTGTTGCTGTGGGGGTGTGGGAGTGGGGATCCTGCATTCATGTGCCTCCCCAGCGTGGGCCCATGCTCTGTGCATGTTCTCTGCTGAGGGTGGGCCATCCCTGGCTAGTGGACAGAGCTGGGCAATCCATCCGAAAGTCACGCCGATTCTTGACTCAACTTATGAAGGTTATAAGGTTTTACTTGTCTCCCATCCGCGTCTCTCGTTTCTCGTGTCAGGAATCCCACATTTCAGTGCTAGCTCGTGTCAGTGCTCACCCCGTTTCCATCCCACAGAGAACAGCCTCAGAATAACCGTTCCAGGTCTTGCCAGCGCTGTAGTTCAAGGCGGGACTGGAAGGTTTTCCTTTTGTCCCCAGCGTGTACCCCACTAACGGCAGGCCGCACCCCCATTACCTGTGCTCGGGCTGAGAATAGTTCTTCTGTCTTTGGTTATGCCTTGTTTGCTTCATTTTGCATCGTAGTTCTTTTTTGCATTGGGTTCTTTTTTGGTTTTTTGTTTTGTTTTGTTTTGTTTCGGCTTTGTTAGTGGATTTTTTCTTTTTATAGGCTTCTCTCAACCCTTTGGAGGCATAGGGAGAAACGAATAGTGAACCCCCACTCAGCCATCCTGTCGCCCAGCCTCAGCTTCACTTCCTCCCCTTTACCTGCTCCCTCCCATATTAGTTTGAAGTACATCCTTCATGTCATCATCATTTTACTTGGAGGTATTTTGTAATGTGTTTCAGAAAGATACAGTCTTTTTTTCTTTCAGCTGAAGGGCAGTGTCTGTGTGACACCCGAGAGGGGGAATAGTAATTCCTTAACACCGTGAAGTAGTCTGTCAGTGTTGAAGGTTCTAATTGTGTCATAAATGGGATAGAATTTTAAAACCCAGTTTATTTGAATCCGGAGCCAAACAAGATCCATGTGGCACTGGCGGCTGTCTGGTGAGCGTCTCCTTGTGCTCTGGACGGTGGAGGGAGCCAGGTCGCCGTCCACACCCCTCCCAGTCTGGCGGCCCGCACGCCGTCCTCGGAGCTGCAAAGTCACTCGCCTTCACCTGGGACTTTTGTCTGTTTGGATTTGTGTTTGCAAGTTGCCTGGTGTTGGGAGCAGGCAGCACCTGCTGGTCTCCCTGCTCATGCTCCTCGCTCAGCCCCGTGATCTCACTGAGGGAGGCAAGGAGAGGCTTTCCTCCTGCGCCGGCTGCCTCCGAGTCCTGCGGGGGTTTGGCCAACGAAGATTCAGGCCTTGGTTTGTTTCTTGGAAGCACCGAGTTGCTGGTAGTGTCCTTGCAAAGAGCTCGGTTAGGGTTGTCAGCAGCATTAGGGACTCACGGATTTAGACATGTGTGATGTGTCAATGGCATTCCACGATCGCTGCATCTCCATGGAATCCGCTCCGTCCAGGCTGAAGCCCCTGTCGGTTTCCCGGGGGTACCGGAGCGTCATGGAGTGAGAGTCGCCCTTGAGCCCATGGTAGTGTCCCTGAGGTGACTGACCATGGCCGAACCCCGGTGTTGTGCGGTTTAATCTTTAGGACGTGTTCCTAGAGATGCGCGGTAGGTCCTCTGTCTTCCAGTCTGTGGGGAGAGTTCTCTGTGGTTCGACCAGGTGGGCACACACCTGGGGCCATTTGTTTCCTTTTACTCTGGATCGCCAGGGTTGGTTGGTTGTTTATTTCATTTTGTTATATAATGATGTGAAATGTTTATTGGTTATAAAAGTCAGATTTGCAAATTGCTCTGCACTGCCTTGCTTTCCCTCTCTCGCTCCTCCATGGGGAAACGCTGTTTTTTAAATTATGGCTTATTTCTCCATTAAAAAAACCCAATACAGTGCACATGCTGTCTATATGCCAGGTCCTGGCTGTGTACGGCACATCCTTGAGGTGGGGACGCCCAGGGGCTGGGTGGGGGGCCTCGGGGCCCACAGGAAAGCATAGACTCTCAATGTGCTTTTTGTAGGAAGACGGAAGAAAGTGTCGGGAAGAAGGAAAACACAGTCCAGGTCGTGTGCGAAGAGCAGGAGCTCCGGAACGAGGTCTAAGAAACGCCAGGGTCGTGTGAAGAAGAGAAAAGGGAAAACGTCAAAGGTAGCCTTGGAGGGTAGTGTTCCCACTGCGCCGGTCAGTTCCCTTGTGCAGCTAGGTGGTGGGATGCACAGAAAAGCCTCCTTTTTCTGTATTTACTTAGAGGTCCACTGATAAAAATGAACATTTCCACAGGACACATTGAAGATGGGGCTGGGACAAGAGATTTTCCAGGACCCTTCAGAGCCGGGCGTCCTGAGGGGTTGTGTATGACTCTTGGCACCCCAGGGGTGGGCAGGCCAGAGGGTGTGGAGGCAGCAGGGCCGTGGCCACCAGCTTGTCCGGGAGGCAAGCAGATTGTTAGCTGGGTGGGGGAATGGAGAGAGGGATTCTGGCTGGGGCGTGCGGCTGGGCTTTCAGCCGGAGTGGTCTCGGCCTCCAGCTCTCTCGCCACCAGGCTTTCAGAGCGGGCCCCTCGTGTGTGTGCAGCCCGTGTCTCATGTCCCTGCTCTGAAGTACCGTCCTCACGGCAGCTCCTGGCTGGACATTGAAAGCACGTTAATACATGAAACACAAGGAGCTCGGTTGTGGCCGTCGTTCAGGTGTTTGCCGCATCTTTGTGTGAATTTATACTCAAGGTCGTTGCCGTTGCCTGACCAGTGTAAATTCATGTGGAAACCGACACCTCCGTTTTACATGGAGTACGGGAGCCGCCGCTCCGCTGGTTCATTGAGGTGGAATTCCTGGAGGGATGACCACCCGGGGGCACCTGCGGCACGCCTGCCCGTGTGGGGCTGCCAGTCCCCTCCGCGCTCCTCCTCAGTGTCAGGTCACTCATCACCTGGGTGGCCCGCTCTGCTGCTCGTGGTTTTGTGTTCAGAATCAAACACCACCTGCAGTGGCAGGTGTGCCAAGGTGGGGACGTTGGGACGTGTTCGTTGATTCTGTTGAAGCAAAACCTCTAGAGTGTTACCGTTAATACACGGGAGGCCCTTTGGCTCCGGTGTAGCATTTCCTCAGCCTACGGTGTGGTGTTTCTGGAGCCTTTAGCTCCCGGCTTGCTCGTCATTCCTTTCCTTTGTGACTTTGGTTCAGAATGAAGCCACAGCCCGCTCCCGCATCGCACGGACCCTGGGCCTCCGGGGTCCGGCCCGCGGAGCCTGCATCCCATCTGTGCACAAGCCAGCAGACCCCTCTCTGGGGCTGATGCGTGCGGACATCGGAGTGGCCTCTCTCTCGCTCTTCGGAGACCCCTATGAGCTGGACCCCTTTGACAGGTAACTGCAGGGGGATCTCCCTCCCTCCTTTCTTTGTGGGCAGTGGCCTCGGATTTTGCATTTGCACAATGAGGGTGAGGATTCCTGACTCCTTTTCAGATTCACATAGGTGGTGTGTGTAGAAGGAACTCTACAACCTCACCTGCTCACGTGGAGGCAGGTCTAGTTTGCACATCTGCCCCACCTGCCCTGTGCCCACTCCGAGGCTTGGGCAGTTGCCAACATGAAGCCAGTCCGTGGGGCCCGTGTTCAGTTTGGGGGCACAAGGGCTGCCATGTGTGCAGTTGAGGGGCTGGGGGTCTCCCTGGGCCTCCAGTGTGGGGTCACCATTCCTTTGGCCTGTGTGCTCTCTCCAGCAGTGAAGAGCAGTCTGCAAACCCTGCTTCCCCTTTGAGTGCCAAGAGGAGGGTTCTGTCGCAGTCAGCGCTGCGTTCTCACCGGCCTGTGGCCAGGCCCGTGGCCATGGGGCTCTCCAGGTGTGTGCTGGCAGGGACCGTGGTCCGGGGGTGGTGGGGTGGCCACAGATTGGCCTTGCGCTCTGCCTGCCCCGGGAGGAAGTGCTGCAGTCAAGGGCACGAGCTTGGAGTGGCAGGCCACAGTCTGCCTGGGTGTGAGCTGGGGCCGAGTAGCCACGGGTGCTTGGGGCCACCTCTGCCACAGAGCTGCTGCCCCTTGGCTGGATTGTTTGCTTCTGTTTCACCCCTCAGTGAAACCAGTAAACAGGCTGCCTGTTGGTGGCAGTTGGGGTCGGAAGCATCAGATGATTTCACCTCAAACAGCCTGCTTTTCTTTTGTCAGAGCTGCTGGATGTATCTGATTCCCTCCGCATGCAGGGCCCCGGCAGGTGGCCTCTTCTGCATATGGCAGTCAGGACCTGGCGGGGGGTGCCGGGGCTGGGGGGCACCTGCCTGGCTTGAGGGACTTGGGCATGGGGAGGCAGCCGTGGGTCTGTACCTGCAGGAGGAGCGTTCCTGCTACAGCGCCTGAGCCAGAAGTGGACGAGGCCCCCGTCCCAGACCTGGTGGGGAGCATCCTGTCAGGCCAGAGCCTCCTGATGATGAATGGCGCAGACATCATCATCCACCGGGATGGCTCCCTCAGCGCCAAGAGGGCAGGTGAGGCGGCCGCTGAACGAAGCCCAGCGGTGTCCACGGGGACGCCCTCTCTGCCTTGACACTCTGGGAAGTTGAGGGGGTCATGTGACCCACTGGTTCTCCTTGTTTCTGAGCGAGCGGTAGATGAGACATTTGAGGAACTAAAATGCATTCTCTGCTGAAAATAGACGTGAAGGGGCACAATTTTCTCAGTTCGTCTCTGTTCATTCTACATGACTTTCTGAGCAGAGTTGACAGGCTGGTAGTTTATGTGATGATGGGGTTTCTGGGCCAGTCCACAGACCCTCAGAGGCCGTAATGTGGCTGGTGTGTGTGCTCACAGAGCCATGGAACCAGCCCCTGTGGAGCCCTCCCCCATGTATCCAGGCCCTGGCAGGTTTTTGGGGTGGGGGGTGCCCAGCCGTGGAGGATGGAGCAGACTCTGCCTCTCCCGGCCCCCCCTTTGTGACAAGCATCTGTAACTGGCAGGGGCACTTTCTACGGCTACAGAGCACAACTGTGAAACACAAGAGAAAGTCCCCACTGTGGCAGGTGAGCCCCGAGCACTGCCCCCAGGCTCCCAGGTGCACAGAGGTCTAGCTCAGGGAGCAAGTGGGAGGAGGCATTTATTTATTTATTTATTTATTTACTTACTTACTTACTTACTTATTTATTTATTATTACTTTTTTTTTTTTTTTTTAAGATTTTATTTTTTTTGAGAGAGCAGGCACACAAACCGGGGGGTAAGGGGCAGAGGGAGAGGGAGAAGCAGGCTCCCCAGCCTGACACAGGGCTCAATCCCAGGACCCTGAGATTGTGACCTGAGCCGAAGGCAGATGCTTCACCAACTGAGCCCCCAGGCGTCCCGGGAATAGGCATTTACAAGCACAGCTTTTAGGAGAAAGCCATTGTGATCTGGGCCAGACAACGGACTGCGCTCCATAAAGGAGGTGGCGGGGACTGATGGCCGCTCACCCTCTTGCCTTTCAGCACCTGTTTCCTTCCCACGGAGTACCGGCTGGAGCACAGGTGGCTCGTCCCAAGGAGGGAAGCACCCTGGGCCCATAGCACCTCAGTCAGGAAGCGGGTTGCAGAGTACGGGGCTGAGCTGTCCTGGCACGCCGGCGCCCTCCTGTGTCCCTGCACTCAGGACAGGGGCGACTGTGAGACTGGACTCGTCGGTGACCCCTCCGTCCGGTCAGACTCAGAACCCGTCAGGTGTGCGTGGGCCTGGCTTAAAGCAAAGGGACAACCCCCGATGCGATGGCGACACCCGGCACATTCTGCCCCCCAACTCTGTGTCCTTGAAGACCTCCGCTAGCTGCTCTCACTTGCCACCTGCTGGCGCACTGCTGGACCAGGCCCTGAAGCCGGTTCCCAGGAGGCCCGACATCTCTGAGCTACCGAGGATACCAAAGGTCAGAAGGGAGGACAGCGGCGGCAGACAGGCGGATGTGGCTCCCCCCAGTGAGCAGCGTGTTGAGATCCCCAGTTCCTGCATCAGCCGGCTCACGGGCAGGGAGGGCCCCGGGCAGCCTGGCCATGGTGCCCGAGCAGAGGGCGAGCCCAGCAGCAGGGGCCCACAAGAGCCTGGCCCGCACTCAGGGGGCGGCTCCCAGTCCCCCGCCTCACTGGGACCCTCGAAGGGGAAGGGTGTCAGCTCGACCTTTGAGAGCTTCAGGATCAATATTCCCGGGAACACGGCACATTCCGGCAGACTCTCCAACCCTGGCTTTTGTAACACGTTCCGGCCTGTTGACAATAAGGTGCAAAGGAAAGAGAACCCCTCGCCCCTGTTCTCCATCAGGAAGACCAAACAGCTCAAAAGTGAGATCTACGACCCCTTTGACCCCACAGGCTCTGACTCCAGTTCTGCCGGCAGCAGCCCCGAGCACCTGGGCTCTGGCCTCCTGCCCTCTGAGATCACACGCACCATCTCCATCAACAGCCCGAAGGCCCCAGCGTTGCAGACTGTGCGCTGTGTCACCTCCTACACAGTGGAGACTGTCTTTGGGACGGAGCCCGAGCCCCCTCGGGGGCCTTCCTCCAGCGGGCTCGAGCTCCGGGGTGAGGGGGCTGCTGAGAGGGCCTCCGACCTGGAGTGCGAGGGGCTGGGCAAGGGGGCTGCCGAGGGCCAGGGCTCAGCCTCCCGGGCACAGAGGCCATCCCCACTGGAGCCGTGGGAAGACAAGGACCAGCTGCCCTGCAGTACCTTCTTTGGCTCCGAGGAGCGGACGGTGACCTGTGTGACTGTAGCCGAGCCAGAGTCCCCGCCCAGCCTGGACGCACTGCAGACGACCACCCACAGGATCGTGGAGCTGAGGTCCCCTTCCTGCTCCCGCTCCACATCCAGCTCCCGTGGCAGGAAGAAAGCCAAGAGGAAGCGGGCCACTGCCAGGGAGCACAGGAGGACCCGCTCGGGCTCCCGCTCAGGTTCCCGCTCCGGGGACAGGAGCTCACCGTCGGTGTCACCACCACTGGGTGAGGACCACCCCAAGAGGCAGCAGACCAAGTCCCGGGGCCGGAGGTCTTCCAGCGACCACTCCAGCAGCCACGAGCGAGCCAAGCGGAAGAAAGCGAAGGACGAGGGCAGGAGGAGGAAGAGGGAGTCCTGGGGCCATGGCCGGCGGAGGTCCAGGTCCCGCTCAGGCAGCCCCAGCAGCTCCTCCCACGAACGCAGGGAGAGCAGGAGGAGGAAGCGGAGGCGGTCAGGGTCCAGGTCTCGGGGGAGGGAGTGCTCACCCCCCAGCAGCCTGGAGAGAGCCCGGAGGCACCGGCACCTGCGGGAGAGGAGCCCACGGGAGAGGAGCCCACGGGAGAGGAGCCGGGAGCGGCCGCGCACCAGCTGGGGCTCCCATGAGAGGAGGAAGCGTAGGTCCAGGTCACCAAGGTCGCCAAGCACGGAGCATAGGTCCCGGGAGTACCAGCGCCCTCGTTCCCATGAGAAGCGGCCGAGGCCTCGCTCCCCAGAGAGGAAGTTGGCAGCCGCTCCCGCGGAAGGGCAGAAGCCCGACAGGGAGCAACCAGCCAGGCCACCGGCCTCAGTGGGAGCAGACGCCTGCCCGGCAGGGGCCGAAGCCCACAAGGCCGTTCCAGAGGTACCGGCTGAGTGTCCGCCCGAGGATCTGGATTACGGTGACTCTGTCGAGGCAGGGCACATCTTTGAGGATTTTTCGAGCGAAGCCTTCTTCATGCAGCTGGATGACATGAGTTCCCCACCCTCCCCAGAGAGCACAGACTCCTCCCCGGAGTGGCACTTCCCACCCACTCCTTCCGTGCCCCCAGCCAGCCAGCAGCCGGACACCCGCCTGGCAGTGGCTGTCATCAGACGGGAGGTGTCGCTGATCCATGGCGAAGACGCTGCACAGCCCCCACCCCGGGCACAGAGCCCCGAAGAGAAGCCCCTGCTCCAGCAGGACGCCGCTGGGGCTGCTGTGGTGCCTAGCACCCTGGGAAGCCAGGCTGTGGGCGGGGTGCCCATGGGGAAGGAGGAAGGCCCCTCTCAGACCCCCTTGCTGCGGGCTAAGGCCCTGGTGAAGAGAGTCACCTGGAACCTCCAGGAGGCCGAGAGCGGTGCCCCTGCCGAGGAGCGAGGCCTGCGTGAGTAGGGTCCCGCAAGCACTTGTGGGGGTGGACTGGGGCAGCGTGGGAGGAAGGCCACTGGTTTGTGTGTGTGTGTTTGGGGGTGGGGGTGGCACGCGGACCTTTTCGGTCACTGGGGCAGCGTAGGCCGTGGGGCAGGGAGGTGGCTGCATCCTGGCCTGTGGTCCTTGCTGCTGGGATGCTTTTCTGGAATTTTCCAGCCAGGAAGCAGCTTCTGGCCCAGGTTGGCCACAGAGCACCCACCTCCCCTGTGTTGGCCCTCAGGGACGCCGCTCCACAGGCCCCAGAAGCCCCGGGAAGGGGTCCTGGAAACAGAAGACATGGGCCCCTCGGTGGGGTTCCAGCAGGCATCCTTCTCTGAGCCCCCTCCCCCCGGATACACACTTCCAGAGTCCAGCTTCCCCGACGCTGAGCCCTCTCAGGTGAGTGCCTGGGCTGGAGGGACGTGAGCTGGCGCAAGGCCACACAGGCTGGGGCTGAGGACTTCCCTCTCTGGCCGGGGCTCTTCCTGCTGTGGGGGTGGGGAGCGCTGCCCTGAGCTGTCCGTATTTCTGTCCAGGTTTATACACCCAACCTGCCCCCTGCCCCAGCTCTGCCCGTGAGTCTCCCGCCGTACGCACCAGCCAGCCAGCCCACGGTCCAGTTTATCCTGCAAGGGAGCCTTCCCGTGGCGAGCTGCGGGGTCGCACAGAGTCCAGCCCCAGTGCCCACGGCCCTGACCACAGCCCCCGAGTCAGCCGGCTATGCCCCCAGCACCGGCAACTCCGAGGAGAGGTCGGCCGCTCCCAGGCCTGCTGCAGAGAAGGCCAAGAATGAGGAGGTGAGTCCGGGCCCCCCCTCCGGCAGGGGCGGGCCGTGTGGCCCCCAGGCAGGGCGGTCACACGTGTGCTTGCTCTCAGTACATGAAGAAGCTGCACATGCAGGAGCGGGCGGTGGAGGAGGTGAAGCTGGCCATCAAGCCCTTCTATCAGAAGAGGGAGGTGACCAAGGAGGAGTACAAGGATATCCTTCGCAAGGCCGTGCAAAAGGTGGGTGCGGGTGGGTGGGTCTGTGCCGCCGCCTGCTGACCCAGACTGCGGGGTACCGGCCTAGGGCTGCGCAGCGAGGGCTGGGGCAGCGTGGTCACACTGCCAGAGGCCACTTCTGTTCTCCTGTCACTGTGGCTCGGAGGTGCTCAGGCTAAGTAAGCATTGGTGTTTGTGAGGGGACAGGACTGCGTCCCTGTCACCTGTTCAGCAGGCGAATAACAGAAGGTACATAACACACCACACTTGCAGGTGGGAAAGCGAGAGCCCAGGGCGTCAGGGCCAAATGTGTGGCACGCCGGCGACATGTCTCTGGCTGGGAGATGGACCCTCAGCAGCTGTGCGAGGCGGACCCAGCCGGGGGGGGGGGGTGCCCCGCTGTGTGCCTTGTGATGGGGACCCCACGGGCTCAGTCCCTGTGATCCCCAGGGAGGCTTCTGGGTCATTTGTGCCTCTCCCCCACGCCCCCAGATATGCCACAGCAAGAGCGGGGAGATCAACCCCGTGAAGGTGGGCAACCTGGTCAAGGCCTACGTGGACAAGTACAGACACATGCGCCGGCACCGGAGGGCCGAGGCCGGTGAGGAGGCGCCCGCGCAGGGCGCCGAGAGCTGAGGCTGGGCGCGGAGCTGGGGCTGCTGGCCCCTGCCCCTGAGTGATTCTGTTGGGAGTGGCAGAAGCAGAAACCTCTGAAGACGCCCAGCCAGCACTCCTGAATTCAGGGTTACCGTGATCACATGTGGTCTGTGCACCTGTCCTGCTCACAGTTTAAAACTGGACTTTTTTATATGTATATTATAGATACACAGTTTCCATTGTGTTCTAATTTATCAAAAATGGATTATCTTTAGAAACTTCTCGATTGACTCAGTACTTGAAAGGCGAAGCCTTTGGTGATCAGGAGGGGCCTGGGGGGTGGAAGGAGCTCCTTGTCCCTTCTCACAGATGGCCCGATTTTATTTTCTATAGTAATAAGGGAAGGCCATGCCCCAGTTCTCTGTTGTTCCGCTCTGTAAGTGACGCTCGTGTTTGCTGCCTCCCACAAACCAGAGCGCAGTGTTGGTGGGTCTGGAAGGCAGGGGCCCTGCGCACAGCACAGAGTCAGCTGTTTGTGGTGCCCCCCCCCCCGCCAGCACAGCTGCCAGGAGCAAACGTCTGCTGTTCCCAGAGCGTTTTGTATGCTTTGAGTAGAGTTTGTTGGCTCTAAAGTGTGTGGCCTGTTTCTTCATTGTGAAGACAGAGGAGAGTGGGTGGGGGCAGGGGTGGTCACCTCCCTTCCTGGCCCTGTAGGTCTTGTGGGCTCCCGGGAAGTCTGTGGTGCCCCTTCTGAGCTCCAGCCCCAACCCTGAGCCCACCCCTGGTCAGGACACCAGTGGGATTCTTGAGTCTTTTTTTTTTTTGAGTCCTTTTTATTGGGCTGGAGAGGGGTCTGGTCCTCAAGCCGGCTGCTCCACCTCCATGAGGAAGTGCTCAAGGTCCTCGTAGAGGCTGTTGGAGCTGGACAGGCAGAGGCCGAGGCTGCTGCTGTCCAGGGAGGACACCCCTTCTCGCTGCACGCACTCCAGGTGTGCCCGGCACAGCCGTGGCTCCAGCTGTGGGGAGGGGAGGGTGTCGTCAGGCCACAAAGGGGCTGCATGCGGCCTTGCCCCCAGGACCCCAGGCCTCACCTTCACCAGGACCAGGCTCTTCTCCTTGGGCCTCCCAGCTGACAGGTCCTGCCCAAAGCCCAGGTAGATGGTGTAGTGTGGGGAGCCCCGACGCCGGCGCGCCCGGAACTCCATCATCTCTGCAGGATAGGACTCTGGTGAACAGGGCCCCAGCAGGACAGGAGGGGGCAGGGACGGCACGGCCCCAGGTCAGGTGCGTCACTGACCTCGGAAGAAGGTGCTGAAGTCGAAGATGGGGGTGTCCTGGTTCCTCTGCAGCAGGCGGGGGGTTGTGGAGGGACTGGCAGAGCCCAGGGGCCCGCCCACCTCCCAGTAGACCTTGCACTTGCCCAGGCGCCGGGCCCACAGCCCGTGCCCCCGCAACTCCAGCTGCAGGCCAGGGGCCACGTGCTGCAACAGCTTCTCTGTGTAGTGCAGCTGCTTCTGGTCAGGGAGCTCGGCCGGGCTCGGGAAGGCCACGTGCTGGGGCTCCGTGGCCGTGGCAGCCGGGCTCGGGGGCCCGTACAGGAACACGAAGCTTGGATGCCACACCACGTCCTGCAGCACTGTGCGGCCCTTGTACATGATGGTCACATCCAGGGCCCTCAGGCTGGGCTCTGCCTGTGGTCCGGGCTGTGAGCAGCTGGGCCTGAGCAGCACCTGCTCACCGGCCCCTGGGGGGCAAGGCTCCACCTCTTGGGGGGGCTGCCAGGGCTCCAGGGCCGGGGCTGAGCCTGCATCTGGGGAGGAAAGCTTGAGCTGGCACCCGGTCCCCCAGCCCCTCCCTCCTTCACACACCCCTGGCTCCTCTCACCTGTCACCTGGGCCTGGTGCCAGGGGGCTGTCTCGACTGCCCCTGGCAGGGACGGCTCCATGTCTGGGAGCTCCGGGCCTGAGGGGGAGAATGACGGCTGGGAACAGCTATACTGGCCCAGCTGTGGCTGGCTCCTTCCTCACTCCCACCCCCACCCCCACCCTCTCCCTCTCCACAGGGACTCTGCCATCCTACCTGCTCCTGACCTGTAGCATGGAACCCTGCAAGGCTGAGCACCCCCACCCAACACAGCCTCTCACCAGGAGCCTCTGGGGGTACTGGGTCCACCCCCCATGCAGCTTCCAGCAGATGGTCCTCCAGGCAGCTCTGCTCTAGAGCCTGGAGCAAGAGGTCCTCAGCATTGCCAGCTGGGCCAGAAAGGTGGCTTGGGGCACAGGGCTCAGGGCTCAGCCCGAGCCTAGGGAGCCCGCCCTGCAGGGGAAGAGAGGGCCAGTGTAAGCAGCGCCCCAGCCCCATGAGAAGTGGCAGCCCCGACCTGGGAGCAAGGAGGGCAGAACGATCTTACCAGCAAGGGTAGGGCATCTTCAAGGGTCTTCTCCTCCCCCTGGTGAATGCCCGCACCTTCCGAGAGAGAATTGGGATCAGGGGAGAGTGGGATGAGACGCTGGAGTGGGACGCTTGGGTATGTGTCCCTGGGTAGGCCCTCAGAGCTGGGTGTCCCCTGCCATTAATCCCAGCAGGCCAAATCAGCTTTCCCTGCCCTCCCCAACAACCTGGCACCAGCCTCTTGGAGGCCAGTTTCTGAAAGCACAAATCTGCCCCAGAGGCTGTCCATCCAGTGTCTCGCAGCACCGTGTCTCTGCCCTGAACGTCCTGCCCCCTAGACGGCTGCCCTCCCCTGGGGCTCCTCACCTCTCCACCCCAGCTTGGAGCTGAGCCCGTACACTTTATGTGGGTCAGTGGGGTCCCCCGAGTTGTCTTGGAGCATCACAAAGCGCTGCGTGCTGCGCAGCGCACAGCGGAAGTTCGTTTTCCAGCTGGCGCGGAGTGCGCCCTCCAGGGCCAACTGGTCACCTCCGCCGCCGCCACTGCTGGGCGGCCACCTGCCGCGGGCGACAGCCCAGGCCTGGGGAGGGGGGTAGAAGGCGGAGCCTGGGGGCGCGGGCCAGGGCCTGGGCCGGCCCTCCCACCTGGTTGGGTTGGGGTCCCACCTTGAAGATGCGCGAGTCGGCCTCTCCCAGGTCCTTCCGCGCGAAGTGCTTCCAGGGCACGCGGAAGCGTGTGCGGGCCGCGTCCAGCCACCGCAGGCCTTCGTAGCGGCCGCTGCTGACCTCCCCCAGAAGCCAGTCTCCGAACAGCAGGCGCGGGGGCCCCCTGCGGGCGGGGCGACCGGCCGGGTCAGGGTGCGGGGCAGGCGGTGTGGCCGCGCACCGCGGGGTGGGACGGGCGCTCACCTGTCAGGAGCCACGGCCATCGCTCCCTGCAAAGGACTGGCGTGGAGAGGCAGGTGGGCCCTCCGCGGGGAGGGGTGGTCACGGCCGGCAGGCAGGTGTTGGCACAGGTGGGAAGCGGTAGGTGCTGTGGTCCAGCTGTTACAGGCGTTGGGACCACAGATGTGGTTGGGGGCTGATGGCCACGACGTTGCCGAGGTGTGGGGTTCTGGGCAGCGGTGGCGCTGATGTGACCACAAATGTGGGGGCGCACACACGTGAAGTCACAGGTGTTGAGCCAGCACCCAGACCCGGGTGGGAGGGCGCTGGGGGGCCCTGCGGAGACACCACCAGAACGGCCGCGGGGTGGGGCGTGCCCGGCGCGCCGGGAAAGCGAAACCGCGCGCGCCGGGAAAGCGAAACCTAAGCCCTAAGCCGGGAAGTGAGGGCTGCGCTGCTCGCGACCTGCGGCCTGCGGCCGCTCAGCGTGCGACCCCCACCTCCCAATCCCGCCCCGACTCCGGGACCGGACCCTCCCCGCCACCGCCCTGCTCTGCACTGCCCTCGCGCTCCACGCGGGCCAGGGGTCCGAGTACCTGCGTGCCGGGCCGCCGCGGCGGGAAGGTTCGTCTCCCCGAGACGCTGGGAACAAGCGCTTTTATGGGGACGGGCCGGGGGCGGGGCTGCAGCTGCAGCCGAGGAAGTCACGTGCTCTGGCGGCGGGTTCCCTTGTGTGGGGGAGTTCCCCAGGACCCCCCGCGCAGGTTCCTGGGTGCGGGTGGGGGTCGTGCAGGAGCGGCAGGAGTGGCCGGTCCTGCGGGGTCCAGTCACTCCTCTCCCTCAAGGCGCACCCCCGGCACATGCAGGGTTGGGGCAGGGGGCCTCTGGCAACTAACGGGGGTGGGGAGGCAGCGGGGTAAGCTGAAGACCCCACACAAAACCAGGCTCTTCTTTTTTCCAGGAAAGTGGGTCATGGAGGAGGGCGTTGGGCAAGTGGCAGCCCTACCGTTTGGATTCTTTTTTTTTTTCTTTTTAAGTAGGCTCCACGCCCAGAGTGGAGCCCAACCGTTGAATCTTTGCCGTGAAGACCCGAGCTGAGATCAAGAGTGGGCTGCTCAACCGACTAAGCCACCTGGGCCCCCCCTTGGGATTTTTTTTTTTTTTTTTTAAGATTTTCATTTTATTTAGAGAGCTTGTGGGCATGCGAGGGGAAGGGAGGGGCAGAGGGTTAGGGTCTCCGAGCGGACTCCCCACTGAGGGCAGAGCCCTACCCCAGCTGGATGCCGGGACCCAGAGATCATGACCTGAGCAGAAATCCAGAGTGCACCAGGTAACCGACTGAGCCAACCAGGTGCCCCCACCCCGCTGCCTTTGGAATCTTGAGAATTGTTCAGACAAGAATACTCAGACACCCTTGAGAATAAGACATTTGGAAAGGAATTCGTGGTGCCTTTTCATTAGGAAAAACACCGATGACCCCGAAGGGACAGTGTGGTGGTGAAGTCCTGCCTGCGGTCCTGTCCCGACGAAGCCAGCAGAGGGGGCTCTGGTTGCCCTCACAGCCGGGCCCACCTGCCCCCCTGGCCCATGGCCTGCAGCCACTGCTCCCAGCTCCCCTCACCCGGGGAGCCCCTGCACAGAGCCACAGGTCACAGTCCAGGCGCCAGGGCCCGGTGCCTCTTCGCACCGAGCGCCGGGCGCTTCCTGCCCCCACGGGACCTCACAGGCGCACTGGCTGGCACCCGGAACTTGCTTTCCAAAATGAGTGTTCCTGAGGTGGCTCCTCAGTTACCCGCAGGCCAAGAATCTTCCTGTCGGGTGGGGAGGTGGGGGATCCGCAGTGCGGGGTGCCCCCCTCCTGCGACCGTGGTTAGGCCAGGAGAGGAACTTGGGCCGCCAGCTGGCGCTGGCCTGGGAAGCCCCGCGGACGGCGGGCGCAGCAGGTGGTTTACGGGAAGCGGCGCTGCGCTCCAGGCAGGGGCAGGGGGAGGGCCCAGCGCACACCCGGCGCGGCCGCGGAGGACCCGGGGCCGGAGGGGGGCGGGGGTGTGTGGCGCGGGCGGGCCACGCCGTCCCCTCCCACGGCCGGCAGCTCCGGGGGGACTCGCGCGCAGCCGAGCTTGGAAGTTGTCGCTTTATTGTGCGCCGTGGCGTGGGGGCGAGCGGCCCCGGCCGACCTCGGGGCGGCCCGCGGGGGAGGCGGGGAGCCGAACTAGACGTAGGTGGAGCCGGCGTCCGGCGCGTCGTCGTCAGCACCCGCGTCCGCGTCCTCGTCGCTGCTGACCTCGCTGCCAGAGTCGGCGGCGCGGGCCGCGTCTGAGGCGGGCGTGTTGAGGACCACCACGTCGGCCTCAGCCCCAATGTCCTCCCCGAACCACACGGCCTTGTAGCCGCCCTCGGGCCGCCGTTCTTTGGTCAGGATGGACCTCACAGCCGCTGGGCCGCCTCCATCGCGGGCCACCTCGGGGGACTCTGGGGCGGGGCGCGCGGCCGCGGCGCTGGGGGGCTCTGGGGGCGCAGGCTCCGGGGGCTCCGGGGGCTCCGGGGGCTCTGGGGGCTCCGGGGCCGCAGCCCGGGTGGGGCCAGGTGAGGAGCGGGGAGCTGGCGCCCAGTTGTCCTCTTGGGGGGCAACAAAGGCCTGGTTGTCAAAGCGGAGGGGCTGGCGATCCTGGGGAGGGGACAGGGACAGCCAGGGCATCAACCAGGACCCCAAGCCTGCGCTGGGACCCCCACCCCTGGTGCCTTCCCCAGAGACAAGGATCCAGGCTAGTCCTTCCTTTCTCTCCGCCTCTTTCGGCCTCCTCCCCATTTTGTGGACTGTGATGTCTACACCCCATCTTTCCTCACCTCTGCCCCCTCCCCCCCGCCTCTCCCTCTCCATCTGTCCCCCTCCGGTCCTGGCACCCCAACCCCTAGGGCCTCACCAGAGCTTTTCCGGAGCAACACTTGAGCGGCTGGCCGTAGTGCTTGTGGATGAGGATAAGGAGGGCAATCAGAGCCAGAAGAAGCAGCGCGCCCAGCACCCCGCCCAGGGCCGCCATGTCCACGACAGAGAAGCGCCGGTCCTCAGCTTGGCTGATCCCTGGCTCGCCGTTCCCCGGAGTGCTGCCTCCTCCAGTCTGGGGTGGCCCTGCCAGCAACACACCACCCACTTACCGTTAGCACCCAAGCTCTTCCCCTGCTGACCTGCTCCAGGCTCTGGATGCCCTGGCAACAAGCCAGGCCTGGTATCCTCCCAGAGCTGAGGTTCTGGGGAATGGCACCACTCACCCCCCAGCTGAGGAGCTGTGTGTTCCCAGGGGCCCTTGGGGAGGCTGCTGAAGGAAGGGAGGGGAGATGGGGGTCAGTGCCCACCAGCTCCCAGTGGAAGGTGGGGGTCCAGCACCATAGGAAGGGCCATGAAGGCAATGCTGGGACCCGTGGAGAGAACAGCCTGGAATTGTAGGGCCCCCTGGACCCCAAATCTGGCTTCTGCCCCATCCTCCATACACCTTCCCCAGGTTACCTTGTCGGGGCCCCCAGAACCTGTCTCTGTCCAGGCCAGAGCAGAACCCCCCTAGGATTTCATGGTCAGTGTGGTCAGGCTGGGCCACCCTGGGGTGGGCCCTGCCCTACTGTGAGTCCCAGGACCACTCGGAGTATGAGTCAGGGAATGTAAGGGTGACTCTGGGGCAAATGGGAGGTGCTACCTGAGGTCTGTGGGGTCCTGCTGGGCCCAGGGGGCATCGGCTGAGAGGTTCCTGGCTTTAGCGTCTGTGTTGAGCCCCCGCTGGGTGAGGCTGATGGGAGGAAGGTGCTGGTTCCCACACTGGGGGGCCCCCCGGGCGTAGATGAGGCAAGTGGCCTCAGAGTTGTGCTTGAGGGGAGATGTGGGCCAGTGCCCCCCCCAGAGCTGGTCGTAGAGGGTCCCTGAGAGGGCCCTGGAGGTCTGGGGGCTTCCAAAGTGGTGCTGCTTGAGGGCCTGGTTGTTCCTCCAGCCTCTGGGGATGTGGGGGTCTCTGGGGGACCGGAGGGACCTGGGGGGCCAGGGACAGGATTCGGGCTTGCCTCTGCCCCCAGCATGCCAGCCCCAGGGAAGCCACCACCTGGGCTGAGCCGTCGCCTGGGGTGGGTCCCGCTGACTCACCTGTGGGCGGGGGCTCCTCCCACTCCAGCACCTGTATTTCCACCACAGTGGTTGCTGTGCCTGCAGTCACTGTGTTACTGGCCTCGACCTGGAGCAGAAAGGGGGCTTGTCCCTTGCAGGCCCCGCCTTAACCCCTGCCCCTTGGAGATGCCCCCCTGCCCTTACCTCTGCATAGAAGACCCCCTCATCGGCCAGCAGGGCAGCGGTCAGCACAGTCTCGCCATCCATCCGGAAGTTGGTGTTATTGGTGATGCGATATGTGATGGCAGAGTTGAGGTCCTGGACACTGCCCAGTGAGTCCTGGGTCCAGGCTGCCCCCGTGACCCCCCCAACCCACCTGCAGTGGCGCTGGTGCCTACCGGAAAGTCAGGGTCCTGGGCCCAGATCCTCAGAGGCAGGGAGGGGGCGGTTGTGTCTTTGACCTCCACGCCTGCTCCAGAGCCGCGCGCCACCCAGCCCTGGTACCGGCTCTTGGGGAAGTAGGGTAGGCTCCCAGTGGCATTTCGGGCCTCGATCCTGACCCAGGTCACCGAGTAGCGGGCACGGTCTGCCTGTTCACCCTAGGGGTAAGGGATGCCTCAGCGACCAGCGGGTCCTTGAAGGACAAGTCCTGCAGCCTGAGGCTCAGGAATGCCATGGAGGCTCAGGGCACCCACCTTGACCAGCAGAGTGAAGGTCTTTGGGCTGGGGACGCTTCTGGTCATGGTAAGGTTGCCCGAGTCAGCATCGATGGCAAACGTGCCATCTTGTCCTGCGAGGTTGGTGGGAAGGCTTGGCCTCTTGCCCCCTCCAGTGGCCTGAGGGCTAAGGTCCCAGCTGGCTCTGCCCATATGGCAAGTCCCCTGGGATGTCCTCAGCCCAAGGTGGGGATGGGGCACAGGATGGGGAGAGAAGCAGGTGTCTGGCCCTCACTCACCCTGCATGATGCTGTAGAGGATGCGCTGGTTGATGCCCTGATCCCCGTCCACAGCGTGGATGGGCCCAGGATGTAGGACGAGGGGGGCTGGCTGCAGGGACAAGGACAGGAGGAGACGCCGTGGGGCTGCTGTGACAGCCCCAGCTCACCCTCCGGCTCCTTCAAGGGGAAACTCGTCTTTTGCACGATTGCCCACCACACGCCTCACGATCCGTTGCTACTGAGTTAATTTGCTCAAAGACATCTGATTGATCTGAATGACAGGAGTTTCAAGAGCTAACACACACGGGACAGGGAGAGGTCACGGGGAGTCAGACTCGGGCCTCTCCGTAGGGTGGGAGGCCCTGGAGCCCGTGTCCAGGCCCCGCTGTTATCCGGTGCCTCCCTGGGCCTCTCAGGCCGGAGCAGGGACGTCAGCTGGTCAGAGACGCAGCTGCCCCCTGGAGCAGCGCCGTGGCCCCTCCACACCACCACCCTCCCAGCCCACTTCACTGGGTTCCCAAGGCGCTGCCTGGCTCTGCCCCAGGACCGCCGCACCTACGTTCACAGGGTTTGCTCACCACTCACCACCGCGTGGTTGGGTGGGATTGGCTTTCAGAGGAACGTTCGTATGAAAATCGCAACCAAATTTGGCCCCATGGCCCCCAGGCCCCACCCCGATGCCCATCCTGCCCCTTCCTGCCCCCAGTACCAGTTTGTGCCCCAGGGGGACAGCCCCGTGGTACTCAGCGTTGATGCAGATGTAAGGGTCTGAATAGCCACAGGGCAGGAACCAGGGGGGGCGAAGGTCAGCAGGCTGCACCTTCAGTTCCAAGGTGGCTGTGGCCGTGTGGCTGGGCTCTGCATTCTCCTCCTGTGTGTCCTGCAACAGCGGAGCCTGGCTGGATCAGGCCTGGGGGTCCAGGGCCGGGGGCAGCTCGGGTGGGGACCTGAGCATCCGGGCCTGCTCACCCGCACCAGCAGCCGGAAGGTAATGTTCTGCCATGAGTAGAAGTCCAGTGGCTGGTCCAGCCGCAGGGCAGGGAGGTTGGTACCCACCAAGGAGAAGAAGTTACTGGCGCCCTGGGGAGGCAGAGGACGGGACTCAGCCTGGGACCCTGGGAGGACACAGAGAGGGGGGATCCTTGAAGGGGGGGTTGGAGTTGGTGTAGGGGTGGGGGGGATGACACTGACCGGGGTCACCTCCTGGAGGGTATAGAACAAGATGTCATCCTTGTCGAGATCCCGGGCCTCCAGTTCCGTCTCAGGGATGACAGTGGTATTCACTTTAGTGTCCTGGGGGATGCAGGGGGAGCGGTTTGGCTACACCCTTGACCCCCACGGACGGATCCCTGAGGCCAAGCCGCTGACCCCTCACCCCAGGCTCCTCTCACTCACCTCAGGTATTTTCTTCACCTTGATTTTAAAGGGGAACTCGGGCGCGTTGTCATTGATGTCCAGCACGAACACCAGCACTCTCAGCTGGGTCACCTGTGGGGACAGGGTGGAGTCAGCAGCAGTGTGCTCTGATGGACACGACAAGCCGTCTGCCCTGGGCCGCTGCTCTGCAGGGACTACACACAGACCACAGACAGCAATTCTGTAGCACCCACGGTGGCCAGTGCCCTGGAGGAAAAGAGCACAGGGGCTGGGTGGGGTGCGGGCGCCGGCAAAGTCCCAGATGAGAACAGTGGTAAAACACTTGAATTGCTTCAAAAATAATTCTCAAAGAAAAGGAAGAAAGGAGAACCCATAGATTGAAAGAGGCTTAAGAGGGGAGCCCGGCTGGCTCAGTGGGAGGAGGAAGTGACTCCTGATTTCGGGTTGTGAGTTCAAGCCCCGTGTTGGGGGTAGAGATGACTTAAACAACCAAACTAGAAAGAAAAGAAGGAAGGAAAGAAGAAGGGAGGAAGGGAGGAAGAGAGGGAGGGGGGAGGGAGGGAGGGAGGAAAGAAGGAGGGCGCTTTAGAGAAGTAGCGGCCAGTCTCAACAGGTGGGCTTTGCTGGGGTCTCTGTTACTGTGGGAAAGGGCGGACATCAGGTGTCATGTGACGCTGAGGAGTTCCTTTTTCCAGGTGGCAACAATATTATGTTTATGTTTAAGAAGTGTTCTTATCTTTTAGAGACTCATCCCGAGATATCTGTGGGTGGTGTGCTGCAGTGTTCGGGTGGGGGCACCCAGGGGCTCCGAGCACAGGAGACCATGGTCAGTGGCTCCTGCCGAGATGGCAGGCGCGTGGGGGCCGGGCTTGCAGCTTAGAACAGAGCGGTCGGTGCTTCTCTGAGAAGGTGATCTTGGAGTGAAGACGCAAGACCATGAGAGAGGGAGGCAGGTGCACAACTGGGGAGAGGGCTCAAGGCCAGCCCGAGTGGGGTCGGGGTCCATGCACCCAGCCTTGCCCACCGCACAATCCATTTGGCCTCGACTCTGAGTGAGAAAGCAGCCAAAGGCGTCCATTTGCTTGATCAGAGCGTTCTGCCACACTGAGAGCGGACTGGCCAAGGCCAAGAGAGGAGCAAGCAGACCAGTTGCCAGTTGGAAGTTTCCAGAAAGGAGATGCTGGTGGCCAAGGCTCTGGTTGGTTTGGAGTCCAGCTTGAGGCAGAGCCCACAGACTTGCTTGTCGACAGAAAGATGTGGGGGAGAAAATGGCGGGAGGGAACTGGCAGGGTGAGGTGCCTTCCGTGTTGGGGAGTCTCTGCTGGGGGTCTGCATCTCGGGCAGAGGCTGGGCTGGAGGAAGTGTGGACACCAACATACCACAGAGAGTGGCCCTGGACCAGGCTGAGCAGAGTGCAGAGGTCCGAGCCTGGAGTGTGTTGATGTCACAGGTTGAGGGAGGCCACAAGGGGGCCGGGGGATTCGGGGGTACTCACCACGGTGTCGCCACTTCTGCACTCCAGGTGCGCCTGCAGCATCGTGTTCTCCTGAGGGGGCAGAGAGGTGTCGGGGATCACCTGCCCAGCTGACCACAGCACGCTGGCCCCACGTCACAAGTGAGGAGACAGGCAGAGAGGGTCCCCAGCATCCGTGCTAAGTCCAGAGGGCATCGGGGGCCCAGGCAGCTCCATCCCCCAATGGCCCTACCCGCCTTGGGGCCCAAGAGGGGTCAGTCGTTGCCTGGGGAGGGGGGGTGGGCACAGAAGCCTCAGACCCCTGGAATGCCCTTGTCCGGGGAGGGGTGTGGTGGACGCACAGGTCCTATGGAGGGTGAGCCACCCAGCGGCCCCCATTGGGGTGTCCGCCCAGGTCTGCCGTCTGCACCTCATAGTCAGGAGTCACGTTGAGAAACAGCTGAGTCCCCTGGATCCAGAACGCGTAGGGGGTGGACGACGGCCCGAGGGTCACCTGCTGGCCCTTGGGGACGTAGATGTCAGCCAGGGGCCCGCTCTGATTCGTGTTCTCCTGGACTTCGAAGAAGTTGTTCACAGAGCAGACTGGAAAGTTGGAGAGGAAAGGTCAGTGCCCTCCTGGCGCCTGCCTGCCTGCCTGCCTGCCGGCCACCCAGTCCACCTGCCCCTGCCCCACAGGTACCCTGGGCCTGAGCCGTGGCCATGAGCAGTGGCAGCAGCAGGGCCCAAGCGCCCATCTTGGCGGCCGTCAGCCGGCCGGACCCTCTGAGCAGCTGGTGGTGGCGTCTCAGCCTGGGCGACCTTCGCCCCTGCCAGGCACCGCCCCACATTATGATCCTTTACAAGCCACCGGCCTCCACCAAGGGGGTTCCCGCTGGCCGCCTGGCCAGGCCTGGCCTGTTGCCGGGAGGGGGAGATCCAGTGGTTCCCCACCAGAGCTGGGCCACACGCAGGGGCCAACGGGGCTCAGCTCTCAGACATCGAGGCATGACGCTGAAGGCGCTCAGGACACCTGAGTGGGCCTGGGGAGGCAGCTGGGGGGCGTGGCTGGGTGGGCAGAAGCTGGGGCAGGGGGTTAGGGGCTGGGGGTGTAGGGACTGGGGCAGGGGCTCAGGCCTGGCTTCTGTGTTGGCTGTACCCACCCCTCCCTCCCAACCCCGGCTGCCCCTCTGCTGGCCCCTTCTGCCAGAATCATCTTGGAGCAAGGTTCAGGCCCCAGGTGTGCCCTCCAGGTGTGCCCTCCAGGGCACCTCCTCTCCCCACACCAACCGTCTAGGTCTGGAAGGAAAAGGCTGTTTGTGTCCTAGGGTCACCCCTGCCTATCCTGGAAACAAGCCCGTTTCCTCCGAGGAGGTGGGGTGGGCAGGGCCACAGAGATGGGGATGGGTGCTGGGAGTTCCTGGGGGGAGCCCGGGTCCCCATGGGTTCTGATGTTTGACAAAGGGGTTTCTGGCAAGGCTCCTTGGCCCAGGCCCCCAGCTGCCCTACCCCCAAGCCCCCCCCCACAGCTGGATGGGGACAGGAGGGAGGGGCTGCTGTGATGGTGGGGGCTGTGGCCCTTCTGCTCTCTAGGCCTTTGCCTGGTGGCTGCACACCCCCCAGGCTCCTGGCCTCGCCCCCCGTGTGGGTGGTGCCTCCATGGCTTCCAGAGGCCCCAGCTCCTCCTGGGGTGCCATCGCGGTCCCCACTGCGCAGGCTCAGATGGGTCAAGCCATGTGAGACCACAGAGCCTGGAGAGGAGCCCCGACTCGCTTGGAGAGGACGCCTGGGCCCCCGGGTGACAGCGAGCCCATCACCGCTTCCTGCCCGAGCCTCCTTGCCCCCCAACTCCCTCCCCACCTGCTCCACACGCTGACACATGGCCTCTAGGGCAGATGTCCTGTGCCCCCCACCCGCCCACCCAGAGCTCCTGAGTGCTGAGCGGATGACAGGGATGCAGATGGGTCTCTGGGGAGCCCAGTCAGCAGGACAGGAGAGAGAAGGGAGATGAGGCGCCCCACTGGCTTCCCAGGTTTAAAGGGCAGCTGGGTGTGGCCATTGTGCTAGAAGCTGCGGTCAGGCCCCCCCGCTGCATTCTGACAGCCCTGCCCTGGGAAATGGCGCAGAGTGAGCTCACAGGGCCGGTGTCTGAATTCCTCCTTTATTGGTGACAAGTGCAACCCCTCCTCCTCCTCCCCACCCCCTCCCCTGCCCAGGCTCCACTCCGCTCCCCTTGGGGTGGTGGGGAGGTCCCTTCTTCCTCAGGACGTCTTCTGTGTCACCTCCGCTGCAGGGACAGCTGGCCCTGAAAACGTGGCCCCAGACCGGGATCCAGGAGGCAGCTGGGGAGACCAGGCCTGATCCAGGGGCTCCCTCAGGGGCATCCTGTGGAGACAGCCAGGTTAGGGGCTGGAGACTGCTGCCCACCTGGGGAAACGGCCTCCTCTGGTCACCAGCGCTGTGTCACCTTCCCACACCCTGCCCGCTGCCGCGACCGGTTCCTGCCACAGACCCGGGGCGCCCCGCGGGGACCGGAGCCGGGGGGCGTGGACGGCGGTGGTGCTCACCAGGCCTGCAGGGTGGACGTGCCCGGCCAGTGCAGGCAGAGGCGGCCCTCCGCCGGCGTGGTCCGGCTCGTGCTGTTCTCTGTGTCCTGCTCGCTGCCCCCCGCCCCAAGTCAGAATTAGTCCTGGCGGGGGGGGGCGCCCACCCGCCGCCGCTCCCCGCTCCCAGGGCTAGCGCCCGCAGCCCTCACCTGCGCTTCCCCACCAGGCCCTGGAGCAGCCGCTGCAGCCGCGCGCTGTCCCGCAGGCGGCTGAGCTCGCTGGTGAACGTCCCATCCGAGTGCCGCGGGGCCCTGCGGGGGGCGGGGGCGGGGGGCGGGGGGGCGGCGGGCCGTTTCAGGGC
>NW_023270418.1:37752133-37798058 GCF_011800145.1 Mirounga leonina | reverse complement strand
GCGCCCGGGCACCGACGCGTGGGCCGGCGGGGGTGGGGGGCCCCCGGGGGTGGGGGGCCCCCGGGCGAGCTTGCGGCCGGAACGGCATGTGCAAAGCCTCCGAGCCTTGCCCGCAGGCTCTTCGGAGGCGCTGCGGGGGCGGCGCTGGGCGAAACCATCCGCAGGGCCCTTTCCGCGCTAGGCGCAGAGGCGGGCTCGGGAGGGGAGAGGCGCGAGGGCGGAGGCCGGGCGAGGGGGGGGCGGCCCGGAGCCTCGGAGACGCTGGGCGAGCGGTGGGAATGAGGGAGGCTGGGTCTGTATGCCTCTTGCCTGGCTTTGCCGCTCCGTTTTCCTGTAAACCTAAAACTGCTCTTTAAGAAAATCTACTAATTACTTTTAAATGAATGTAAAGTTTGGGGCATCTGGCTGGCTCAGCCGGTAGGGCATTCGATTCTTGATCTTGGGGTCGTGAGTTCGAACCCCACATTGGGTGTAAAGATTACTTAAACGAATAAAGTAAACTTAAAAAATATAAAATCTTTTTTAAATGAATGTAAAGGGGCGCCTGGGTGGCTCAGTCGTTAAGCGTCTGCCTTCGGCTCGGGTCATGATCCCAGGATCCTGGGATCGAGCCCCACATCGGGCTCCCTGCTCCGCGGGAAGCCTGCTTCTCCCTCTCCCACTCCCCCTGCTTGTGTCCCCTCTCTCGCTGTGTCTCTCTGTCAAATAAATAAAATATTAAAAAAATAAAATAAACTGAATGTAAAGTTTAACACAAGAACTACTATTTTATAACTTCATTTACTAGATTCATAATTTCCGTTTAAGGATTTCATTAGTACCGGTTTCTGACTTAATCCTATATTGACTAAGCGGGAGTAACGCGGCTGCCCGCCTTTTTCCCTCCGGTCGGTCTGCATCTCCACCTCCTGTCCATCCCAAGCCCGCATGCAGGCTCAGACCTCTCCAAGCCTCGGGAGGTTCAAATGAAGGGCGCCCGGAGGCTGAGATCCAGCTCTGCCTGCAGCCCGCCTCCACCAAGGAGTCTGAGGCTTGGGGTGGCCTCCACATCGTCCTGGCCTCCACCCTCGCGCCTCTCCCCTCCCGAGCCTGCCTCTGAGGCGCTGGGGCCCCTCTATGCTTAACGGACTGAGCCACCCAGGCCCCCTGAATAATAGACGCTTATCAGATACGTGATTTGTAAATATCTTCTCCCATTCTGTGAGTTTTCTTTTCACTCTCTTGGTAGTGTCCTTTGATGCACAAAAGATTTTAATTTTATGAAATCCAATTATCACTTGTTTTGTTTGTGCTTTTGGTGTTATGTTTAAGAAACATTGCCAAATTCAAGGTCATGAAGATTTGCTCCTATATTTTCTCCTAAGATTTCTACAGTTTTAGATCATATATTTAGGTTTTTGATCCATTTTGAGTTATTTTTTGTATGTAGTGTGAGGTAAGATTCGACTTCATTGTTTTGCATGTGGATACTGAGTTGTCCCAACACTGTGTGGAAGAAACTCTTCTCTCGTTGAATACTCTTGACACCTTTGTTGAAAATCAATTGATTTGGGGGTGCCTGGGTGGCTCAGTCGTTAAGCGTCTGCCTTCGGCTCAGGTCATGATGTCAGGGTCCTGGAATTGAGCCCTGCATCGGGCTCCCTGCTCAGCGGGGAGTCTGCTTCTCCCTCTGCCCCTCCCCCTGCTTGTGCACTCACATTCTTTCTCTCTGTGTCAAATAAATAAATAAAAATCTTTTAAAAAATCTATTGATTTTAAATGTACGGGTTGATATCTGAATTTTAAACTCTATTCCATTGATCTATTATGTCTAACCTTATGCCGGTACCATACTGTTTTGATTCCTGTAGCTTTGTAGTAAGTTTTGAAATCAGGAGCTGTGAGTCCTACAACTTTGTTTTTCTTTTTCAAGATCATTTTAGTTAATTGTGGCTCCTTACATACACTTCCATATGAATTTAGGATTCACTTTTCCATTTCTTTTTTTTTTTTTAAGATTTGATTTATTTATTTGACAGAGAGAGACACAGCGAGAGAGGGAACACAAGCAGGGGGAGTGGGAGAGGGAGAAGCAGGCTCCCGGCCGAGCAGGGAGCCCGATGCGGGGCTCAATCCCAGGACCCCGGGATCACGACCCGAGCCGAAGGCAGACGCTTAACGACTGAGCCACCCAGGCGCCTAGTGGCTTTTCCATTTCTTTAAAAAAGAAGCCAATGGGGTTTTGATAGGGAGCGTATCAAATCTATAGATCAGTTTGGTGAGAAAGGCCATCTTAACAATATGAAGTCTTCCAAGCCATGAATATTGTCTTCTTTAATCTCCCCCAGCAATTTTTTTTTAAGATTTTATTTATTTATTTGACAGAGACACAGTGAGAGAGGGAACACAAGCAGGGGGAGTGGGAGAGGGAGAAGCAGGCTTCCCGCTGAGCAGGGAGCCCGACATGGGGCTCGATCCCAGGACCCCAGGATCATGACCTAAGCCGAAGGCAGACGCTTGACAACTGAGCCACCCAGGCGCCCTCCCCCAGCAATGTTTTATAGCTTTCAGTGTACACATCTTTTACCTTCTTGGTTAAATTTTTCTTTCTTTCTTTTTTTTTTTTTTTTAAGATTTATTCATTTGAGAGAGAGAGAGCACAAGTGGGAGGGCAGAGGGAGAGGGAGAAAGAATCCCAAGCAGACTCAGAGCTGAGTGTGGAGCCCAACAAGGGGCTCACAACCCTGAGATCATGACCTGACTTGAAAGCCAGAGTCGGACTCTCAGCCAACTGTGCCACCCAGATGCCCTGCTGAAATTTATTTCTAAGTGTTTTATTCCTTTTTTTTTTTTTTTGGTGGGCAGCAAAAGGGTTTATTGAATGATAGTGAAATGTATTGAGTGATAGTACAAGGTTCTGGAAGAGGGAGGGGACCCTAGAGGGTTGCCCTCTAAGTATTTTGTTCTTTTTGGTGCTATTACAAATAAATTGTTTTCTTAATTTCATCTTTGAATTGTTCGTTACTAGTGTATAGAAATAAAACTGATTTTTATATGATGATCTCATATCCCATAACTTTGCTGAATTTATTTATTAGCTGTAATAGGGTTTTGTTTTGTTGGATTTTCTATGCATTAGATCATGTCATCTGCAAATAGAAATAGTTTACTTTTTCCTTTCCAATTTTGGATACGTTTTATTTCTTTTTCTTGCCTAGTTGTTCTAGCCAGAACTTCCAGCACACGATGAAGAGAAGCAGCAGAAGTGGGTATCCTTGTCTTTTTCTTGATCTTAGGAGAAAAGCCTTCAGTCTCTCACTATTGCATGTAATGTTTGCTGTGGGTTTTTGATAGATGTCCTTTATCATGTTGAGGAAGTTTCTATCTTTTTTTTTTTAAGTTTCTTTCAATTCACAGTTTATTGAGACTTTTTATCATAGAAAGGTATTGGATTTCATCAAATGCTTTTCCTGCATCTGTTGAGATGATTAAATGGGTTTTCCCCCTCTGTTCAAGTAATGTGATGTATTATATTGATTGAGTTTTGTCTGTTGAATTACCCTTGCATTCCTGGAATAAATCTGCACTTAGTCATAGTGCATAATCCTTTGAAAAATGCTGCTGGATTAAGTTTGCTTATATTTTGTTGAAGAGTTTTGTATATATATTTATAAGGGATATTTATCTGGAGTTTTCTTTCTTGTGATGTCATTGTTGAGCTCTGAGAGTTCTTTATATATGTTGTGTACAAGTCATTTGCTGAAAATGTAATTTGCTGATATTTTCTTCCATTCTATGAGTGGAAATTTTTTTAACTTTTAAAAAAAGATTTTATTTATTTATTTGAGAGAGAGAGAAAGCACAAGCAGGGGGAGGGGCAGAGGGAAAGGGAGAAACAGACTCCTCGCTGAGCAGGGAGCCCCATGCTTGGCTCCATCCCAGGACACTAAGATCATGACCTGAGCCAAAGGCAGACCCTTAACCACTGAGCCACCCAGGAGCCCCAATCCTGTACCTGTTTTGTCAGATTTCTACGTATTTCATTTATTATTATAGCTGTTGTAAATGGTGTTGTGTTTTTACTTTTTAATTTTGGCTTCCAGTTACTTGGTGCTGGTGTATAGAAATACAATTGATCTTTATGTGTCAACTTTATATCCTGCTACCTGGCTAAGCTGACTTATTAGTTCTAGGAGCTTTTGTAGATTCCTTGGGGTTTTACTTAGACAGTCATGTTGTCTGTGAATAGGGGCAGTTTTACTTCTCCCTTTCCAATCTGGATGTATTTTATTTGTGTATTTTTTTATTGCTTGATTGCCCTGGCTAGAATGGTAGCACAGTGTTGAATAAGAGTGGTGAGAATGGACATCCTTTTTCCTGAGTTTAGGTGGAAGGCACTCAATCTTGCATCATGAAGTGTCATGCTGACTGCAGGGTTTGAAGACGCCTTTTGTTGGGTTGAGGGAGTTCCTTCTAGTTCTAGATTGTTAAGCACTTTTATCATGAGTGCATGTTGAATTTTGTCAAATGTTTTCCTCCATCAGTCAATATGATCATGTGGTATTTCTTCTTTGGACTGTTAATTGGTATTTTACATTAATTCAAGGCCATCCTTCTTTTTAAATTAAGTAGTTAATGCTATGAATTTTCCTCTGAGCATAGCTTTAGCTCCACCTCATAAATTTTGATATGATGTATTTTTATTTTCTTTTAGTTCAAAATATTTTCTAATTTCTCATTCGACCCATAGATTACTTAGAATTGTGTTAATTCCAAAACTTTTGGAGATTTTCCTGTTATCTTTCTGTTGGTTTCTAATTTTATTCCTTTATGGTCAAAGAACATACTTTGTAAGATTTCCATTCTTTTAAAAAATTTGTTAAGCTTTCTTTTTTGATGCAGAATATGGTCTATCTTGGTGAACACTCCATATCTATTTGAAGAGAATATGTACTTCTCTGTCGTTGGATGGACTGTTCCATAAATGTCAAATATATCTACTTGGTTGATGGTTATTCAGATTCTTCTATAGCTTTGCTGATATTCTGTCTACTTGTCTATTGAGTAAGGAGAGATTCTTAAACTATCAAACAATTCTTGCAAGCCAAATAAGCATTATCTCAAATGTTTCAAGCATCCCATAAAATTCTGCAGTAAATGGTTACAAAACTGGCTCCAGCATCAGCGCAAGTGTCACCACTAGGGTGACAGCTCCAGCTTCTGTCTGATTCTAGAGGTTATAGACATACTCATCAGTCCCAGGAGGATGGAGTGGCCTTCGAGGCTGCACATCCCAGCTTTCACCAGCCAGAGGCTGTGGACAGAATTAGGACATCCTTCTGTCAGGCTGAGCTGCCCAGCTTTGCATCTTTTTTTTTTTCTTTTTTAAGATTTTTATTATTTATTTATTTATTTATTTATTTGAGGGAGAGAGAGAGAGAGCAAGAGGGAGCAGGGGGAGCAGCAGAGGGAGAGAGAGAAGCAGATGCCCCACTGAGCAGGAAGCCCAACATGGGGCTCGATCCCAGGACCCTGGGATCATGACCTGAGCCGAAGTCAGATGCTTAACCGACTGAGCCACCCAGATGTCACAGCTCTGCACCCTTTATTGAGCATCACTGAAGCCTTGGTCTGCAGACCTGGGATCACAGACATTTTGTGAAGCTTAATTTACTATTTATGGCTACTCTTTTTGATGTATGGTTCTATGAATTTTAAAAAATAGTATTCAGGGTGCCTGGCTAGCTCAGTCAAAGGAGCATGTGATTCTTGATCTCAGGGTCATGGGTTTGAGCCCCACATTAGGTGTAGAGCTTACTAAAAGAATAAACTTTTGGGATGCCTGGGTGGTTCAGTTGGTTAAGTGTCTGCCTTCAGCTCAGGTCATGATCCCGGGGTCCTGTCGGACTCCCTGATCAGCGGGGAGTCTGCTTCTCCCTCTGCCCCTGCTGCTCCCCCTGCTTGTGCTTTCTCTCTCTCTCTGACAAATAAATGAATGAAGTCTTAAAAAATAAACTTTTAAAAATAAATAATATATTCAACTTTGTAAGCACCACCAGTTCGATCACTCCAAATTCCCTCATTTTATTGTGAGCCCTGACTCTGAGCCCCTCGTGGCCACTCTTCTAAATGTGTATGTACCTCACAAGAAATCTTCAAAGTACATCTGGCTAGAACTGAGCAGAGAAATAGAGAAACCCACAACTATACGTGGAGGATTCAGCACTCCTCTCTCAGTAATTAATAGAACAGATAGAAAGTTAGCAAGGACATAGAAGGTCTGCCGAGCTGCATTCTGATCTGACTGACATTTACACACCTCTCCACCTAATAGCAGCAGAACACACATGCTTTCCAAGTACACACGGAACATTTGTCAAGACAGATTGATTATATTCCAGGTCATAAAATAAACCTTAACAAGTTTAAAAGAATTGAGGTCCGACGCAGCATTTTTTCCTCACTATAATGGAACAGACTAGAAGTAAATAACAGAAAGGTAATAAGAAAATCTCCAGGGCGCCTGGGTGGCTCAGACGGTTAAGCGTCTGCCTTCGGCTCAGGCCATGATCCCAGGGTCCTGGGCCCACGTCCAGCTCCTGGCTCAGCGGGGAGCCTGCTTCTCCTTCTCCTTCTGCCTCTTCCCCTGCTCATGCTCTCTCTCTGTATCTCTGTGTCTTGAATGAATAAATAAAAATCTTAAAAAAAAAAAAAAGTAAAGAAAATCCAAAAGAAAATTTGGAAACGAAACAACATAGTTCCAAGTAACCATGGGTCACAGAAGTCTCAGGGAAAGAAGAAAACATTTTTAACTGAACGTGATTGATCGAACACGCAGAAATGTGTGGGATGCACCTCAGAAGGACATTTATAGCATTAAATGCTTATGTTAGGAAAACAATGGCCGCACAAACTAGAAAAAGAACAAATTAAGCAGAAAGGAAACAGGATGAAAGAAAGAATAGAGATAAAAGCAGAAATTAATGAAATTGAAAACAAAACAAACTATAGAAAAAAATCAATGAAACCAAAAGTTGGTTCTTTGAAAAGATCAGTAAAATTAATAAACCTCTAGCAAGACTGACCAAGAAAAAACACACACTTTAAGAATAAGGGATGAGGGATGAAAGGGGCGCCTGGGTGGCTCAGTCATTGAGCGTCTGCCTTCGGCTCGGGTCATGATCCCAGGGTCCTGGGATCGAGCCCCGCATCGGGCTCCCTGCTCCGCGGGAAGCCTGCTTCTCCCTCTCCCACTCCCCCTGCTTGTGTTCCCTCTCTCGCTGTGTCTCTCTCTGTCAAATAAATAAATAAAATCTTAAAAAAAAAAAAAAAAGAATAAGGGATGAAAGAGGCATTGGCAACAGAAACCTCAGAGATATAAAAAGGTTAATAAAGGAACATATGTATAAACAACTCTAGGCCCTTACATTTGAAAACTATCATGAAACATATCAACTCCTTGGAAGACACACTACCGCATGCCCTCAAGAAGAGACAGACAGCCTGAACAGCTCCATGTGCATTAAAGAAACTGATCTTCATAGTTGGAACTCATCCAACAAAGAAAACTCCAGGCCCAGATGTCTTCGCTGGCAACTTATTCCAACTGAAGGAAGAAGAGTTAACATCAATTCTACACAATCTGGTACAGAAAAGAGAACTGAAGGGAGCACTTCCCAGCTCAATTTAGGAAACCAGCACTACTCTGCTGACCCAACCCCAAACCAGATAGAAACAACGGAAGAAAAGAGAACCACGGCCACAAAACTCCTTGACCGACATTACCGAATTGAATCCAGCACTATATGGAAAGGTGGGTAATGCCATGACCAAATGGGCTTCATGCCAGGAGGGAAAGCCTGGCTCAGCATTCCAAAACCCATCCCCGTGCTTCACCACATCAGCAGCCTAAAGAAGAGAAGCCATTTGACCATCTCAGTAGATGCAGTAAAAGTATTCGAGAGATTTCGACATCTGTTTGTGTTGAGGCCTCTCAGAAAACTAAGAATAGAATTTCCTTAACTTAAAGAGGAACCAACCCCCACAGCTGCCAGGACACTTAATGGTGAAAGATGAAAGCTTTCCCCATTAGACTGAGAACAAGGCAAAGATGTTTGCTTTCACCATTTCTGAACAACATTATGTTCAAGTTCCCGTTAGTAAAATAAGGAGGAAGAAAGGAAGGAAGGAAGGGCGTCCAGATAAGAAAGGGAGAAATAAAATGGTCTCTACTCATGAAAAAGATAATTGTCTATTTAGAAATTCTGATGAAAAAAATCCTTGCATTAATAGGTTTTAGCAACAACAAAGGACACAAAACTATTTCTACATGTTAGCAATGAACAATTGGAAATGATATTTCTAAAAAGAACCATTTACCAATCATATCAGAAGCCATGACATATTTAGTTATGAATCTTACAAAATATGCGCAGGATCTGTATGCTGAAAACAAAATACTGATGAAAGAAATCAAAAGGAGAGATATACTGTGTTCATAGACTGGAAGACTCAACATCGTTGAGATGTCAGTTTGCCCTAAATTAGTTGCATAGATTCAACACAATCCCAATCAAATTCCCAGCAGGACTATATTTGTAGATAGAGACAAGCTGATTTTAAAATTCATATATATACACGGGCGCCTGGGTGGCTCAGTTGGTGAAGCGTCTGCCTTCGGCTCGGGTCATGATCTCAGGGTCCTGGGATCGAGCCCCGCGGTGGGCTTCCTGCTCAGCGGGGAGCCTGCTTCTCCCTCTCCCCCTGCTTGTGCTCTCTCTATCTCAAATAAATAAAGTCTTCTAAAAAATCCATACATACAGACAAAAGAACTAAAATAGCCAAAACAATTTTGTGAAGGAATAAAGTTCAAGGACTGCTAGAGCCTGATTTCCCAAATTACTATAAAGCTAGAGTAGTCAAGGCTGTGTGTCCTTGCTGAAAGGACAGATGTATAGACCTGTAGATAATGGGATAGAAGAGAGAGTAAAAAAATAGCCCAACACAAATACAATCAAGGGATTTTTTTGACAGAAGTTCAAAAGCAATCCAATGGAGAAAAGATAGTCTTTTCAAGAAATTATGCTCAGCTGACTGGACAGCCATAGGCAAGGAAAAAAAGAAAGAGCCTCAACTCATACCTTACACGTAAAAAAAATAACTCCGATATGAGGATGAAGTGACAAGCTACGATCTGGGAGAAAATATTTTCACATCATGTATCTGACTCTTCTTTTTTTCCCCCCATTTATTTATTTATTTTTAATTTATTTGAGAGAGAATGAGAGCGAGAGAGATCACAGAGGGAGAGAAAGAGGGAAAAGCAAACTCCCCGCTGAGCAGAGAGCTCAATGTGGGGCTGGATCCCAGGACCCCAGGATCATGACCTGAGCTGAAGTCAGACTCTTAACCGACTGAGCCACCCAGGCGCCCCACTTTTTTTTTCCATTTTAGTATGTGATGGCATGTCATTGTGATTTTTGTTGTCATTTCCCTGATGACTAATGATATTGAGCACTTTCTCATGTTTATTGACCATTAGAGTTCTCTTTTGTAATGTGCCTCTTTGATCTTTTGCCCTTGTTGAAAATTGGACTGTATTTTCTTACTGATTTGATGCAGTTCTTTGTGTATTCTGGATCCACATCCTTTATCAGAGATCTGTATTACATATGTCCTTTCCCAGTCCAGACTGCCTTTTCATTCTTAATGGTGGCTGACATCTGGGGACCAGGAGGAAACTCCAAGTGGATCAGAGGCTAGGCTAGATTCACTACTTGGCATCCAACCCAAGGTCGCAGAGCCTTCCCTGCCTTGGACTTCTGTCCTGTGAGAAAGTGAAGTCCTCCTGGTCCAGTCACTAGTATTGTGAGCTCTCTTGTTCAAGGCTTCAGAAGGGAAGAAAGCCTGCCTGTCCCTCCCCCGTGGGCCCCCTGATGGGGCTTCCCTCTGGTCACCCGACACAACCTCTCATGCCCCAGGGCGTCCCCCACCCAGCAATGATTGCAGGCCCCAGTCTGCGGCCCTGCACCCCATCCCCTGAAGCAGCCTCTCCTCCATGACGGGGACCCTGCCCAGTTACTCTCCAACAATGGCCACTGCCTGGTGCTGACTTCATAGCCTGAAACGAGATAACAGGAGGAAGGAGCATGACAAGCGCTTACGGAACTTTGCAATCGTCATGGTTGTGCCTGCTCTTTAGACTCACATTACCTGAGTCACTGCCTTCTTCACCCTCTCAGCCTGCACCTGCCAAACCCACAAACTCACTGGATCTTGGGGCCATCTCAGGTCCATTACCCCCACCTGCCAACAACATGGATCTGTGTGAAAGGGATGGAGGTGTTAAATGCAACTCAGACCTAGATACCTGTCTACACACATACCCTGCACACACCTTACTTATATTAATTTTTTAAGATTTTATTTATTTCTTTGACAGAGAGAGACACAGCGAGAGAGGGAACACTAGCAGGGGGAGTGGGAGAGGGAGAAGCAGGCTTCCCGCCGAGCAGAGAGCCCAATGTGGGCCTCGATCCCAGGACCCCGGGATCGTGACCTGAGCCGAAGGCAGACGCTTAATGACTGGCCACCCAGGCGCCCCACCTTTCCTATATTAGATCCATGTGATTTCACTCCTTATGACTCTCATTATGGCTTTTTTTTTTTTCAGAGTCCTTGTTTTCTCTTTAAGGTTTTATTTATTTATTTGAGAGAGAGCGAGAGCGAGAGCAAACATCCAAGGGGTGGGGCGAAGGGGGAGGGAGAGGGAGTCTCAAGCAGAATCCGTGATGAGCGCAGAGTCCGACATGGGGCTGATCTCAGGAGCCTGAGTCAAGAGTCTGGTGCGCTCACCTGACTGAGCCACCCAGGTGCCCCTTGTTTTCTCTTTAATACGCACATGCTCAGCTCACCAAGCGGGCCACTGTGTCCCCTGCTGTCTCAGAGTTCCTGGCAACAGCTCTGTGCTCCAGGCCCATCCGGAGTCTCCCAGCCTCCCAGGGTGGAGGCAGCCAGAAACGGAAACTGAGGAGGGTGGAGGCGCATTAGGCAGTCCCACAGAGTGATGCAGGTGGACGGCCCACTTCATGGGCCCTTTAGGGACGGGCTCCAGGCTCTGTGTCCCTCTGACTTAGTAAGTCCATAATATGTTCTCACTGTAATGCACTTTCCGTGTATGTTCTTTCTGTGAACTTCTGTATCAGCGGGAGCACAGCCGGGGCTGACTCCATCATGCACAGCAGTCTCTGGCTAACTCTGTGTCCCGTGCATCTGGTCTACAACAGTCCTACCTACAGACCTGGGACCCTACCCCCAGAGGGCCCCCCCACCCCGTGCTCCCACAGTCATGTGTTGGCAGGTGGGGGTAATGGACCTGAGATGGCCCCAAGATCCAGTGAGTTTGTGGGTTTGGCAGGTGCAGGCTGAGAGGGTGAAGAAGGCGGTGACTCAGGTAATGTGAGTCTAAAGAGCAGGCACAACCATGACGATTGCAAAGTTCCGTGAGCGCTTGTCATGCTCCTTCCTCCTGCTATCTCGTTTCAGGCTATGAAGTCAGCACCAGGCAGTGGCCATTGTTGGAGAGTAACTGGGCAGGGTCCCCGTCATGGAGGAGAGGCTGCTTCAGGGGATGGGGTGCAGGGCCACAGACTGGGGCCTGCAATCATTGCGGGGTGGGGGACGCCCTGGGGCATGAGAGGTTGTGTCGGGTGACCGGAGGGAAGCCCCATCAGGGGGCCCACGGGGGAGGCGGGCAAGGAGTTCAGGTCTCTCGCTGTCTGGCGGGACCGGCCTGAGAAGGGTGCTCTCAGGGTGTCCTGGGAACAGGGTGGAGTGAGAAGCGGCCCCGCCTCCGCCTGGAGGCGCCTCCTGGGGCGTCCCTGGGAAGCAGGCACCCCTCCGGCGCAGGCCCGACCCGGGGGTCTCTGGGGCCCGGCGGGAGGGCGCTGGCGTGCCCGCACACCTCGAGGGAGGGTCCGGCCGACCTCCCATCCCGCTCGGTTTCCCAGAGCGCAGACCCGCGCGTACCTCCAAGCCTGCGCGGCGCGGGGCGATGCTGGGCCCGCCCGTGCCAATCACCTCGCTTAACTCTTAAGGGTCGTTGCATTTGTCCACCGGCCCGTCTCCCGGAGCGCAGAAGCCCAAGACGGGCAAAGACAGGGTGCGCCTTAGAGCGCCCGGGGCCCACCCAGCCGGGCGGATCAGGGCGGGGCTCCGGCCGGGCTCGGGGCGCGCCTGGGGGCGGGGCTCCCGGGCTCGCGACCCGGGCACTGTCCGCGGTGCTGAGCGCCCGCCCGGGCACATGGGGGCAGGTGCACCATGGGGAACCGCAGCGCGGCGGACGCGGACGGGCTGCTGGAGGGGCGCGGGCCGGGAACCGGCGGCGGCGCGGGAACTCCCGCGGCGGCGGCGGCGCTGGCGGGGGGCGTGCTGCTCATCGGCGCGGTGCTCGCGGGGAACGCGCTCGTGTGCGTCAGCGTGGCGGCCGAGCGAGCCCTGCAGACGCCCACCAACTACTTCATCGTGAGCCTGGCAGCCGCCGACCTACTACTCGCCCTGCTCGTGCTGCCTCTCTTCGTCTACTCCGAGGTGAGCCCGCGTTCACGACCGCACGCGCACTGCTCACCTGCTCCTTCGTCCCCTGTCCCCATCCACCGTGAGGACCCAGAGCCACCCGGCCACTGGGCTTCTCAGGAACCTCGAGCCGGGGCGGCTGCAGGGACGCTGGGCCTGGTCCCAGGACAACTGGAGCCTCGGTCCCCTCTGATCCCCGCCCCCCATCTTGCTGTCAGTTTACCTGTTTGGCTGGCTGGCTGTCCGCCCTCCCTCTGTGCCTCTCTTCTCCTGTCCCTGTTTTGGCATCTCCTACCCAAGAGATGCCTTTGCCCTTCAAGCCAGCCAACCTCAGAAACAGGCGAGGTTGGCAGTCCAGCCACCCACTATCCCTCAGCTGAGGTTCCATTCCTCAGGGGAGGCAGATGGACAGGCAGATTCAGGTTTACCCCCCTCCCCCCGCTCTCCCTGGGGCACAGAGACACACACACATCACTGCACAAACCACAGTCAGGCGTGACCAGGAACATGCACACACCAGAGCACCCCAGGGAAGGAGACCCTCACTCACGCACATACTCTGCCCACAGCAGGAGGGGCATTCAGCTGCGAGGAGCTGATGGCAAGTGAGCAGGGTTGGAGGAAGGGGAGGCCCTGCCCTGATGCTGGAACCGAAAGCAGGGGTTGGCGTGGGGTCCAGAGCCCCCGCCAAGAACCAGGGCCCAGAAGCCTCCATCCCCAGACCAGGTCTGGCCCTCGGGTGGGTCCCCCTTGGTGCCAGCCCTTGTCTGCTTTGCGGTTTGGGCAGAGAAAAGCTGCTTAGGCCTGCGCTGGGAACTCGGTGACCCGGGCAGTGGGGGAGGGGAGGGGAGACTCAGTTTTTCTGAGGTGGACGTGGAGAGACTGGGCAGGACAAGGACACACATGATCTGCCCCTCCCCCAGAGCCACAGACAGACATCACAGTGACAGCTCTTAAGCTCCTAATCGTCCCAAATCAGCGGGAGGGGATTTAGAAGGGGGGCGGCTGTCTGCTCCTTTGCCCTTGGTGAGGGCACTGATCAGGGTGCTGAGGCCTTTACATCTTTTAACTCATTTATCCTCAGAGCACTTATGTGGATACTCTCATCACCCTCATTTTACAGATGAGGGGACAAAAGTGAGGTGACTTGTGGAGTCCCAGAGCAGTGACAGAGTTTAACCAGACAGGCTGACTCTTAGCCAGGGAGGGAACGGGGCCAGTGGGCTTCATGCTCCAGGGGGCTGGCCTGCGGGGGGGAGCGCCCCCCTGCCCCGAGCCCCACAGCATCAAGATCAGAGTCCTCCACCATCTAGACCCCATCTCCAGGGCTTCCCCAGGCCTTTCTCGGCTTTAACAGAAAGGGTTCCTCCTTTCTGGGAGGGAATCTCGCCCAGCTCAGAGGGAAGGCTGCCCAGGAGTGCGGGCCTCTGGCACATCCCCGCTCGCCCCAGAAAGGTGGGGGTCAGAAAGAGCACAGCCCAGGCGGCTGTGAGGGCTCCTGGTGCGGGGGAGACCGGCAGCGGGCCCTGCGTCTGTTGTTGCGCCCCCGCCCCGCGCCCCTTCCCGCGCGCAGGTCCAGGGCGGCGTGTGGCTGTTCAGCCCCGGCCTCTGCGACGCGCTCATGGCCATGGACGTCATGCTGTGCACCGCCTCCATCTTCAACCTGTGCGCTATCAGCGTGGACAGGTGAGCCGGCCGCCGCCCCGCCTCGCGCCCCCGCCCCGCCCGCCCCGCGCCCCTCCGCTGTCCGGGTCGCCCTCACCGCGCCCCCCGCAGGTTCGTGGCCGTGGCCGTGCCGTTGAGTTACAACCGCCAGAGCGGCGGCGGGCGCCAGCCGCTGTTCATCGGCGCCACGTGGCTGCTGTCGGCCGCGGTGGCGGCCCCAGTGTTGTGCGGGCTCAACGACGCGCGCGGCCGCGACCCCGCCGTGTGCCGCCTGGAGGACCGCGACTACGTGGTCTACTCGTCCGTGTGCTCCTTCTTCCTGCCCTGCCCGCTCATGCTGCTGCTCTACTGGGCCACGTTCCGGGGCCTGCGGCGCTGGGAGGCCGCCCGTCGCGCCAAGCTGCACGGCCGGGCGCCTCGCCGGCCCAGCGGCCCCGGCCCGCCGCCCCCCGAGGCCGTCGCGCCCCCCGAGCCCATCCCGCCCCCCGAGGCCGTCGCGCCCCCCGAGGCCATCCCGCCCCCCGAGGCCGTCGCGCCCCCCGAGCCCATCCCGCCCCCCGAGGCCGTCGCGCCCCCCGAGCCCATCCCGCCCCCCGAGGCCGTCGCGCCCCCCGAGCCCATCCCGCCCCCCGAGGCCGTCGCGCCCCCCGAGGCCATCCCGCCCCCCGAGGCCGTCGCGCCCCCCGAGCCCATCCCGCCCCCCGAGGCCGTCGCGCCCCCCGATGCCATCCCGCCTCCCGCCGCCATCCCGGCGGAGCCCCCGCTGCAGGGAAGCAAAAGGAGGCGCGCCAAGATCACCGGCCGGGAGCGCAAGGCCATGAGAGTCCTGCCTGTGGTGGTCGGTGGGCACCTGCCCCGGGGTCGGTGGGCAGAGTGGAAGGTGTCAGCGCCCGCGGCCCGAGACGGTGCCCAGGACGCCGGCGGGGGGGTTGCCGCAGGGACCCTGGTTCACCGCGCCCTCCCCTCCCCCCGCCCCCAGGGGCCTTCCTGGTGTGCTGGACCCCCTTCTTTGTGGTGCACATCACCCGGGCGCTGTGTCCCGCCTGCGCCGTGCCTCCGCAGCTGGTCAGCGCGGTCACCTGGCTGGGCTACGTCAACAGCGCCCTCAACCCCCTCATCTACACCGTCTTCAACGCCGAGTTCCGCACGGTCTTCCGCAAGGCCCTTCGCCTCTGCTGCTGAGCCGCCCCTCACCCGCACCCCCAGAGTCCTCTGCGAGGACCTGGCCATGCCTCAGGGGGCAGGACCCCAGCAAGGGAGGGGGCGGTTTTGTACGACTGATTAAACTAATACCTTCCTAAACACCTGCTGGGAAGGCTGGGGCTGGGGAGGACGGAGAGGGGAGGGTGTGGGAGGAGCAAGGAGGAGGAGCTTCTGCCCCACGTGGAGCCCAGACCCCTACTAAACCGGCCCCAGCCAGTTAAGCCCCTCCTTCCTTCTGAGGAAGCCCAGAGAATAGACCCCACAAAGCTGGCTCCAGGCTCAGGGTGAGGTGAGAGGCAAGCCAGCTCTTGCTTGCGCTCCAGGGAGGCCCATTCAGCCTCGCCGGAGGAGAAACTTCCAGAACCAGGGCAGCCCTTGCCTGGGAAGGCCAGGACTCTGCTCGTGGGGCTGCCTACAGGCTCACTCATGGTGACTCACACCCTCCTCCAAAAGGTTCCCTCCCTGACACACCCTGACACCAGCTGCACCCTCCCTCCAGCTGTTGCGGGCGGCAGCCTCACCCCCCACCCCACAGCCCTTGCCCCTCTCTCAGTGGGAGAGCGTGGACAGTTGTCCTGCAGAGAGGAGACTTGCCCTGGGGCTGAGCAGCAGTTTCCTGAGACCACCCTTTCCCCAGTGGGAAGACCACCACAGTGGGCCCATCAGCAGCCAGGCCCCGCCCAGACCGGCCCCCTGCTTCTGCAAGGAGCAGCCAAGGTGGCCCCACATCCCCCTCAGCTAGCTGAGCTTTGGCCGCTGCCTCCAGGTCAGAGCACAGCTCCCTGCCTGTGATAATGTCCAAAGCCCTGAGGAGATGGGGCCAGGGTGCTGGGTAGGGCCACCGAGGCAGGCTCCCACAAGCAGGAGGAGGTGCCTGGCCCCAGGCAGGGCAGAGCCACCAAGCTGCCCCTCCGTGCTCACAGTACAGACCCAATCCTGGGGAAGAGGGGCAGCTCTCAGGCCCTCCAACCTGGACTTCATCTCACTCTCCCGGTCCTGGGGAGGACCTCTGCTTTCCAGGGCTACTATGCCCATGTCAGGGACGCCGTCTATGCTTCTAGGCACTAGGTTTTCTTCTGAACGTGAGAAATTATGGGCTGTGAGGGCCTGACCTCACAATGGCACGGGGCTGCCCCTTCCCGCCTGTGGGTGCTCACCCTCCCCTGCTCAGGGTCTCAGTGGGAGTGGGGCGAGGGGCACCTGGCAGACCTGGCTCTGGTGGCTCCTTGAGTTTCCGCACCTTCTTGCCCATGAAGCGTGAGGACAATTGCAGCAGACACCCTGGGTCTCCCCGCAGGGAGCAGCCCTGATACTCAGACAGGAGCACAAGCCCTGAGCCCCTGCCCCCACTGGCTAGCCCCACAGACACCTGCCCCAAGCTGGGCCAATGGTCCCTCCTGGGGGTCTCAGACTTGAAGAGCAGGGAGGGTCACTGGGGCCCTCAGGCTGAAGGCAAGGTCAGAGCAAGGGGCCCCCCATGCCCTCTGATGCTCCCTCCACATGGACCTGTGGAGCCACCTCAGGTAGTCCGAGAGCCCTGCCATCAACCAGCACCTCCCCCTGCCAGGCAGCTGTGGGCACCTCCCAACCTTGGCTGTGTCCCACGCCGTGTCCTCCTCCTCATCCCCTGTATGTGGGGGCAGGACTGACCAACCCCACGAGCTGGGAGCTGCTGGGGACCTGTACGGTCCCCACTGGCCCTGTAGGCAGGACCTGCAGCTCCCACAGAGGAGGACAAGGTGCACAGGGTGGGGGGAGGGATACATGCAGAGCCACAGAGGGCCTGGCTGACCGGGAAGCCCCTGGAGGGGCCTTGACGACCCAGCTCACTCAGCCGTCCCACTGATGCCAATCACCCCAGCCTGCAGCTCCCTGGAGCCCTGGCTCTGAAGACCCACGGTGCCCCGAAGGGCCTGGCCTGTGCTGACAGAAGCCGGCCCCTTGCCTGTCCCCCGAGGCTGCGTCCAGCAGGAGATGCCCTGACACAGAACTCTTTGAGGACTGGCAACAAAGCCTGATCCCCCCCGCCCCAGGAATTTCCAGAAGCCACCAAAGAACACTTCACAGGTCTAGAAAGGATGCAATTTGAAAAACTGCCCCCAAAATGTGCGGTCCTGAGGGTTCTATCTACTTTTTATTATTTTACGTAGGCTCCATGCTCAGTGTGGAGCCCAATATGGGGCCTGAACTCATGACCCTGAGATCAAGAGTCGGATGCTTAACGACTGAGCCAGCCAGGTGCCCCATGAGGGTTCCGTCTCAAAGAGGAGGGGAAGCGTAAGCTGCCCCCACCCCAGGATGGAGCCGGTCCAACGGTGGGTGGGGGTGGGGAGTGGAACTCTCCTTGCAGGGGGACTGGCACTTGCTTTTTGAGCGTTTTCAGGTTTGGGTGCAGATCCCTTCTGCTGAGGCTGATGTGCTCCTGCCACCCCAGAGAAGCAGGGAAGCAGGGACACAGCCAAGAGCCGAGAAGTGCCCCCTTCCCGCCACGTTCTGCTGCAGCAGCAGAAAAACCCACTCAAGGTGCGCTATGAGGGTGCCCAGTGGGGGACGGTGCATCATGGGGCCAGGGTCACAGCCCACCATGCTCACCATGTCCTCTGCCCTGGGCATGCGCCCAGACTTCTTGGAATTTGTCCCCCTGAGAGGTGGTGGCAGAGGCAGGAAGATGAAATGCAGGGACTCAGGTACTTGTTAGATTCAGTAAAAGAAAACCCAAATAAAGCAGCTTAGTCCGCAGAGCTCAAGGAGCACAGAGGCAGAGCAGGTTTCTGGGGAGCAGGGCCCCTGCTGGGCTCCCTGAGAGCTGCCGGCTGGGGGTCTGTCCCTGAACCTAGGGCCCGGCCCTCCCTGACCCGGGGACACAGCCCAAGGGGGAAGCAGCCGCCTCTAGGAGCCAGAGCAGCACCCCTGTGACCCCCATGCTCACGCCCCCTTCCTATCACAACTCTGGCAGCCCCCTCAGCTCGTTCTAGAGCCAGCGTCCCAAAAGCCAAGTCTCCAGGGTGCTACAGACTTGGAAGCACTTTCTGGAAGTAGGAATCAGGGAGGGTGCAGGGCTGGGGGTCTTCTTCCACACCCACGGAGGTGTGAACATGCACAGCTCACAGAAACGGCACTTTGAGGCGAGCATCAGGATCAAGTGACGTCTGTAGAAGGGTCTTAGCGCCTGCTGACTGGGCTGGCCTGCCACTGCACACAGCCCGTCGTTCCATCTGGGGCGGGTCTTCACCTCTGCCCCCGCACAGTGGAGCCTCCGAGCCTCAGGAGTGCGAAGAAAACAGGGTGACGGCAGGCCAAGGGTTCCAGGGCCACAGGGGCATTTCTGGAAACCCACAGAAGCTTCCAGAACGTAGGTGACTGTTCCTCAGGTACCACTCTTGGTCAGCAGGGAAGGCAGGTCCTGTTTCCAGGCCAGCCAAGCCTGACACCCAAATGCGCTGGCGATGAGTACCCCAGGTGCTGGCCCCTGTCTGACCCTCCCTGCCCTCTGCCCCTCAGTGCAGGCGGGGGACGCAAGGCTGGCCTCAGCTCTGAGCGGTCAGTGTTCTCGGGGTATAACCTTGTGCTAGAGAGGAGAGGAAGGAAACTGAGCCAGCAAGTTCAGGGCCGTGTCACTTCAGAGACTGGACAGGAGGGGCCCAGGTGCCTGGGGCAGGTCACCCCGCACTCGGGCCTCTGCCGTAGCTCGTCCACCAGCGGCCACAGGGAGAATGCTACAGGCCGGCCTCGCCGCTGCCCCTCCGCTGGTCTGCACACTTGGGCATTGCGAACTCCAAACCGCACGGTCAGGAGAAACAAAACTGAGGCCCACCCACCTCCTGGGCATCTGGGGAGCTGGAGTCACCTGTCCTGGTGGGGCAGGGAAGTCAACTTTATTGACAGACACATGTTATGTACACGTGTGTTACTGCACACGTCACACCCGTGGGTAAGACCGGATGCTCACGAGCCAGGGGATAAAAAAGAGCACCGTGGGAAGGCGCCAAGGGCCTGGGGCCTGCGTCCACCAGCCGCTGCCTCGACCTCCCTCAGGGCTTCTGGGTGGCAGGAGCTCATTTCCAAGGGTGCAGGTCACTTAAAGTCTGTTAACAACTTGACCAGCAAGTGTTTTCACCTTCTCCTCAACGTCCCCCAAAGTGCCTGACCCGCGGCAGCCCCGCGGCACCGTGGAGGGGGGACCCGGGGACCCTCACACGGTGACTTTCTCCATCACACTGTCAGTGACGTGGACTTCGTCCGCCTGGACAGTGACAGCTGCCGACTGGCCGCACAGGTGCTGGTGGTCCTTCCAGTCCTGAAAGGAGAGCACACCCCACGTTACCATGAGGGGCCACCTCACTGCACAGTGGGGAGCAGGGCCTGGGGCAGGGGACGCCCAACCCTCTGGCAGTCTCTGCTCTCAGCCCAGACTTGCCCACCCTCACGTTTAAGGGACCAGCTCACATGGCAAATCACCAGGACGAGCCTTAAACACACCAAGACCCGGAAGCAGGTCTACACTCTGACCCCTCCTGCCTTTCAGAGATACGCACAAAAGAAATATCGTCTATGCAAGGAAATATTTATATCTGATGTTGTTGCCCACAATATAACTTGCAATCCCAAAGGTAAAAAAAAACTGGAGCCAGCCACTTGTCCACAGAAGGGTTTGGTGGCTGTGGCTCACGGGAAGACTGGGGACAGGGTGGGTGCATTGGGCGAGATGCCGGCTCCTCCCCGTCCCCCATTAGGGGACAGATGCTGCTATCAGCCTGTTTGCAAGTGGAAACGGAGCTGAGCTCCAGCGAGGCTGGAGCCCATGTCCAGGGCTGTGGAGCTGCCTCTCAGCCTGGATCGGAGTTCTGCAGGAGGCTGGGCAGCCAGGGCCAAGAGGGCTGTTAGTCAAAACAGAGTAACCCCTAGACAGGAGATTAGCATTTGATTTGACATGAATGAATATAAACACACACTCAGTGGAAACAAACACACCCAAACACTAACGGATGGTTTCCAGGATGGCAGAACTCCAGCTGATTATCTTTGTGCTGTCCTATGTTTTCCAAATTTTCTACAATAAGTGTGCTCTATTTTTACAATAAAATAGTAACATTTGAAATCATTATATCAAAAAAATGAAAGTTTAACTTGAAATTACCTACAATAAACTTTGTAAATCTACACAGTGTGTGAACCCTCACAGGCTGGCTTCAGGTCCACAGCATCTCATACCCCACATGACAGTTAACTCAACAGGGGTCATGGCGGCAAACGGGACAGCGGGAATCATAAGCATTTTAAGAGAAAACAGGAGACTGGCAAAAGTTCTGAGACCCAACACCCACAACGGGATCTCCGTTAAAAACGTTTGCCCTGCAAACAGCACTAATGAGAAAGTAAACGGACAAGTCACAGACTGGGAGGAAACGTTTGGAGTCACGAATCTGATGAAGGACCCATGTCCAGCATGTACACAGAGCCCTCCATGCTCAGCAAGAGAAACAACCCAAGTCACACCTGGACAAAATATTTGAACACACATTTCCCCCCAAAAGACGCACGGTCGCCCACCAAGCCCGCCCGGGAGAGGATGCACGGCCGCCCACTAACGTGGGAGAGGATCCTCAGTATCACTGGTCACTAGCAGAGTGCGGATTAACACGCGCTGGGGCGCCGCTGGGCGAGGGCCCGGACAGCCACGGTCCGCTGCACCGCCCCAAGTGCAGGAAGGTAAAACGCACAGGCGCTTGGGAAAGCAGTTGGGAACTGTCTCAGCAAAATTAAACACAAATTTATAGACGACCCAGCAAGCCCGCACCACCGTATCCAGCTAGACATATGGAAACACGATCACCCGAGAAGATGCACTAGAGCGTGCCCAAACCCGCAACGACTCGTGCCGTCAGCTCAGAAACAGGGAAGCAAAAGGAGCGAAGCAGTGACGCACGCACCTTGCAATGAATGAGCTGGGGAAACACGGAGCCGAGAAGCCAGATGCCGAGACCACACAGCACAGGACTCCAGGTACTGAGCTGCCCACAGAAGGCAAGTAGATTTGTGGGGGGCCAGGGCGTCTTTCTGGGGTGATGGGCGGTTCTAAAACGGAATTGTGCTGTTTGCACAAGTATGATGTACATTTTGAAAAATCCCTGAATTGTGCCCTGAAAACGGGCAAATGCTGTGGTGTGGCTGTTACACCTCCGTGAAGGTGCACCCCGCATGTGGGCTGCAGGAAGGACGCAGTCTGAGGGCTAAAACCCACAACGGTCCCACCCCGGTCCACCTGGCAGCACCAACCCCCTTCCACCTGTTTTTGGGGGCACAGAGAATTGGAGGGGGCCTTCCGGCTGGACTGCACGTCCTGAGATCACCATTTATGCCAGACTAGGAAGGGCTCAGGCTTCGGTCTCCTACCTCACATCCTGTCCAGAGTTTATTTTGGGTCCAACATGAGAAGGACGGTTTTCGAAATTAATTTTATATCAACTTACATAAATAAAAGCAGAGCATGTCTTTATCAACACAACACGACACAGTTAACACAATCCATGGAAAAAGAGAATCTCTGTCAACAAAATCATACCTCAAATCTAACCTCCCAGTTCACAGAGGTCCCAAGACTCCAGTTTACATTCAGACAAAATCTGACCTAAAAGGATTTCATTGAGAAAGAAACCCACAGGGCTGGCCTGTAGCATTCTCCCTGTGGCCGCTGGTGGACGAGCTACGGCAGAGGCCCGAGTGCGGGGTGACCTGCCCCGGGCACCTGGGCCCCTCCTGTCCAGTCTCTGAAGTCACACGGCCCTGAACTTGCTGGCTCAGTTTCCTTCCTCTCCTCTCTAGCACAAGGTTATACCCCGAGAACACTGACCGCTCAGAGCTGAGGCCAGCCTTGCGTCCCCCGCCTGCACTGAGGGGCTGGCTCCCACTCAGGGCAGAGGGCGGAAACAAGCCCCGAGCCGCACCCCCCTCGCGGCCACCGCCCGTTTGGGCTCCTGCTCAGCCCTGGGCACAGGCTGCTGCCCCTAAGACCCACAAACAACCTGGTGCCCTCTTCCTCAGCACAAAAGCCTGCTGACACCACTTCAGAGACACGCAGAGTGCTGGTCCCATCTCCCAAATCCCTAGCCCCGGACAGACAGACGGGCCAGGGGCTAAGAGCGAACCTGGAAGGCAGGTCGTGCCCCCACAGACGCAGCTACAGGCCACCAAGCCCTTGGGGGCAAGATGCTCTGACACACTGCCCCGGGCGGTGGGCAGGTCTCCGGGGGTCGCGAGGGCTGGGAGAACTCGCGCCCTCCTCCCCGTGAAGCCCTCGGGCACCTGCAGACCCCACGGACAGCCCCCGCCCATCACCCCCACCCAACCCGCCCGGCATCTGCGGCGCCGGCTACAGACTCCGAGAGCCGCGAGGAGGCGACCCCGGCCGGGGCCAGGGGTCAGCACGCACACGTGCGCCGCGTCCACCGCGTCCGCGCCGCAGGACGGCGGCACTGTTCGTCCACACTGCCTTCTTCGGCGTGCTGAGCTAAGCCCGCCCGCAGACGGACTGACCCTGGGGGCCGCTCTGAGTCCGCGCGGGAAGGGCAGGAACACCGGACGCTGCGACCGCTACGCGAGGAGTGCGGGCGAGCCCCGGAGGCAGAGGCACGGGCAGGGCCCCGCCGGCTCCGGGTGCCCGGGCTGCGGAGCGCGGGCTGTGACGGCCTCGGGGCGGGGGCCCCCTCGGGTGGCTTCTTGGGGACTTCCGTGGAGCCTGCGGACCCGGGGAGGAGGCCGCCGCCCCGGCAAGCGGACTGCGGCTGTGGCGGGGGGAGGGGGGCTGGGCCTTCGGAAGGAGCCGGTGCAGCCTCTCCGAGCGAGGAGTAGGTGGGGCGGCAGAGGGCGCAGGGGGCGGGGCGGGGGCGCAGAGGGCGCAGGGGGCGGGGCGGGGCGCAGGGGGCGGGGCGAGGGGGCGGGGGGCGGGGCGGGGCGGCGCCGCAGGGGGGGGCGGGGCGGCGCGGGACACACCTTGCGCTGGCAGAAGGTCGAGCAGTAGTTCACTTTGTGGCAGCCGGTGCACTCGCTCAGGGCCTCCCGGCCGCAGTTGACACAGGACTGCTGCAGGAAGGACACAGGCCGGTCAGTGTCGTGGGGACGCCTCCCGCCAGTCAGCCCTGTGACACGTGCCCCCACCCCCGGTGACGCCCGGACGCACCTGCCCATCACCCCCACAGCCAGCTTCTCTCTACCTAAGAGGGTCTGCACTCCCCGCCCGCGAGAGACACGGACACGGCAACGTGGGGCCTTTTCCAAAGTCCGAGGGATTTCATTTGTGCCAAGTAAGCGGGGGAAGCCCAACCCAGGAGCGATCGAGTTCTCGGGCACTGGTAACATTTCCCGCGCGCCTGGAGCTTTTCCTTGGAGCTAACTGGGGACTCCTCACAGGTAAGGGACCTGTCCACGGGTGGTCGCAGTGGTGCGGCCGGTGCGGCTGCCGTGCGGCCGTGGGCCCTCCTGCCAACTCTCTGGCCCAGGCCGGGGCACCGGGTCTGTGCAGGCCAGAGAGCGCGAGAACGTCCCAACGTCACTGACGGCAGGCCGGGCCTGTGCGCGCAGGTCAGTGGGTCAGGGTCTAACCGGGCCACTGGCTGGCGAAAGGCAGACGCGCCTCTTTACACACGGAGCCCCGGCTCTGTGTGGACGAGCAGACCACAGCCAGCCTCCTGCAGAGTTCTGTGCTGAACTTCAGCTTCCTTCCTCTCAAGGCGTTGTATTTACCACGTGTAACGTCTTTCCACTCCTAGAACGGCCCGCAGTGTGTACTCGCGCACTTCCAGAAATAGGAGCGTTAGCTGGAATCCGAGGTGCTCATTTAGTTTGCCCCCTGCCTCTCCTTCATAAGGCAAAATGCATAAAGCAAAGAAAGAAGAGACCGTCTATAACCTCGTACAGAAATGTCTTCAGGGAAAGCAAAGGCTTCCCAGGGTTCACGGCACCCTGAGTGGAAGCAGAGGTGCGGCTGGGTGTGGGGCCCTCGAAGAGAAGAGGCTCCGTGGGAGGGTGCCTGCGCACACGGAGTGCACACCGGGGGAGCCTGCCTCACTGCCCTCGGGAGAGGCTTCATGCGGGAGAAGGCAGGGGGGCTCGAGTCCTCTCGCAGGACGTCTGTCCCTGCCAACAAGAGAGCACGCTCATCTGGACCTTCCAGGTTTGCACTCCAAGCGCCTAGCAGCGTCAGTAGGAGACTCTGAACTGAATCAAAATGTCACAGTGAACAGATGGAAAGGGGCCGGCGTCTCTAGCACTCGTGAGTGCTCTCAGCTCCTCAGCCTTCCCAAAGCACACTGTGGGAAAATCATTTTTTAACCAGAAATCACATTGTGGCTGGCACTAGAGTCCGACACCTCAGCTTCAGGTACAGAGACAGACGGACACGTACAGAAACACCGAGCGCGGTCTGTACATGCGGGTTGTGAGTACACGGCTCCGTCCGTCCGCTCAGGGGCCCAGAAGCTACGACGCCCCAGTGGCGAGGAGCACGCCGGCCCCCGGAACTCGGTTCCCCAGACCGTCCTCCAGTGAAGGAACCAGGGCTCCTGGAGAAAAGGCTGATTCCAGGGCTGGGGCAGGACACGCCCAGCTAGGTCTGGGGGGCGTCTAGCGCCAGAATGCACACCGCGGGGAGGATGCCAAAGGGACCCAGGAGCCAAGCAAGAGCTCCCAACGGGCAGAGGTGCGAAAATGTGAGCAAAATAAGGGACACGGGTCTAGGGTACAACTCAGAGTACAAAACACATGTAAATGAGCTCCTCCCAATATGAACAAACAAACGGATAGGAAACAATCTTTGGTGCAGACGAATTCCAAAAATACACCAGGATTCTGCACCCACCCTCCCTGTGCCCCCCAGGAGGGGGACAGGACTCACCCCCTCCCCAGGCTGTACTAGCACAGTAACTCCGTGTGCAAAGGGGAAAGTCATTTTTATGGAGAAACCTCTGAGCCTACATACTGCCTATGACCTGCCCCCCAAAAGCTTATGCTAAGCCTTTGGGTATTGGGGCCCTTTAGGGTTAGATCAGGTCCTTAGGGTGGGGCCCCTGAGGGACTGGTGCCCTGAAGACACCAGAGAGCACTCTGTGCCCCAATGTGAGCACACGGTGAGAATGTGGGGGCCTGCAGCCTGGAAGAGGCCCCTCTGGGACCTGACCCTGCGAGCCTGCGGGCGCCCTGATTCAACCCCAGCCCAGATGACTGTCTGGGCTCCACTGCCCACGTGTATCCCTCTTCCGCTGGCGCACTTCTTTGCCTTGCTATGCTTAGCTCTTAAAACCAAGGACGAGGCTAAGGAACAGTGAAGCAGCCGATGCCGGCCGGGGAGAAGCGTCAGCCAGGAGCCCGTGGCCATGGGCCCAGGACGAGGCCACAGGCTGGCGTCTGCTGGACACTATGCCCTTGACAGGGAAGGGCATCTACTCTTCTGCCCCGTTTGTTTAAGCTCTGCTGAGCTAATTACACAAATGCAAATGACTCATGATGAAAACTGCAAAAATCTGAATCACCTCAGCTGGGCTAAATTTAAATAAAATGTCAAAGCAGGCAGTCCTAGGCCTTCCCCCCCTCTGCTGCAAACAGCTGCATTCTCACTCAGCCCACCTCTTCCTGACTCCTGCGGCCTTCACTGGTTGTGTCTTGTCCCCTGACCCCCCAGCACTCCTGGGGAGATACTTTGGGAGGGGTTCTACCAGGATCTTCCCAAACAGCCAGCAGTGTTTGTTTTTCCAACCCTGAATGTGTTCCCACGCTGCAGTCACACTGAAGGGCCCCTTGTGATGGCACGGAAACTTGTGTTCTCTGTGGGTGGGAGCTCCGGGAAGGAAGATCTGTTTCACACTGGCCCATGTCAAACACTCCTGTCATGGCAAGTCCCACAACAAAGAGACACTTAGCAGTCTCCCCACGTAAAGCCTAGATGGCCCACAGCCCCGCCTGCCCCTCCTCCCACCTCACGGAACTCTGCCCCCTACCGTGGGCCACTCTTGTGGCTGGGACACGTGCTCTGGGCGTCCCCATCCACATACTGCTTGAGTGGGGGCCTTCCCGCCCTTCTGAGCCCCTCCAGGCCCCATAAGGTCCCTGAGAGCAGGCTCTCCACGGGGTCATGCAGGTGCGAGGCCCCCTTACTTCACAAGAGCCCAGCGTCCAGGCACGGCCATCAGAGGGCCACAGAGGTCAGACCTGTCATCCCCCGTGTGTGGAACTGGGCTCTGCAAACACATGTGATGTCACCAGGCTATCCACAGGGCAGGGCTCCATGAGTTTGGGCTGCGCGGTGCCTCCACCTGGCCTCCCCCATCAGGCGCTCAGCTCTCCACAAAATTATTTAAGAATGGCACGTCCTGGGGCACCTGGGTGGCTCAGTGCTTAAGCGCCTGCCTTCAGCTCAGGTCATGATCCCAGGGTCCCGGGATCAAGCCCCCACATCGGGCTCCCTGCTCCGTGGGAAGCCTGCTTCTCCCTCTCCCACTCCCCCTGCTTGTGTTCCCTCTCTCGCTGTGTCTCTCTGTGTCAAATAAATAAATTCTTTAAAAAAAAAAAGAATGACATGTACTGTCTATGGCTCGAGAGAAAGGACAGACATGCCCATCACAGGTCCAGCCGATTTTGCAGGTGCAGAACACCAACAGATGATAGATGCGCTCAGTGGGAAAGACGCAGGCCCAGATGTGGCCCTCCCATTAAATCGCTTAACATTTTTCCACCCGACGGGATTTTAAGGATAAAGGCATTTCGCGTCCATTTCTTTCTTAAAAATACATAAAATTACAAATAAAATCCAAAGTCCTGCCTTGTGGGGGTGGCGACCTCACCAATTCAGCCACAGGCAAGAGACCGGCCCCTGTGTCATGGACTTTTCATAACAGGAATTCAGTTTCTGGATCCTTTGAGCATGAACCGAGAACGCGAATGCTCTTACATGTGAGAAATAAAACACTCGGCGGCCCCCACGCCAAGCTCTACGCCCCTGAACGTTGCCGCGACCCCTGGCGCGGCAGAAGCTGCCTCTGCTGTGTCTCCATGTGCTTTCACGTCTGTCCCACTTGTCACTGGAGAATTCTTACTAAGAGGAGGAAATACATCTACGTCACCTACAAATTCTACTCTGTGAAAGAAAAGCCCACATAAATTAGTGATGAGGGACGCCTGGGTGGCTCAGTCGGTTAAACATCTGCTTTCGGCTCAGGTCATGAACTCAGGGTCCTGTGATCGAGCCCCGTGTCAGGGCTCCTTGCTTGTTGGGAAGCCTGCTTTTCCCTCTCCCTCTGCCTGCCACTCCCTCTGCTTTGCTCTCTCTCTGTCAAATAAATAAATAAAATCTTTAAAAAAAAAAATTAGGATGAAAAATCTAAAACCAGAACACTCCCTCTGCTCATTTCCTTGCCAGCATGAAGCTGAGATTTCTGTCCGGCTGGTGCCACCTGAACCGGTCTGACGGGAGCTCTGTGTTCACAGGGAGGGGGTCCCAGCACCCCCGGCCAGAGGGGAGTGCGCAGAGCACAGGGTGACCCCAAACACTAGATCTCTGCAGGACAGAACCGTCCTGTGCCAACTACCAAGGGTGGGGCACCAACCAGGTCCTTGGCTGGGGGCCCACAATTCAGTGACCATTCTAAGTAAGAACACAAATGTCTGTTTTCCAGTCTATGCTTCTGCATACAATTTGAATTAGCAAAACGCAGACATTCCTTCCTTCTCATTCCCCAGACACTGCCTGGGCAGCTGTGGAGAGACATGCTCTCCTTCCCAGAAGGATGTTGCTGGACAGATGGAAGGACCAGCCATGGAGCTGGCAGCCCCAGGACCCGGGGGAGGATGCCACAACTTTTCTTCACAGCTCAGATTCCCTCCTCACCCTTTAAAACGATCCCCCAGATCCATTTTAACTCTGCGGGAAAGATACCAGTGACACCCATTCAGCCATCTGAGCAGCTCCTGCATCCTTAATACGAGCCCCAGTGAATGACCATAACTTTAACCTTTTACAATCACACTGACTTTTTAAAAGTCCCTTTTTTTTTTTTTTAAGTAGGCTCCATGCCCAGCGTGGAGCCGAACACTGGGCTTGAACTCATGACCCTGAGATCAAGACCTGAGCTGAGATCAAGAGTCAGATGCTTAACCGACTGAGCCACCCAGGTGCCCCTAAAAGTACTTTTTCTAAGCAAACACAAATACCCAATTTAAGAATGGGCATAGGGCCTGCAGAGACCCGGGTCTATCGTAGACATGCTGGTGGTCAAGCAGCTGGGCATCATCGAGCTGCTGAGGAGATGCATAGCACAGAGAGATACCCCCTCACACCCCCGGGTGGCCAGAGCCTCACCATCTGCAGGACAATACCAAGACTTCAACAGATGGGAAGGAGCACACAGAGAAATGGGTCATTAAAAATAGTTACAAAAGTAGTTATAAAAACAGTGACTGAAAATCTTCCAAACTGAATCAAAACCAACATGAAGATCTGAGCTTAACATGTTAACCGGGCCTCTTTACTTTCCATATACTGTTGCCTTGAAGGGTCTCCCTGGGGCCCTGGGGACACGGGAGGGTCTGCCCCAACTCGGCTGAGTCAGCTCCTGGACACACTGAACCTCTTGCCAGGAGGAGCGCCTTTCACCAGTGAACCCTCTTCTCCAGAGCCCACATCCCCACCTCCTCCTCCACAGGCTTGCTCACACCACTGTGTCCCTGCCCAACTGAGCCGAGGTCAGGCCCCAACAACCCTGAACCCACTGACCAACCCTGAGCCTGCTCACCCGGCCGTGTCCGTTCCTTCCACAGAAGCCACTTGCTCACATCTCCCCCTCACTCCCTCTGCCTCCCAACCCACCCAGGTGCTTCCCCGCATGGCTGAGTCTGGTCCGGCGTGCCTCCTGTTTCTAGGGAGCTGGGAGTGCTCACGTCTTCATCACGATGACCATCCCACCTCTGCATGTCTGACCACATCCACAAAAACAAATGCCAGTGCTCTGAACACATCAGCACGCGTAGGCAGTTCACAGCCACATGACAAACACCAAAGACAAAGACAGGTTCCGGAAGCAGCCAGGGAGGGAGACCCGTTATGTGTAAGAGATCAAGGATCCTGCTGCAGGACGCAGGGGTGGCATTGTCAAAGAGCTGGGGACGGCAGACATCGAAAGCACTCCGACTGTGCTTCAGAAGGAAAGGGGGTGTGGTGGTGGCGCTGGATACACGAGGCATACCGTGCACCAGGAAATGCGGGGGCGCAGGGCCCAGCGGCGCCGAGAGCACCCGCAGCGGCTAACCAGAAGGTTTTGCACACGCGGAGCGCACGCCAGTGTGTGAAAGCAGTCTCAGTAAGCGTCCGAGCATCACTACAGAGCCTCTGACGGGAACGGGATTCGGTCTGAAACCACTGATGCTAAGAAATCTAGAAAATTCTCAAACATTTGAGAACCTAGCAGTCACTATCTCTGGGTAAAGAGATGAAGATTTTTTTTTCCTGCTTTTCTCTTTTCTATAAAATTCACTGATTATGTATTAACTTAAAATTACAGTTTTTTAAAAACTATTTTAAATGTATCTGCTTCTTCAGAAGAACCAACATTTTTCCTCCTTGGGAAAAAAACCATACGTTAAGAAATCATTTAAAAAATTAAGAACCCGGGCGCATGGGTGGCTCAGTTGATTAAACAACTGCCTTCGGCTCAGGTCATGATCCCAGGGTCCTGGGATCGAGCCCCACATCGGGCTCCCTGCTCGGCAGGGAGTCTGCTTCTCCCTCTGACCCTCTCCTCTCTCATGCTGTTTCTCTCTCGCTCGCTCTCTAATAAATAAATTAAATTAAATTAAAAATTATTAAAAAATTAAGAACCCATGGGGCGCCTGGGTGGCTTAGTCGTTGGGCGTCTGCCTTCAGCTCGGGTCATGATCCCAGGGTCCTGGGATCGAGCCCCGTGTCGGGCTCCCTGCTCAGTGGGGAGTCTGCTTCTCCCTCTGCCACTCCCAGGGCTCGTGCGTGCTCTCTCTCACTCTCTCTGACAAATAAGTAAATAAAGTCTTCAAAAAAAAAAAAAAACTAAGAACCTGAAAAGCTCTTCTTTCCTCTGATCTATAAAAAGTAGAAATAAACGAACAGAAATTTTCACACACAGATTTTGTAAAAAAAAATCAATCTGACTTTTGTTTACAAATCAAAGTCCTGGGGCGCCTGGGTGGCTCAGTTGTTAAGCGTCTGCCTTCGACTCAGGTCATGATCTCAGGGTCCTGGGGTTAAGCCCCACGTCGGGCTCCCTGCTCAGCGGGAAGCCTGGTTCTCCCTGTCCTTCTGCCCTTCTCCCGGCTTGTGTACGCTCTCTCTCACTCTCTCTGTCCAATAAATAAATACTTTTAAAAAACAAAACAACCACACAGCTGGCGTGCTCCCAGCCTCCACCCCAACCCTGTGCATCCGAGCCCACTAGCAGAGCTGCTCCACACTCCTCGGACCTCACTCCGCTGCGCACAGACCGCCCCTGCAAGTGCACGCCAGGCGGAGCTGCTCCGGCAGGTTGGGGTTGGGCCACCTGTGCCCGCAGTTGAGGGAAGACTGGCCGTGGGCAACGTAAAGGCCCTGGAGAAAAGCCAAAGGGGCTGAGCCTTCTCTGTGCTGCAGTGACCAGCTGCCGAGGGAAAGCGCTCTGTCCCAAGGCTCTGTGAACCCTGACGCCACGCTTGGGATCCTACTTCTGAAGAACGCCCTGGAAGCTGGAAGGGAAATGCCCACAATGGCACTCAAGGGGCCAGGGAGGTGGTCTCTGTGGGGCACCGAGATGCAGGTGGAGGGGCTGGGATGGGAAAGGGGGTGGTAACAGGGAAGACACACATCTGCCCACCAGCAGCCTCAAAGACAGCCCAAAGGAGGCCTCTCCAAACTCAACAGGGCCCAAGACACGTTTTCATCGTATGCCAATAGTCTAAAAAAAGTATATGCAATGTCCGTGACAGGTGAGCGTCCAAAAACAAGTGTCCACGGGCTGGTATGGAACATCTTTTCCCTTTTGAGATAAAACAATCCTATTTACAAGAGCACAAACACCTGAGCAGTAAGAGCGTTCAACATTCTATGGGAAAAGCTTAATTTATAAACGATTCTCCAGTCTCGCTCTTCCAGAAAGGTGGGGAATGTAAGCCAGGGTAGACACCGCACGGCAGGCCCCGGAGCCAGCAGAAGGCATGGGTCGGGCAGCCACAGACGGGGGCTTTCTGCTCAGCCTGACGTTACCTCTTTCCGCTCTGTCTCTGCCTGGACTCTGGCCTGGGCCACGGCGGCTTCTCGGTAGGAGCTGGCCTGCTTGGCTTGCTCGAACAGCGTCTTCAGCTGCTGGGCCGTACTGAGCAAGGAGTTGACCATCTCTTCCAGGTACAGCCAGCTCCGCGGTTCTGACATTTCCAGCCCGTTGACCACCGTGGGAGACACAGCTTTGGTGGGGGTGGAGGGTGGAACTGCCAAGGCCGGCAGAGAGGTCAACACTAGAATGGTTGGAAAGCAAAATAAAACAAGAAATCATTATATTTCCTCCATTAAAACTTATCAAATGTTGGAAAGTGGGGGCAAATGACCCCAGACATAAATACCACACGACCTCCCCCTAAAACGCTAGAAGGTGGGGAGACATTCCTACATTCACAGCGCCGCACTTAAACGTCCCTCGTGCCGCTGCCACCTGCAAGCACCTGCGGAGACCCAACCCTGTGTGTACAGGGCCGGGAGCCAGATGCCCAGACAGAGACCACAACAAAGTGTGCCCTGCGCAGGTGGCCATGAAGCATCAGATGGCGTGGGACAAGGACAGCCTGAGGCAGTGACTCCGGGTACCCCGCGTGAACCCATGAGATGAAAGCATGAGGACGCCCTGGCTCCGTCTCTGCTCATGTCGAGTCCTCCCTGACGTCTGTGCCCACACATGGGGTCCTGATTAGGGGTCACAGCCGTCAGGCTTCTCACGGAGGGAGGACAACATTACAAAGATGGAAAGGAGGAAACTGGGAGGAACCTGCGGTTTGGATGGGAACTGGACTCTCAATACACATGCCAGAGCCAGGACACCCATGTACGCACGTCCCACCTCTGTCCGCTGGGAGGGCCTGTGGGCAGGGACACCCCCAGAGCAGTGAGCACCCCGGCCTTCCAGGACAAAAGCCCCCGATGCGCCCCACGTGGGAGATGTGGGCAGGGAGGCAGGGGGAGGGAATAATGAAGCAAGTGCTCGCCAACAAGAAGTTTTTGTGTGTCTGCAGCGCTATGACGAGTTTCCGTGTTGCCGCATCGTCTGTAAAGGCTAAAATGTACAAACACAGCCACCCAGCAGCTGGGATCATGAAGCTCCCTTGAAAAAAAAGCGTACTGAGACAGCAGCGTGTCCAAAACGTGTGGTTAAGTGAGACATGGAACCAAGATGCACGCGTGGCACATCATCATTAGGTCTTGGAGCGGGAGCCATGGCAACGCTGGTCCTTCCACGTGTCGCAGACACCGAGTGCTCCGTGCCGGCCCCAGAGACGCCGGCCCGGACGCAGGGAGCACGCACCCTCACGGGCAAGTTGAAGCAAGAGCATGGCCTCCCTCTGCCAAGTCCCGGCAGTAGCGTGGGCCTCCATGTGGGCCGTCTGCCGCCACACGGCACGTGGACGACCGGGAGGGCCGAGCTCCGGTGGAAGCGCGTTCACAGACACGGGCAGCAGATGGGGCTTCGCCAGCCCCCAGTCTAGCGTCTCAACAGGACAAACCCAAACAAAACCTACTCCACTTAGAAATGCTGTCCTAGGGTGCCTGGGTGGCTCAGTCGGTTGAGCGACTGCCTTTGGCTCAGGTCATGATCCTGGAGTCCCGGGATCGAGTCCCGCATCGGGCTCCCTGCTCGGCGGGGGGTCTGCTGCTCCCTCTGACCCTCCCCCCTCTCATGTGCTCTCTCTCTCTCATTTTCTCTGTCTCAAATAAATAAAATCTTTAAAAAATAAATAAATAAAATGTAGTTAAGGGCGCCTGGGTGGCTCAGTCGGTTGGGCGACTGCCTTCGGCTCAGGTCATGATCCTGGAGTCCCTGGATCAAGTCCCGCATTGGGCTCCCTGCTTGGCAGGGGTCTGCTTCTCCCTCTGACCCTCCCCCACTCACGTGCTCTCTCTCTCTCTCATTCTCTCTGTCTCAAATAAATAAAATCTTTAAAAAAAAAAAAAGAAATGCTGTCCTAATGAGCAACTCTGAGGATACCAGCCTGCAAGTGCGGGAACTCTCTCAAACCAACCTATTTTGGGATGAGACGTTGGCAACGCGGCTTCTGGAAACGGTGCGATCTGACAGCTGTCCTGGTAGCCTGGGTAGTGGGGCTCCGGGTGGCCGACTCTGCATGGGGGCTGCACACCTGCCTCTTGTACTGTTGGGGACACAAGGGACAAGACAGCCTGCTGACCCGCTGTGGCTGCAGATGTGACATCTCCAAGCGCCTGCAGCTGCACCACCCCCGGGGTGAGTCAGGACGGCAGAGATGCTGGAACTGGGGTATACCGGGCGATGTCAGTCTCAGCCACGTCTCTCCACCTTCTGGCCGTGGCCCCTGGGGCTTGTGCTGCGTGGCTGCTGGAGAGCAGAAGTCGGCGGGCAGGAAGCACTTTCTGTCACACCGATCGACCCGCACCCCTGCAGGCCTGCCCGGCGCCCTCCCGCACCCACCAATCTGAAGCCCCTGCTCACGGCTGCTGCCCGCGTCAATAGAGGTGATAGGTGCCGCCCGCCCACGGGGTGCTGAGGACAACTCACCCGTGGCTCCCGCGAAGACATCGCCCTGGGCTGGGCTCTCTGAAATGACGGCGGTAGCCTCCACGGTGGATGCCCGGTCAAAGGTCAGCGCGCCCGAGGTAGTGATCTGTCCTGAGGGGGTCACGGTGACTGGAAAAGCAGAAGCGCTGTTTACCACCCGGCTCTCCCACAGCGCAGGCCAAAGCCTGGACACGGCACATGCCGGAAGAGACCCGTGACCCTCAGCGCCTTGGAGGGGACCCAGGGCTGAGGCACGGGCGGCGGGCTCTCCGCAACACCCTGCTCACATCCGACCTGGCAACAGAGGCAGGAATGGCCTCCGCAGAAAACAAACCAAAAGCATAAGCCCGCAGCCCTTGTGCTCTGGTCGCCTGGGACCGCCTCGCCCCACTCCGTGAATCCCTGCTGCCCATTCCGAGCTTCAAACACAGACCTTCCCTCCGCCCTCCCGTCTGCGAGACAGCGGTGTGGGCCGTTCACACGCCGGGCACGTGCCCAAGGCTGCAGAGACCAAGACCCAAGAACCTTCACTGGGAAGGTGCCCACACGGACGCCCCCTCTGAGGAGGAGGAGCCGCTCCGGGTTCATTTCGTTAGAAAATACGTGTGGGCGCCCACAAAGGGGTCTACGGAGACGAGGGAGCCCCCCGAGGCGTCCCCCACGCGAACAGCGAGGCAAGCCGCGGGGGTCGGAGGTCGGAGGGGCCACGCTCCGTCCCACTCGACTCACAGGCGGTGGCAGCTGTGGCCGGCAGCAGCGTGATGTTCTTGGGGGGCTCCTTCTTCACGGGGGTTGTGGGCAGCTCGTTCTCCTTCTTGCGCCTTTTGTAGGGGACGAAGAGCCTGACCGGGCCGCTCTGTGGGGAGAGGCACAGTGAGGGCAGGACCGAGCTGCCCCACACTCTACTGCTGACGCAGCGACACGCTCGTCTCCCTCCCGCGCCGGGGGCACAGCGAGGCTCGCCAAGCTGGGAAGCGGCAAAGACTGACCGCGCCTCAGGCCCCAAATTCCTCACAATGACAGAGAAGATACTTTTTAAAAGAACACGTGAATAACACTGTTTGAACACAAGAAAAAGTATCATCAACATATGGGATTTTTAGGAACTGCAAGGAGACAGAAAGCAAAGGGGAATGAGTTAAGGAGAAAGGAGAGCCCCCTGCCCAAAACAAGAGAACATTCCCCAGAAAGGAGGAGGCCCTGTGGTCACCAACTACAAGGGAAACCTCAACACACCAGCAACCACAGAAGGGACGGTGACCAGCACGGAGCAGATCTGGGCGAGGCGGGGGGAACTGACAGCTGCAGACCCTGAGGGCCGGACCATCTTGCTGGCGGTCACCGAGCTTGGGGGGCGTGAGACCCTTGGGAACCGGCGCAGGCTCACTGCTGCGGGCCCCTCCACTCAGTTTTTCACTTGGGTCTACTGTTGTTCAGTTCTAGAATTTCCACTTGGTTCTTTTTTGGTAATTCCTGTCTCGTTATGGAGTCTCCATCTGCAGAAACACGGCCATCCTCCCTCCTGCTCTGCACGGAGCACACGTGGAGGCCGGATCCCCAGCGGCTGTTTCTGCAGTAAGTGCAGTCACGGGGGGCCCTGACTTGAGAGGTCCGAGCGCTCGCTCCCTCTGCCGCATGAAGGCACAGCACCACTGCCTGCCGCCGGGGGTCTCGCCTGTGAGAATCCAATTTCTGGGGTCGAAGGCCACCCCCCCGCCCCTTCTGGCCGGCCATGGTGTTCTGCAGTGGACACCTGAGCCACTGAGACATCGTCCATGGATTCTTCAGACGGTTCCATGAACACAGACAGGGGACCGGGAGGCCTCTGTCCAAGTGACGTCTCGGCCGTGTCTGCAGTGCGTTTTCTCCCGTGGGGCTCGCACTTTCCATCTGTGTGTCTTACACCTTTTTGTTGAAAACTGGACATTTTAGGTGACGTACTTGAGCAACACTGAGACTGACTCCTTCTCTGCAGGGCTTCCTGCTGCCGCTCATGGGCTTAGTGACCTGGCTACACCCCGGCAGAGTCCCACCGGGCGGAGTCCCACCGGGCGGAGTCCAACTGGGGGAGCCCCACCCTGCAGAGTCTCACTGGGCGGAGTCCCACCAATGGAGTCTCACCGGGCAGAGTCCCACCAGTGAGTCCCACCGGCCGGAGTCCCACCGGGGGAGTCCCACCCTGCAGTCTCACCCGGCAGAGTCCCACCGGCCGGAGTCCCACGGAAGGATGCTGCCCTGCTTCCAGCCGCCTGCTCCAACAGGGCCCGGGGCACTACTGCTCCACTGTCTGATCCCAACTGCTTAGGGCTCCTTCATGGGGAGTTTTCGAGACAAACCTTTGAGGTCTGTTCCTATCCCAGGACTCTTGTGAGCTGCGCTTTTCCCTGGTTCTCTGGTTTAGCCTGTCGCCCTCAGCCTCTGCCGGCCTCCCCTTCAGGGCTCACATCCATAGGGCACTGCTCTGGAACCAGCGGCAGGAATGGTCCTCACGTCTGTCTGAGCAGCAGCCCTGCTTTAGCAGCAGAGCTCTGGACAGGGGCAGAGCCCTGGTCTCGGTCTTTCTCCCGGGGCATGGAGCTCCACACTAGGAGCGAGCTAGGGTGAGCACGCTGAGGCACAGTACTCCTACCCTGCCACTCCCGGGTGGAGCCTCTGCCCGCTGAGAGAGGCTGGGTGCAGGAAGGCAGCTCCGATCCCTCGGTCACACTTGCCCAGAATTTAGTTTCTGCCACTCAGAGCCAGGGCTGGGCATGTCGGTCTGGTGCTGAAGGGAGAGGGAGTGGGGCTCCCTTCACAGAGAGCTGGAGGGAAGCGGGAGTGAGCAGGTGCACGGGGCTCTTCATACTAAGGTCCCTGCAGTGGAAGCCAGAGTGTTAGAATTTGCAAGTTCGATTCACCAAGTTTTAGTTTATGGATTGTGCCTTTGGTTTCACGTCTGGGAAACCCTAGGCCATGAAGTTCTCCCCTGTTTTCTTCCACGAATGTTAGTCTTATGTTTTGGATGAACCTGGATCTGTGATCCATCTTGAAGTCATTTGTATATAAAGCGCCAGGTTGAGGCCAAGGTGTGTCTCTAGGCCCACGGCCGTCCGGCGGCGCCAGCAACCGGCACGTGAGCCTCTCGCTTCGCCGACACCGTACACTTCATGACAGCAGCCGTGGAACGGGGCTTAATCCGTGTGCGCTGGGACTCCTCCAGCTTCAGTCATTTTCTCAAAATTGCTTTGGTTGTCCTGTTTCCTTTGCCTTTCAAAGTCAGCTTGTTTAAAGCTCCACAGACGCCCGCTGGGATTTGGATAGGAACCGCGTGAAGCCTACAGGCCCTGTGGCAAGAACTGGTGCTCTCAAGCCCCATGGGCTTGGCGCATCTGTGCCAGGTCTTCCCAGGTCCTCTCTACAGCACTTCCTAGGTTTCTGTACATGGATTCAGTACACGTTCTGTTAGACTTACATGCATTTCAGCGTTTTGGAGTAACTGCAAAGAATTCAAACACTCTAAACTTCCAGATGGAACGAATTCCCTCTTACTGCTCTTTTTCTCCCTACAAGATCCCCGAGAATCTCACTACTAGTTTCTCCAGGCGAATTTTAAAGTCATTTAATTTTCACAAAAATATCCCATTGTTGATTCCACTAGAATCACATTTAGCCTATACGTGAACTAGACAATTTAAGAATATTTAGTTTTTCCACCCGAGAACATGATTAAATTAAATGTTCATATCTTCTAATTATTAACCAGATGAGTAGTCAAAATAAAATCCGGAAATCTCATTAAGCAGCTTCTAAAATTTGAAAATATTTTTAAATAGAATTCAGTGCTAAGGAAGGCTGAATACTGGGATATTCATACGTTACAAATCAGTATCACGTTTTTGAAAGCTATACAGCAACACACGTTAAAGTCCATGAAAAATAGTTATTCTTTTCGAAACTGTTAAGGATTTAGGATAAAGAAATATTTCAAAAGATATTAAAAGCTCCTCATAAATAATTTCAGTGTAGTATTCTTATGAAATAACGTTAAAAACGCAGAATGTGGAACAGCACATATATACTTCTTATAACCGTGAAAAGAAAGTGTGTGTCTGGTCTTGGGGTTAAATGTCCAGACAGGCCCCCTTCCATGTGCTGTGACCGGTGTGCAGGGCCAGCCTCGTGCGTCGCCTGAGGCATCAGAGTAACAGCTGAAAAGCAGAATTCGAGTGAGAAACTGCTAACAAGCCCTAGCTAAGCTGCAGGTGCCCTCGAGCTGCGTGCACGGCACAAGGACAGGACAGGGCGCACGAGCAGGGAGCTGAGGGTGGGACGCTTCTGTGGGCGCACAGAGCCGCGGAGCGAGCCTGGCGACTGGCCACTTCCCGGACACTCACCAAGGTCATGTCGTCACAGCAGGCAGCACAAGTGCAAGACGCAGCATGAGGGTTTAGGATCCCGTCCTGAAATGCAGAGAGTCCCGCGGTGCGTGAGAAAGCCAGCCTTCTGTGTGAACCATGGACGCTAGAGGAGGGCAACTAGCTCTGCCACTGATCTGCCACTCACGCAGTCCAAACCCTGTCGCTTCCAGAAACTGATCTCTCCCCCACACTTCCACACAAGGGCATTATCGGTGGCAGGATCCACAGCTTCCCCTCCAGGAGGTGAAAAGATTCTACGGACATTACTTCTTGATCAACACCCAAGCACTACGCTGCAAAGAGCAGTTAGAAGCCCTCTTCTCGTATGATGAGTAAACTGAGGCAGAGCAAAGTTAGGCTTTTGAAGGGGGCACGCGCCTCAGTCGGAGCTCCCGTGTTGCCTCATGCACGCCTGACAATACCATCACTGTCCTCCTGTGTGAAACACCAGCAAAACAAGGCTGGTGCCTGGCCCAGGGCCACACATCCAGGGGACACGGGACCCACAGCCCGTCTGCCTGACTGCGTTCGGCGGCCCCGCCACAGGGCACAGCGGCCAGGGAAGCCCCACAGCCTAAGCCTGGGGAGACACTCCTGCTGCATCTTCTGCTTTCTGCTCAGACACAGGGCACCTGAATGAGGCACTGCAACGGCCTGCCCGCGTAGCGAATGCTTCTCTTCCAGTCTTTACTGCTGGCTCTTCCTGCCATGGCTTCAAACTCGGTTGGACTGTACCAGTTCTCCCCCTGCTTAATGCATCGGCCCCGGCCTCCTAAAATGACACACGGGACCAGCAGTGAGGGCAATGCCCGCCCACAGCACCCCCGCTGGCTGACAGTGGCCAGGTCCCCCTCCTCTCCTTCCCCACCTCCCACCTGGCTCCTCCTCAGGTGCTCCACAAACACCAGAGCCCCCGCCGGGGCCTGCGTGATCTCACCCTTTCCCACGGACAGCCCCCACCACGAAATCACACGTGCAGGCCACGCCTGCCTACTTTATCTGTCTGCTCACCGGCCACAGGCACCAAAAGCCCAACATGGTCTCACTCCCAGAAGGGGGTGGGTCCCCAAGCTGACCCGGGAACGTAGGGAGCGCATTCCAGGCCTGCCTCTCCCTGCACTCTCCCTCCTCCACGGATCACTATGTCTTCTCAATGTGCCCCCACCACGCCCCAAACCTGTCCTGGCCTCAGCTCTTCTGCCCAGGGGCCGTGAGCCCAGCCTGCTACTTGGCCCGGGCCCGGCGCGGCCGCCAGGGGAAGGGCGTGTCTGCATCCCGGCAGCGGGGGCCCGCGCCGCCTCACCTGAGCCCAGCCGGCTCTTGAACAGCGTGCCACTGATGTTCCGGCAGCGCACGGGCAGCTCGCTGTCGTACACGGAGGGGTCCCAGTTGTATTTGGTCCCACCTCTTTCTTGGCCGGGAGCCGCAGGACTTGGAGGACACTGAGGGCCTTGAGCAAAGGAAGCATTTTGAAAATAAGAGACGCGGGACACTCCCAGCATAGCTGGCAAAGTACAAGCACCTCCTGGACTCTAACGGCTGCCACCCCAACACAGCAGCACCGTTCCCTTCCGCTCTGGGCAGCTCCTCCTCGGCCTGGAAAAGCCCACTTTCTCTCCTCAGACAATAATATTCCTATTCCAAGTTTACCACAAAACTAAATAAGCCAATTCCAGAGTGAACCCCGCGAGCACTCGGACGCGTTCTGCTCCGGAAAGCCTGGGGCAGGAACGGGCAGCACCTGGAGTAAGCGGAGCAGCTGGCCCCTTCAGCCCGGCCGTCTCCACGATGCTCCCGTCCGTGTGCACGACAATCAACGTGGCCTTCTCGGTGTTCAGGCTGTCCCCGATCTGCAGTGCCGTCCTGCCAGACTGGAAGAAAGAACCTCCCCTAAGTCGTCTCAGACAACAGCTGCAGGGCCTGTTCGCCTGATCCTTGCTCACCATCACCAACAAGGGCACCGACCGGGATTCCGAGGCCTCTTTCAAAGACGCCCCTAAAACACCTAAACACAGAGCCAAGAACAAGAAAGACAATGCTCTGGGAGGCCCTGAGCAAATGCTCACAATCGCCTGCCACAGGGAAAAAATAACCACGTCCCACAAATACACCCTGGAAACAGGAAGTACCCTCATGTCTACCTGAGCAGCCTCTGCAAGTTCACAGGTTTCCAGGGAGGGTTCTGATAGACAAGTCCACACTCACCGCCGGGGTCTGGGGCAGGATTCCCTTTTCATGCCCATGCCCCATGCACAGCTCTACCGATGGCCACCAAACACCAGGACCTCCCCAACCACGCTGCTCACACACCTGTCCACGGTGGCCAGGGGCTGCCATGACAGCACCCACTTCCTCTGGGCCAGCCTGGCCTCACCCTTAACCAACTGAGCCACCCAGGCGCCCCTAGCCTGGCCTCACCCTTCAAGCTGCCCTGCTCTCCGGGAGAGCCAGATGCCCCTCTCCCATCCCTGCTGGCCCTAGGCGCACACCTCACGGGGCTCTGGCAAACAAACTCTCAAGGCTTTTCCCAGACAGCCCTGGGGTAGATGACACTCACTCCAAGCGGCCTGTTCAAACCAACATCCTGGGGTGCTCTGATGCTTTCATGGTGAGAACAGAACCCACGAAGACAAAGTGAAAAGACCTCTCCTTACATCTGAAAATCAAATCAGGGGAAGGGAGTACCAGCTCATTGTGGAGTCTAGGGACCTCCACCCCACGAGCATACACACACACACACATGCACACGTGCACATACACCCAGGTCCTGGGCTCATACACCTGGAGAGTCATTGCCTCAGTAAGCATATCAACACCGCTCATGTCTGAATCACTGAACACAAGCAACTCTACTGGAAAGAGGGAACGTTCTGTATTCATTTACAAATCACAAAATTAGGGGCGCCTAGGTGGCTCAGATGGTTAAGCGTCTGCCTTCGGCTCAGGTCATGATCCCAGGGTCCTGGGATCGAGCCCCGCATCGGGCTCCCTGCTCGGCGGGGAGCCTGCTTCTCCCTCTCCCACTCCCCCTGCTTGTGTTCCCTCTCTCGCTGTGTCTCTCTCTGTCAGATAAATAAATAATATCTTAAAAAAAAAAATTAAAAAAAAAATCACAAAACTATTTCCTCATTAAGGCCAACGAGAATACCCAGACATTTGAGACCCGGATCACACTAAGTCTGCGGGTCTTCCTGTCCTCAGAGCCCACTGCCAGCACTGAACCCAGGAGGCTGCACCCCAGCTCCCTGACCCTCTGGCTCCAGTCCTTTCTAGAAAAGAAGACAAACCAGAATCTGCTGGGAAGGAGAGACCAGTTGGAAGCATGAAGCTGTCAGCTGGCTATCAGCTCATATGCATTCTGACACCCTAAGAAATAAAGCAAGTTTCTGAAATCTGTAGTCTGCTATTATAATTAAGAGCGCGAGTTTTCTGTTTGTTGCCATGCCAACGACAGTAACTTTGCTTCCAGGGATATAGTGTCCCAGGTGTGTGGCCAAGGCTAGAGAGAAACCGTAACTAAGAGCTGTGGCAAAGCTCCAGGAGAGTCCTCCATTGTGCGGTCATCTGGCCAGGACCCGCAGACAGGAGCACAGCCTGAGGGCAGAGCACAGCCACACCCCTCAGGGCACCCAGGGAACCCAGAGCAGGCCTCTGGGACAGCCAGGCTTAGGGAAGATGCCCTCTGGGTTCTGGGGAAAAGTGCTCGTAGGGCAGCTTACCAGAACATGTCCCGAGAGGGAGGCGGCATTCGCCACGGACGTGGTGAAGACGTTGTCTGCGGAGGCGCCCACGTTGGCCACGGTCACCGTGGTCACCTCTGCAACACAGGAGCCTGATTCAGCATACCCTCAGAGCTGGGGGCCTCCCACTTGGGCCCCAAACCACGTCTCTCCATCAGTTATCTGCACTTCCAACCAAGGGACTCTCAACGTTTGTACACTAAGTGCTCACTCAATACTTCTAGACCACAGGCTAGGTGATCTGGGTCTTAGAAAAAGAGAGAGGAAAGGCTCTCCGGGCACTAGAGCCTTTTTCATTCGCAGTGAAAACCCGCCCCGCCACGCTCCCACTGAGCCGCCCCTGGGCTTCTTGCTCCCTTTTAGGAGAAAACCACACACCAAGGCTCCACGCATCCTGGATCATCCTGTGATCAGACACCCGCCGTGTCACTGACACACAGTTCCCTCCCTTCCTGGCCCCCCTCTCCAGGTCAGCACAGGGCAGGCTCAGGTCCCTTCATCGTCCTCTTCCCCCCCTCCCCCTCTCCTGCTCACTGCCCGCAGCAGAGGCTTTCCCTTCCCTCTCCGGGGCTGGGTCACACAGCGCTCTAGAATGGCCCATGCCTGGGGCAGCCTCTGGCACACGGGAAGTGCCCCACAAACACTGGCTGAAAGAGTCCTGCATATTCCACGAAGCCAGCGCCCCCCACACTCCACTAAAACACCTGTCCCCCGTCTGTGTCCTCCCCTAGACCACACCCAGGAGTGCCAAGGAGATCCCCGCCTGAACACACTGGACTCGGCCAAGTAGCTGTCTGCCCAGAGGAGGTGGCCTCAGATGGGCAACACATCCCGCTGAGTTACTTCCACCTGGAAATTACCTGACCTCAGGAACTTAGAAAAGTTGTAATGCTTTCAAGTATGCAAAAACACAACTATAAAATTTTGCAGGAAAAACAACTCATTTCTCTGAGGCTGTGATGACTGGTATCACATTTCTTTTCTGCATCCAGAAAAAACGTTATGCAAAAAGCACAAAAAACTGAAGAAAAACTTCATGGTCCAAAATCCCAACATTAAACCAGTTTGGCGAAAAGAACAGAGGCTCTAACAGCCACAAAGCCTTCTTCCCTCAATCGTGAGGACCCCAGGCAGACCACAGACCAGCAGCACTGGGGCAAGCAGGACCTGGCCTGCACCTGAGGGCCGGATGAACACCTGGAGTGACCAGGACCACGAGGATCGAGGAGGCTGCTGCCCAGTCCCCAAACCTGGGAGCCCCTTAGGGGAAAGTGCCTGACAACGCCATGATGACGCTCTGCCAGGGTCCCACGCACAACTCTGAGTCCTCGGAGGCCTCCAGCGCCACTGGGGAGCACAACACCTGGGAAAGTCTCTACCATCTTTGGGTTGGCAGTCTGGGGAGACAGACAGGGACCGACCAGGAAGGCAATCTGAGGAGTCAAAGCACGATGGTGACCTCTGCTCCCGAAGGTCACAGGGCCTCCCAAGCTGGGTGGGCAGTCTTGCTCCCTGGCTCTCAGGTCACCCCTGAACTAACCCTCAGGATTCCAGGCGCCCAGACACACCCACCCTCAGGCTCCTCCGGGGCAGGATCCATGTCCGATCCCCACTGCCCTCATCCCCCCAGCCCCCGGGGTCACCAGCGCCAGGGAGAGACAGAGAAGAGGACAGGCAGGGCAAGAGGCAGGTACTGGGAAGGTTCTGGAAGGAGTGCAGAGTGCCTCACGCGGGCGTGGGCAGGCACAAGGTTAAAGAGGTCTGGGAAGCAGGCCGGGGAAATGTGCACACTGGGCAGGGCCAGGCTGGTGACATGGGCAGGCGTGCAGGAATGTCAGGGCACACGAGGTAGGTGCGAGGCATGCGGGAGGCCTGTGTTCGGGGGAGCAGAGGCAGGCTGGCCGCCGGGGCGCGCGCAGGGCAGGTGTGTATGGGAGGCAGGGGTGCGCGGCAGGTGCGCGCAGGTGCACGCCGGGCGCGGGGCAGGTGCGCGCAGGTGCACGGCCGGGCGCGGGGCAGGTGCGCGCAGGGGCGCCGCAGGTGCGCGGGAACCGCGGGCGGGCGGCACTTGCCTGCGAAGGCTGCGGCCGCCGCGGCCTCGTCGGGGCCCGGCAGGGCCTCGGCGCCCATGTCCATGTGCCCGGGCTCGGCGGCCATCACCGCCACGGCCGTCACCCGCCGCGTCTCGCGCTCTGCCTCCGAGTCCCCGTCCTCCTCCGAGTCCTCGTCCCTGCTGAGCACCGGCTCCTCCGCCTCGCCTCCCGCCGCGGCCGCGGCCGCCGCCGCCACAGCGGCCGCGGCCGCCACCGCCGCCGCCTCGGCCAGGCCCAGCTGCTTGGCGGCCGAGTCCGAGTCCTCCATCCGGACTCCGCCGAGCCCGCCCGAAGGCGCCGGCCGGGGCCGCCCGAAGGCCGGGACGGAGCCCGAAGCGCGCCGCGCGAGCAGGCCGCCCGAGCCGAGCCGAGGCGAGCCGAGGGCGCCCGAAGCTGCCAGCCGAGCCGAGCCGAGCCGAGCCTGCCCGAAGCCGCCCGCCCCGCCGAGCCGAGGCCGCCCGAACAAGGGCCGAACCGGCACGAAGCGGCCTAGTCGAGCCCCGCCGACGGCCAAGAGTCCGGAACCGAGGAGGGCCGAAGCGGCCCGAAGTGCGGAGCCGAGTCGGTCCGAATTGGCCCGAAGCGGCACGAGGGCTTCCGAGCGGCTCTGCGCTACCCCGACTCGGCGCCTAAGAGCGCTGCGCCCCCCGTCGTCCCCCGCAAGAGGGTCGCCAACTGCGGGGCCGGATCTCGCCGATCTCCGACGCAGTGCGGCCGGGCCCAGAGAACCTCTCGCCGCAGGCTCCGCCCGCCCCCGCCGCGAGCGGGAGCCGAGTCCGTCCGAGGCGGAGCCGAACAGAGCCGAACGCTGCCGAGCCCGGATACTCCCGAGCCTCGGCTCTCCGCCTCCTCCTGTACGAAAGTGCCCGAGCGCTGCCGGACGGGTCGAACGGGCCTCGGCCGCGGATCGAATCAACTCCCGAAGCGCGGCGCGGTCGGGTCCCTTCGGGAGCAGAAGCGAAAATGGCCGAAGACGCGAATAGTGCGGAGCCGAGAGACTGCTGGGATCGCGGCGGACTCGGCGGGCGGGGCCGGGCGGCAAGATGGCTGCCGCACGGCGAGGTGAGGGGGCCCGGGGCGGGCTCCTCGGGGGGCTGCCCGGGGGGCCTGGGGGGCCGGCCGCGAGGGTCTCGGACAGCGCAGCGCCCGTCCGCCCGCGGCTTGGGCCGGGGCCCCGCGCGGGCGGGGGCGGAGGTCGCCCCGGGAAGGGGGTTCTGTGGGGTTTGGTTCTTTCTGGTGATGGGAAGGCGGACGGGTCTAGGGCGTCTCCCAGGGTTGCGGCTCCGCGGTCTTGAATGTCTTGGCGAGGTGCGGCCCCGGGCCGGTTGGGCGCCTCTTGCGCTCCCGTGGCCGGCGCCCCGCTCGGCGCAGAAGCCCAGCTGTGCGCGGCGCTGGGGGTGGGGGGACCGTCCCCCGCCGCCGGCCCTGGACGGGGGACCCCCTCTCCCGCCGGCGACCCTGGGGGGCCTCCCGTCCCCCGCCGCCGGCCCTGG
>NW_023270418.1:37668120-37752123 GCF_011800145.1 Mirounga leonina | reverse complement strand
CCGCCGGCGACCCTGGGGGGCCTCCCGTCCCCCGCCGCCGGCCCTGGAGGGCCGCATGCAAGATGCCGTGGGCCCCGGGCGCTGGGCCCCGTGTGTGGCCGTGGACCGGGCCGGCTGCGGCAGCTGCGCGCTCCAGAGAGCGAGGGGGCCCGCGTGCCTTGAGGGCAGGGCAAGAGCTGGTCACGGCGCTGGGGGCACCCTGTCGCGGTCGCCAGCAGCTTCGTGTCCAGCGCAGAGTGCTGGGCCACGTGGCAAGCCCCTGTTGCCAAGCTAGGCACAGCCGGTGCGTGCCTCGGTGGCTCAGACGTCCCTAAGGTCGGGCCGTGGAAGCTCACCAGCGGTGGGCATGGCTCCTGCTGGTGCAGGTCCTGCTCGTGCCACCAGGGCCCCTGCCGTCCCTGTGGCATTTACGGTACTGAGCTCTCGGCCAGCGTGACAGCTCCTGGGTGAACACTTGTGTGGTGAAAAGAAAGTGCACGAGTGGGAGGTGGCTGTTACCCCCGGCTCCGAGTTTCCCGTGTGTCTGGTTTAGCACCCACTTCTCCGGCCTCCGTCCTGCACCAGGTTACTGGCGGGAGAGCAGAGAGGAGGAGGGAGCCGCGAGCAGAGGTCTGTGTGGTCTGTTGTCTTCAGAGCCCTCCCGAGGGCTCCAACTCGCCAGACCTTTGTGGAAGGCCACTGGCAATGAGGTGTGTCTGCCTTTGGTGGCAGGAAGTCCACACCAGAACGGGATCTCTGTGCACACCTTGTGTATCACCGCAGGGGATCATCTGTTCTCTTTACTTCCACGTGAACTTAAACACCTGTTGATGGCCTCGTTGTTACAGTAACTCATTGACAAAAAATGCTAGGTCCCAAAAGCCAGGGCTGTCCTTAGAATGAGCTCCTGAAGGTCTGAAATCCATAGAAGAGCCAAACTGATTGTAGCCACCTTTTATGCTAATTATTTAAACCCCATTTCACGTGAAGTGTTTACACAGCATTTTTTTCCTGAGCCCCCACAGTTCTGATCCATGAGAGTGGTTGGCTGGCAAACAGATTTGAAGTGTCTGAAGCCAACCTTCAAGGGAAGAATCAAAAGGGAGGAAAACCCCAATCAGTGTGAAATTCACCCAAATAATGGCAAGCATCTAGGCAGCCTAGTTTAGCTACCTCCTGGAAAAGAACAGATCGGGTTTCAAGAGCGCACCGCCTGTAATGTCATGCAAGTTTATAAAGGATCCTGCACGAGCTTCACGCTCCCTGCACGTGCTGCCTCTCCTGGACGCTGAGCTCTGAATCTGTTACTAATTCCCCATGCCGACCCATTTAAGACCCCTGCCCCAGCGAGACTCCACAGAAGGCCCGAATCTGCTTTGATGTGCCCCACAAACCTCAGCAAGGCTGAGAGTGTCTCTCCTGCCCCCTTGCAGAGGGGAACTGGAGAGAAGACCAGACAGACTGGTTCACATCACTGTCCTGCTTGCTGCTTGGCAATATAGCTCAAGTCTTCTTCTGTAGGGTCTGTTTGCCAAATTCTACGTTATTACTGATGTTTCTACATGTCACAAATGTGCCACTACTCTGAGCCTCTTGAGACAGGAAATCTGCCCCAGGACACGTTCAGTCGAAGGATTAGTCAAAGATAACTTCAAACTCAAAACCTCGGATTCTGAAGACCATTTCACGGGGAGAGAGGCTGTCATCTTAAGATGAGGGGAAACGTGTGCCTGCTATGGGGTAGGAGAAGGTCCAAGAGACGCACCACTGGAAGAAATTGGATTGCTGCTGTAGGAAATTATTGTTTGTGAGATTTGGGGCAATGTATAAAATTCTAGAGGAAAGCAAGTGTCTATCATCAATTACAAAAAAAAAAGAAGAAGAAGAAAGAAAGAAAAGATTTGTACCCTGAATCAGAAAAGGTTCTTCTCTAATTACATCCCTGTGGTAAATGCAGAAAGCACAGAGAATGAGAAAAGCTGCCGTCCTCTGGTGCCCAGGGCCTTCTCCCCCGGCGGTGGAGCAGAAATCTGCCTGTCCTGGCTGACCTGACCTCAGCCGTGGATGGAGGCCTCGCTTCCTCTCCACCGCTGAGCTCCCGAGTACACACTCTCTTCCAGCCTCAGGTTCTGAAAAGCAGATGGCAGATCCTCCTCGGAGGGACAGATGCAGAGGTGATAGAAAGGGACCTAGCTGCAGGCCCAGATAAAGGTGGCTTCTTTCTGTAAATACGGGGGAAAGAATGAAGCCGGGATCCTCTGTCAGTGTTGGAAACGGCCCAGGTAAGCACCCAGGTTGGACACTGGGGCCTCACAGACTGATATGCTTTGTTTTCCAGGGAGAGCTTCCTCCGCGGTGGTATCCTTCTGCTGTGTCCCCATGTCCCTCCGCTGGCCTCAGGCCCAGGCCTCCACAGGATGGCACTTCAGGGCTAGTTTGCTGGACACATGAAGGCAGCTCTGAGTTCCTGCTTTTTGTTCCTTTAAACTCCCATGCACACCCTTTCTATAAGTTCTGAGTAGAAATTCCACTTTTAAGTGGGAGGGACATTCACTAACAATTTAGAGTTGATAGGACTTCAGTGGGGCGTGCTGGCTCCATCACCCTCCTTCTTGACCCTGCACCTTGAGTGGGTGGCTGCCTGCCTCCCACCAGGCCCACCTGGAGCAAGAGAGTGAAGACCCCTCACTTTGAATACTTACAGACTCATTTTACCATAAACAAACAAGAAGCGTACAGTGCTCAGGAAAGTTAGTAGACATTTAACTGCACAAAAAAAGAGAATATATTTTCTTTGAAGAAAATGAAAAAAAAAAGTCATTTTTTTCTATCTAGTAACCTGGGCCACAGTCAGGGTAATGCCCCCAAGGAAGCCTGGTGTTCCAAGGCCGTCCTGCCTGCGGTCACCAGGGATATACCCAGCCCTCCTGTTCCAGGCTAGGGCATTTCCTGTGACACCAGTGGAGTATGGGTGGAAGCCGCCCCAGGTAGGGAGCCAATGGCCAGGTCCCCGTGGCCACCCGCAGGTGCGCCTCTGAAGACCTGGCAAGGCGTGCCCCCTAGGGTGGATGCACAGGCAGGGCCCGTCTCTAGGCCCACCGGTCCTTAACCACTGGCCAGCTCTCGTCCGTCTCTCTGCAAGTGCTGTTCTGCCTGAGTGGGGCATATTACGCCCTGTATTTCCTAGCTACACTCCTGATGATTACATATAAAAGTGAGTCTTAAACGCAAAGGCACATGGGCGGTGTCCTTGCTGCACCACCCCACCCCCATAACTGGAGTTCTCTGTTGTCCGCTGTTCTCCAGGTCAGGTTTTCAGTTATCCTCATCCTTACCTGGTCCTCGACCTGACTCTGCTGCTTCTGATGGGGATTCTGGAAGTGACTCGGTTATATCTTGGTGAGTTGACCGAAGACCACATAGTAGGTAGGATCACAGAATTACTAGCTTACGTGCTGGGAACCTCTAAATGCTCATCCCTTTATAATGTGGTTCTTAGAGACACTTTTGATGTCAACCGCTTAGCCACTTGCCTCGCAAGCCTCCCCTTACGATGTCATTAAGTAAATTAGTTTATTCAGAAGCTTAATTCAAGAGACAACGCTGGCACTAGCAGCATCCTTGGGAGAGACGGCAGGGGGACCGACAGCACGGAGATCAGAACCCAGCTTAGCCAGTTGACTGGAGCCCCCAAATGTTCACCTCACCTCCTTCCTTCACCTTCCGTTGGCCTCAGCAGTCTGGGGAAGGATCTGGAGTGTTCTGTCGAGCCCCCAACAGGGCAGCAGAGCCTGGAGGAGTGGGAGGGCTCCCCGAGCCGCCTCAGTCCAGCTCCAGGGCCATTCATGTGCCCTCAGGCAGCCCCCTGTTCCGTCCTCCAACAGCACGAGCTTTGCCCCCTAGCCCAGCCCAGCCAGTGCTCAGCACACAGGGTCCTGTCAAGTCACAGGCACGCACACGCCAGCACATCCGTGTTCTACAGTGGGGTCGTACATGGGTTGAGCATTCTCCATTAGAATAGCTGGGAGAGCCGACGACAGCTGGTGCTCTCAGGCCCCTCGCACGTCAGCACGTTCTGCGGGCACACGTGCGCCAGCGACGCCCAATCAGCGGTGAGGAGACGGGCCCACGCCCTTGTCAGCAGGGCCGCAGGACCCTTCAGGGGTCAGGAGCGGGTCTACTGGGCATGCGGGGCCATCAGCATCTGCTGTCACAGACGAGCCCACAACCCTGGGAGGGAGGCGGACGGTGCTGGGCACCTGGGTCAGCTACAGCAGCCAGGGAGCAACGTTTCCTGCGACTGACCGATTTATCTAAAATATTCAGGTTTGGTTCGGTTTTTTACAAGCATGCATGACATTCTCCAGAACTGGCCTCGGCCCAGAGTAAAATATTTTTGGAAATTTTAAACAAAACCTCCTCAGTCCACTTGGAATTAGGAAAACGTATCAGAATGCAACTGGGATCATTTTTAGAAAAGGAAATTCCCTCTCCCATCCCCACAACTGACCCAGAGGCTAAGATTCAGACATTCTCCCGTGATTGGTTTTTACCCTCACTAGGGAGAACACACCCCTTGTCACACTTTGCTTTCTGACGTTTCATGAGTGATGTGGTGACCACAACAGGACCTTTTACCGAAAGTCCTCAGCCCTGCATCCAGAGGGCCGTGCTGGTGATGAGCTGGCTCTTGGCCTCCCTGCCTCCTCGCAGCCCTCCTGGGCACACATGGGTCAGAGTAGGTGTCCCGGAGCCCAGCGCCCACTCACCTGACTGTTCTGCTCTCCAGGCACCAAGGGCAACCTGATGGAGGCCGAGGTGCCGCTGGCCATCAGCCTGGTCCTCACAGCAGTGGGTGCCCTGCTGTCCACCTACTTCCTGCTCTGGCAGACCCTGGTGCTGCGGGCAGACTCCATCCTCAGTGCCACACTCCTGGCACTCCATGGCCTGGAGGCCATCCTACAGCTGGTGGCCATTGCTGCCTTCGTCAGCTAGGCAGGCGGTGCCCAGCTTCCCTCCCCACGCCTCCCCCCCTCCCCAGGGTGGGACAGCTCTGGACAGAAGCCACTTCCCCGGAGCTCGGCCATGTCTGGCTGGCTCCCTCTGGGGTGCGCTGACCTGCTTGATCACCGAGGGGGGCAGGTGAGGATGGTGCATGATTTCTTGCGGTGCTGTGCATCTCTCACATAATTGCTGGCATTCCGTGCTTTCCACACTGGTCCACCTGGAGCTACAGGGTGGCGTGGGGAGCCAGGGACCCACAGCTCACGGCAGGCCAAGTCCTGGACAGCAGTCAGCTCTGCTTTGCGACAGAAAGAAAAGAAATGTGAAGGTGCCAGCAAGCTCTGATGTTTGGGGGGTTTTTGCAGAGGTGGCCCCTTTCCCCTTGGGGCTCCTGTGGGGAGGTGGTCTGAAGCCCCGGCACTGAGGGGAGGGAGGCAGAGAATGGGAGAGTGACGGAGAACAGCCTGCCACTGCCCCGGACTGGGGCTTCAGGGCTCCGATGTCCAGGCCTCCGTCGGGAAACCATCAGGAACGTTTGCACTGTGTTAGACTCAGTCACAGAACGAAAGGGCTCCTGGAAGGACTCTGAGTTCATGTTCTCTAGTAACTTGCCTTCGTTATATCACACCCTCTCCACGTTTGGAATAACATGTTTGAATATCCAGGTATTTTCTCTTTGCCATGTTGTCGAAATAAATGTTTATACCTCCCTCAATTTCTCCTAAGGCCACCTACCTCTTCCAGGGTTCTCTGGATAGACAGGAGCACACCCCACCCAGGCCTCACCCAGACACCCAGGGAGCAGTGCTTCCCTGAAAGGCAGCAAAGCTGGGCTTGGGGCCCGTCCTGGAGCTCCCCAGGGACCGGCTTCAGCGAGGGCTGGCAGCAGCACCCTCCCGCACCTGTCCTTCTTGGGGGCAAGTGGGGGCAGGAGCTCTCCCCTCTGCTGGCTTTGGCTCTGGTCCGGTGCACACCGGGGGCCCTGAGGCCGCATGTAGGTGCCCTCGTGCTTACCTGCTGCTCGCGTGCGCATGTTCAGCGGAGCCTCGTGCCTCTGACGCCGGGGCACTCCCCAGGGGACTTGGGAAGGTTGGGACGGCTGCACTTGCTCTCAGTGGAAACGCTCGGCCAGCTCCCCGCAGACCCTGGCCGCCTGACACTTGTGGCCTCAAAGGTCCAGGACCTCCTGCCCAAGGGTGTAGGCCCGGCCCTGACACCCCCATCGCTCTGGCTGCACGGAGGTGGCAGTCACCTGTCCACAGAGGACAGCACAGCTCCAGGTGGCTCCAGAGGCTCCCTGGTGACAATCAGTCTGATTTCAGACGTGCAGTAGCGCCCACCTCAGCTGCTCCCTTCTGTGCGAGCCTCCCACTTCCCGCCTGCCCAGGCTCAGTCTCCAGGAAGGACGAGGGCAGGCCTGTGCCTTTTCTGGGTGCTCAGCAGAGTAGGGGAGAGAACCAGGAAGCCGGGGCTCGGGGGCTCAGGGGCAGGGCTGGGCCTGAGAGGAAGGCCACTTCCTGCACCACCTCTGAGAGCTCACCTGTGATGCTTCAGACAGCAGGTGGGGAGACCCGCCCCCCGGGGGGGGTGCCTCCATTCCCCCGGGGAGGTCCCCAGGAAGTGCTCTGTGTCAGCCCCAGGTAAACAAAGGCCAACTGCCCTTGGGACCCTGCCTCCTGATGCACCATTTTCCACCCCAGGCACAATAGCCAGAGGCTTTGGGTCCTTGCACGTGCCTGGGGTGCCCACCACTGCCTGGACTTGCCCTCTGCCCCTTCTCTACTTCCTCCCCACCCAGCTGGCAGAGGCAGGGGGAGTCAGTTCAGGAGGAAGGATACTGGCCCCACGCTGGGGGCAGAGGGTGGGGCCTGGGCCTAAGGAGGGGGCCACGGCCTGGAGTCTGTTCTCTGCCCTAGTAGTGAACAGCCTACACCACGGGCATCCCCACCCATCAGACACCCCCATCCCTCAGGGGGTGCCCATGGTGGACTGGGGATGCACAAAAAGACTGTAGGATCGGGGCGCCTGGGTGGCTCAGTCAGTTAATCTGCCTTCGGCTCAGGTCATGATGCTAGGGTCCTGGGACGGAGCCCCACATCAGGCTCCCTGCTTGGTGGGGAGTCTGCTTCTCCCTCTGCCACTCCCCCTGCTTGTGCTCACTCTCTCTCTCTCTCAAATAAATAAAATCTTTTTAAAAAAAGACTGTAGGATCTCCTGGATTGTGGAGAAGAGAGCCCTCTCCTGCCTGGGGAGCTCGGAGCGCAGGGCCGCAGGGTCTCTGGCCTCGGATCATACCTTTGACACCCATTCACAGACACGCCCGACACCAGCACCCCCCCCCAGACCAGAGGGGCCAGCCGTAGAGGAGGGGCTTCTGCCCCGGGGCCTGGCGCCCAGGATAGGCCCCTCTGCTGCGGCAGCTGAGGCTGGGAGATACCCGGCAGGGGATACCTGGCGGCTGCTGGGGCGCAGCGAGGCCTGCCTCGGGAAGATCTTAGAACCTCGCCCTGCGTAGTCGCCAGGCACATCCCCACGGGTGAGGGGCTCCCGATCCGCCTACCCGTCCACCGGCGCCCCAGCTCTGGGGGGTGGGGTCTGCGGGTCCAGGGGGCCCACGGGGCGGGCGTTGGGGGCCGTCCGCCGGGAGCCCCAGGGGGCGGGGCCGAGTCGAAGGGGCGGGGCGTTCTCGTCCCGCCCCCGCCCTTCCCCCCGCGCCCGCCGGCTCCCGGGTCTCTAACCTGCCGCTCAGGTTCCTCCTCGCGGTCCCGCCCCGGCCCGGCCCAGCCGCGCGTCCCTCCCGCTGCCGAGCCCGGGCCGCCCAGGCGAGGAGCGGACAGACAGGCGGACGGACGCGCGGACAAGGGGACCCACGGGCGGCGCAGGCACGGGGCCGCGAGGAGCAGGTGAACGCCCCACGGGTCCCCACCTAGCCCACTCAGACCTGCCAGAATCCCTGCGGACGGCGGTCTGGCTCGGCCTTAGTTTCCCCAGGTGGCTGTGCGACTGGGGGCTCTGGCCGGAGTCCGTGGGCCGGGCCTGGGCGCCGGAGGCAACGGGGTGCGATAGGGCTGCGCCGAACCCGCGGCCAGGAACCTGGTCCGGCTGCGGCCTGGAACCTGGTCCGGCTGCGGCCTGGTCTGCCCGGCCTGGTGCTGGGGCGGTGCCGGTGCGCAGGGACATTTTAAAGGCAGTGGCACCTGAGTCAGCCGGCCCCCTCCCCGCCCTGGGGCTCGGTGGAGGGAACCCCTTCCTCCAGCGAAGGAGGTGGGAAGGGGGTTCTCTCCCTGTCCCTCGAAGGCCCCAAACCCCCTTCCACAGGACAGGCTGGGGCCTCCTTTGTGGCCAGTGGCTCCCTGTGGGCTGGCTCAGGAGGCACTTCCTGGGTGTCTGAGCCAGGAGGGAATCCAGGGCCAGAGAAGCATCAGGCTAGGGTCAGGTTCTGGGTCAAGGGGTGTGGGAGTTTCAGGGAGGAGGAGGCTGCATGCTGGGTGGCAGGGGGCCTGTGGGTGCTGGACCTGAGGCTCCCCAGGTCCCTCCTCCCTGAGCCAGGCTGGCCTGGGGCGGCCCCTGTGTATGAAGGTGTCCCTGGTGGCTGGGGAGGATGGTAGACAGGCTTGTGGTGCCTCTGAGGTGCACCCACAGACCACCTCTACTCCCACTCCAGGGGTAGTCAGCCCCAGCAGTAGCAGTTCGGGGAGCCAGGGCCCAGCTGGGGGTGCCTCTCCTTCCCCACCTCTGCACTGCTCCCCCCAGCCCCCGCCCTGGGGGGGCCTGCCCAGGCCTCTCCTGGGGCCTGCCTAGAACGGGGCCTCAGTGGTTCAGCATTCCACCCCGCCCAGTCTGTTGGATCCCCTGTGCCCGCCTTCCCAGTGCACCTTGAGCCCACCCCTTCCCCACCCAGGCTTCCCAGGCTTATCCCTCCTTACCAACCAGGTTGGGCCCTCCCCAGCAAGCAGCTCCCAGACCTGGGCAGAGCCAGGGCCCTGAGGGGTTCCCCATTCCAGAACTCCACCCGGCTCCCTCTGGGCCTTAAGCTGACTCCTCCCCAAGGTCACTTGGCTGTGAGCTGGAATTTGAACTTGGAGCTGGTCCCTCCACCCTCCCTGCCCTGCTGGGGCCTCCGCCACTGCCCAACCAGGCACCATGCTCGGCCCTCCCTTTGCACCCGGAAAATGGCCGCAGTAAAACCAAAGTGCAGTCTGGGCCCTGGGCTGGTCGCAATCCCTTGGGCCCACACAGCTCCCCTGCCCCAGTCAGCTGACTGGAGCAGGCCTGTGGTGGCCCCTCCCCCAGCTGCTCCCCAACCCAGATGCCAGCACCTGGACTCACCTTTCTGGCTGGCCCTGCTGGGCCCCCCACCCTGCTCCAGGGAGTTGAAGGCCATGGGTTCCTAGCCTAGGCGCCCCAAGGAGGGGGGCCATGTGTCCCAACCTGTGCGTGTCTGTGTGTGCCTGGGGGCCTGGGTTTTGCCCAGGTTTGTGTGTGCCCAGACACACGTGCCCAGTGCCCTTGGCTCAGCCCCCAGGAATCCCATTAAGCAAACACTCGGCTCCCTCGCTGAGGTCATGAGCATTCCGGACATTCTCCACGGACAGATGGTCAGAGGAATCTGACCAAGCCCCTACTCCCACCCATCCTGAGAGAGCCAGGACCCTCCATGGCACATGGGAGGGGGTGGCCTGAAGCCCCCAGGCCCCTCACACCTCCTGGAAATCCTCTTTGTAGGTAGGACCTGGTCAAACCAGAAAGTCCTGGGGTGCTCCCTGCCCCTAGATACCAGTACCCCTGGCCTGTGGACCACCCACTCCAGCCAACCCCAAATACAGAGGGACAGCCTTGTCAGAGGTCCCCAGGGGGCACAGACCTCACAGGACATGTTAGTCTGACCCAGGGGGGCCAGGCTCTGCTCACCCCCCTGAGGGTGTGCTCCCTCTAGACTTTGTTCTGGGCTCTGGGTCCCCAAGGCCACACCTCCCCCCGCCCCTACCCCATCCAGGGTCCAGTCTCATCCTGTGCTGCCTTCCTCTGGTATTGGCTCCCACCTGCCTCAGGGCCTTTGAACATGTGTTCCCTCTGCTTGGAAGGTGGTTCCTCTCTTAGGTCCCCTTTCAGAGCCCCCAGGATACTGTCCTTGCAGGCCCACCTAGATAGCCTTGAGAGTGGGACTCCTCTACTGGCCCCCCTGGGGCTCCCTGTGGAAGACCAAGGGTCTGGGGTGAGATAGAGGCCCATGTCTGCCAGCTGGGACCTGGGCCGGGAGGTCCTGCTGTGTCCAGGAGGCAGGACTCTACTCCCTGAGGACACCCTGCCCAAGCTCTCTGGGGGACCTGGCCAGGACACCAGGGCTGCAGCCTCTGGATCTGGGGTGGGCGGAAGAGGGGATCAAGTCCTGCCCTGGGAGCAGTGAAGCCACCGACCAGGCACCAGGGAGGTGTCAGCTCGGCTGCCCTCTGCACTCAGGTGTGGGCCGGGCACTAGGCCCTGGACTCAGGCCACAAGGTTGCCCTTCCATCACCAGCCACCACCAAGGACGCCATGAGCCAGTTGGGGTCTGTGAGCTGCTGCCCAGGTGCTGCCAAGTGAGTCCCCACCCCCATCCACTGAGCAGTCCCCGGGGACGGGTGCCATGTGGGCCTCGCCCTCACCAGCCCCTCCCCTGCAGTGGCAGCCTGGGCCGGTCTGACAGTGTGGCCAAGATGAGTGCCAAGGACCTGTTTGGTGAGTGAGGCTTGAGGATGGGCTGTGGGGTCTCGCCCACTCCCCTCCCCCAGGCTGTGCCAGGCCCCCACCAGGGGGATGCAGGTCAGCCCTTGGTGCCCAAAGGAGGCCCCTGGACCCTCATTAAGCAACAGCTGCTCAGGTCCCTCCCTCCCTCACTGTAAGCAGAGAGGCCTTTACTAATAATTCAGGGACCATCAATATTGATTCGGCTGTGCTCCTCACTGCAACCAGATAGCCCAAGGGGTGGGGCTCAGGCTGGATGGAGCGCCAGGTGTCTGCTGGGGGGGAGGGGGGCGGGGCCTGGCCAGCCCCACCTCGCCCAGCTCTGCCTCTCCCCCAGACACTCTTTTGTGCTTTTGGACTCAGTGCCCTGTCTGGAAAGTTAGGAGCCTCAGGGAGGGACCAAGAGATGTTAGCTGGCAGCTCTTGGAGTTGGGGGAAGCCCAGGCTTGGACTGCTTCCCAGAACAGTGGGCTTCCAAGGGAGGAGCTGCTGAGCCTCCTGCGCCCGCTCCAGGACAGACCCCTAGCAGGGGGTCCTTTTCTAGGGGCCATCTGGGGGCAGAGGGAGCTGAGGGTCCTTTCCTAGGGGCCATCTGGGGGCACAGGGGGGTTTTCTGTCTGCCCAGAAGGGCCCTCACATTTCACACCCTCGAGTCCTTTCTGGCAGCAGCCCCCTCACCTCCACTCGGCCCTTCCTGTGGCCCAACCTGGGAGTCCAGTCCCACCTGTACCAGGGGCGGTGGGTCCTGCCCTCTGTGGTGAGTGACTGGTGACTCCCTGCTCAGAACAGAGGAAGAAGTACTCCAACTCCAACATCATCATGCATGAGACCTCCCAGTACCACGTCCAGGTGAGGCCAGCCCCCAAGGAGCACCTCCAGAGTCCCTGGGCAGATGGGAACCTGAGGCACAGGGAGACAGCCCAGCTTCTGACACCCACAGCAGGTAGCCAGAGCCAGGGACTGCCCCACACCTGTCCTGGGCTCACCCATGGTGCGGGGAGCCCCCTCCAATCCTGGGAAGCTCACAGTCTGGGGGACGCAGGAGCTCTGGGGCTCTGTCAGGGAAATGGAGATGCCGGTGGTCAACACAGGCCAGGCAAGGACAAGGCCTGGGTGCTGTTTGGCAGCACTTGGGTGGGAAAACTCTGTGGGAAGGAAACTGTCATCCTGGCCCCCAAACAAGGAACTGGATTAAGAGGCAGAAGATAGGACACAGACACACTTAGTGAGCTCCTGCAGGAAAACCTCGGATGGCCAATTCAGATGGACTCTGGGAATGTCCAGACTGGTTAGCTGCACTCCAGACCAGCACCCAGCTCAGGAGGGTTTTCACCCTGGGTCAGCTTTTTTTTTTTTTTTTTTAAGATTTTATTTATTTATTTGAGAGAGAGAGTGAGATAGAGAGAGAGCACAAGAGGGGGGAGCAGGAGAGGAAGAAGCAGACTCCCTGCTGAGCAGGGAGCCCAATGCGGGACTCGATCCCAGGACTCTAGGATCATGACCTGAGCCGAAAGCAGTCGCTTAACCAACTGAGCCACCCAGGTGCCCTACCCTGGGTCAGCTTTGATTCACACTTGGAGCTCAGGAAATATGTTTTTTAAATGACCTTCCTGGTTCTTGGCCACTGTCCCATCCTGTAGGACAACAGGGCTAAGAATGGCTGAGGAGGGAGGAAGGGGCAGCCTTGGACCAGGAAGAGGGGGGCTTGGACCAGGAAGTAGGGGGGACCCTGGGCCAGGAAGGGGAGGGCCTGGACCAGGAAGGGGGCTCTGGACCAGGAAGGGGGGAGCCTGGATTAGGAAGGAGGGCCTGGATCAGGAAGGGGACCTTGGACCAGGAAGGGGGCCCTGGAGCAGGAAAGGGGGAGTCTGGATCAGGAAGGGGGTCTTGGACCAGGAAGGAGGGCCTGAATCAGGAAGATGAGGACTTCTTCCCTCCCCACAGAACCCCCCAAACCCAAGAGGCCAGGCGAGTCACTGCTTTCTAAGCCTCAGGTTCCTGATCCATACAATGGGTCCACAGAGACACTGGGAGTCCCTAGGCTCTTGAATTGGGCTGTGTTGAGTGAGCAGCCTTCCCTGCCAGGCTGCTGGCTCAGGGTCCAAGGGCAGGGCACAGGGTGGGGAAAGGTCAGCTTCATCCCCTTCCTTCCCAGGCAGCTGGGCCACCCCTCTCGGGGGTAGGGCAACGTTGCCCTTCTGGACTTTGGTCCGAGCTATCCTGTGGAAAGACCCCAACCCAGGGGCACCTCTCCTGCTTGCCCAGCACCCGGCAGGGCTGGGGGAGAGGATGGGCTTTGCCTGCCCCTCCCAGGTGAGGAAACCAAGGCAGAGAGAGAGGGTAAGAAGTGGGGGCAAGGTCAGACCCACCCCTGGCCATGGGGGGCTGCTAAGACTTGTGGGTTTGTTTGCTTTCCTGTTTTCTAAGTTAGTGTGCCGGAGGTGGGGGGCATGCAGTTGTGTTTCAGGTCGGTGGTGTCACCGCCACGGTCCGGACACAACAGCTGCTTTACCCCAAAACTCACTCCTGCTGACCCTAGCGGTCAGGGTCTTCCCAATGCACCGTTCAGCAACGCGGCTCTGTCCTGCAGCTCTCGAGTTTGACTTTTGGAGAACCCCGTCTCCCCCCACTTCTGCATAATTGAATTCATATAGTTTATGACACTTTGTTCTGCTTGGTAAACTTATTTCAAGAAAACGCGTGTGTAGGATAAGACTTCTCTCAGCTCTGGTCTGCAGGGGACATCTCCACCGGCTGTGCCAGCCCCTGGGGACCCTGCATGTGGCCACTCGTTTGTACAATTGCACCTTTTTGACGGGTGGGTGTCCTTTGCACACATTGTCAGGTGTGTGGATTAGAGATATCTTCCCAGTATGGCTTGTTGATTGATATGCATGACCGTCTTTTGATGAACAGAAGTACTTAATTTTGATGATGTCCAGCCATATCCACTCTCCCCCTAAGATTAGGGTTGTTTTGTTGGTTTTGTTTTTTTGTGGGGGGAGGGAGTGGTCATTGCCTGACCCAAGGCTGTGAAGATTCTTTCCTGTGTCTCCTAGAAACTCCAGACTTGAGGCTTTTACATTTAGGTCTATGATCCATTTGAAATTAATTTTTGTGTATGAGACTCGAGGCTAATTTTTCCCCATAGCAATGTGCAGTTATATGAAGAAGATGTTCCTTCTCCTATCAAATTGCTTTGGTGCCTTCGTCAAAAACTGAGGAGTTGAATGGGATGGGTCTGTCCGTGCTTTGTTTCGTGATCTTTCTCTCACTGTAGCTTTATTATTGAACTTGAAATCAGGCAGTGTGAGTCCTGCAACCTTATATTCTTTCTCCCCAAGATCTTCTTGACTATTCCAAGCTCTTTGGACTTGTGTTTATATTCCAGAAAAGCCTGCTAGAATTTTGACTGGCATTGAGTCAAACCTATGGATCCACTCGGTGTGATCCTGAGCCCTTCCCACCTGTGGACGCGCTCTTTCCCCACGTATCAGGGCTACTCTGACTTCTCTCAGAGTGTTTGTGTTTCCACTGTAGGGATCTTGAGTATCTTTTCTCCAAACATTCCTCAGTATCTGACTTGCAGACGCTGTTGTAAACGGTACTGTTTTTAAAAAAGCCATTTTTGCATTGTTGCTAGCGTATGGAGGAACGATTGAATTTCCGTACAATTATTGAGCGCCCTGAGACCCCGCTGAACTCACTTATTTGTGTTAGTGATTTGCTTGTAGATCCACTGAATTTACTACTATAAGATCAGGCTGTCTGAAATACAGAGCTTTGTATCTTATTTTTAGAGCTTCATTGCCCTGGCTAGGACCAACAGTACAATGCTGAAAAAAAGCAACAAAGAGGGGACATCCTTGCCTGTGTCCAATTTTAAGAAGAAATATCCAGTATTTCCCCATTGTATAGGCTATATATTTTTGTAGATAGTTTACTAGTGAAGAAGCTCCTTTCCATTCTTTGCTGAGAGTTTTTTATCATGAAAGGCGTTACATTTTGTCAAATGCTTTCTCTGAATTTACAGAGGTGTATTCACAACTGTTAACATAAGTCAGTCACACTGATTGATTTTTCTGAATGTTGAACCACCCTTGCGTTTCTGGGATAAACCTCATTCATTCATTATTGAATTATTATTCAATAAGTGTACTATTCTTTTTATGTGTTGATGGACTAATTTGCTAACAATTTGCATTAATGTTCATTAGAGATACTGGTGTATAATTTTATTTTCCTATAAATCCTTGACAGATTTTGGTGTCAAAATTGTGGTGGCCTTATTAAATGAGTGGGAAAGTATTCCTACTCCTTGGTTTTCAGAAAGAATTTGTGAAACATTGTTTTTATTTCTTCCTTAAGTAATTGTTAGGATTCACCTGGAAAGCCCTCTGAATGTAGGGTTTTCTTTGTGGGAGGTTTTTGACTATGAATTCACTTTTATGCATGTAATATCTGTAGTGATGGCCCTTCCTTTTTTCTAGTTATTGATCATTTGTGTTTTCTCTCTTTTTTTTCTTGATCAATCTTGCTGGGGTTTATCAATTTCATTAATCTTTTCAGAACCGACTTTGGGCTTAGTTGATTTTTCTCTATTGTTTGGTTACTACTTTGCTGGTTTCTGCTCTTAACTTCCTTCTTTTCACTTACTTTGGGTTTTGATTGTCTTTTTCTAGTTTCTTACGGGAGACCTGTAGATCACTGATATGAAATATTCCTTCTTTTCTAATTTATTCATTTACAGCTGTACACCCCCCCCACAAAAGCCTTTCACCAAATCCTGCAAGTTTGATGTGCCTGCCTTTAGTTTTTATTTTTATTTTTATTTTTTTTTAAAGATTTTATTTTTATTTATTTGACAGAGAGAGACACAGCGAGAGAGGGAACACAAGAGGGGGAGTAGAAGAGGGAGAAGCAGGCTTCCCCGCGGAGCAGGGAGCCCGATGCGGGGCTCGATCCCAGGACCCTGGGATCATGACCTCAGCTGAAGGCAGACGCTTAACGACTGAGCCACCCAGGCACCCCTAGTTTTTATTTTTATTTTTTTAAGATTTTATTTACTTATATGAGAGAAAGCACAAGCAGGGGGAGGAGCAGAGGGAGAGAGAGAAGCAGGCTCCCTGGCGGGACTCCATCTGGGGACCCTGGGATTATGACCTGATCCGAAGGCAGACGCTTGAGCCACCCAGGCGCCCCACGCACACACCTTGGTTGTCATTCAGTTTGGAACACTTTCTGATTCCCCATGACTTCCTTGCCCCCTTCTTCTTTGTTCACGTGAGCACTCACAGCTACAGACACTCCCCCCCACCCTTTGTGTGGCGTCCGGAGGTCCTGCTGTGCTGTGTTTTTGTTTTCACTTGCCTCTGTCTTTTCTCATTTCCCTCCTGATACCTTTCACCATTGGTTGTTGATGTAGAAGTGTGTTGCTCAATTTCCAATTTTTGAGGGTTTTCTAGTTATCTTTTCTGTTACTGGTTTCTAGTTTAATTCCATTATGGTCGGAGAGCACACTTTGCAGGGCTTCAATCACCTGAAATGCACGGAGACTTGTTCCGCAGTCAGGCACCTGGTTTTGCTTGGCTTGGTGGTGTGTTTTGCTAACAGGGTGTGCTTTGGGGCTCGCCTTGCCTCGCACAGATGGGTCGGCTGCCTTTTGTCCCCTGCGTGTTTCTGCCCCCTTCTCTCTCTGACCTGCTGACGCACACGTAGGCTGGGACCACCCCTCACAACCACACTCAGTCTCGCATGTGGTGGGGTTACCTGAATTGTGAGGAGAGAGCACCTGGGGCGTGCAGACTGGGGGCTCCCACTTCTCCACAGCTACCCTGTGAGTGTGACCCACAAGGACTTGTTAGACTGGTCAATAAAACAGGTAAATAAGCCTGCGGTTGACTCACCTCAGGAGAAGGGGTGTCAGAGTTTCACTATGCAATGCTTTTGTTGAATGAGACTACATGCAATTTTCTATTTTAAAAAGTGAGTTACATTTATTTTCCCAGAGATCCTCTGTTCAGCTCTTTTGCCGATTTTTCTATTGGATTGTTAATTTTTTACTTATTCACAGATTTTTTCATTCATTTATTCATCACTGGTAATAACTATACTTAACAAAATAGAGCTTTTAACAAAGTAAGAGCTATCACTGAAGTACATACTTGTCTTTTTATATATTAAGAAAATCAGGGGTGCCTGGGTGGCTCAGTTGTTAAGCGTCTGCCTTCGGCTCAGGTCATGATCCTGGGGTCCTGGGATGGAGACCCACATCGGGCTCCCTGCTCCGTGGGAAGCCTGCTTCTCCCTCTCCCACTCCCCCCGCTTGTGTTCCCTCTCTCGCTGTGTCTCTCTCTGTCAAATAAATAAATAAATAAAACCTTTTAAAAAGAAAAGAAAATTAGCCTTCACCATATCTATTACATCTGTTTGTCCCACTTTTTTTTTTTCCTTTTTACTTCGTATACGGTATTTTTTTTTCCAGGCAGAAATGCATTAGGTCAGAGTTTTTGGTCTTTTCTTCTGAGCGTCTGGGTTTTCTTTTTCTTCCTTGCTGAGGAAGGTCCCCCTGTAAGGGGGCCGTTCTGAGGTCATCAGAAATCGTCCAGCATTTTCTCCTAGCACTTTCGCAGCTGGGTCTTGACTGCCTAGAGTTTAAGGGAGTGTTTATCCGGTTGTCTCAGTTTTGTTCACTGACTTCAGTGAAGGTCAATGGGACACACTGCGGAGCCTGGAGGGAGGAGGAGCCCGAACCAGGCTTGGGGACAGAGGAAGGGGAGGGCTGTGCTGGCCAAGGGTCCCTGGGCCACCCCACAAAGCAGCCCACATGGCCATTCCAGGTGCTCACTCATCCCAGCACATTCACTGAGGGCCTACTGTGTGCCAGGCACTAGGGAAATAGCAGTGAACCCAGCAGCCAGAAAATAAACAAAGAAACATAATGTCAGATTGTGATAATTAAAAACAAGTCAGATCAGGGGCTTGAGAGTGATGCTGTAGCCTGGCAGGGGGAGCAGGTCTGAGCGGAGCCCTGAAGGAAGAGAGAGCTGGAGAAGAGTAAGGGAGGCAAACTGGGGATAGACCATGCAAAGGCCCTGTGGTGAGTCTATGCTAGGTCTGCAGGGGGGAACAGGGAGGCTGGTGTTCCTGGAGTCCAGCCACAGGAGATGAGGTGGGCGAGGGATTGTTTGTGTGAAGCTGCCAAAGGTTTTATCAGGGCATGTCCACGGCCCCCCAGACGTTCCTCAAGGCAGAGCAGAGACCTTCCCCTAAGGTAGGGCTGTGTCTCTCAGACCCCCAGGGTCGGGGATGTTCTCCACCCCCCAGGCTCCCAAGGTTGGCCCTGGCCCCTCAGGCCCCCGGGTGCAGCCCCTTGACCCTCGCCTGGGCACAAAGAGGGCTCTCCCCAGAGTGACCACCTGCCCGCCCCCAGCACCTGGCCACGTTCATCATGGACAAGAGTGAGGCCATTGTGTCCGTGGATGACGCCATCCGGAAACTGGTGCAGCTGAGCTCCAAGGAGAAGGTGTGGACGCAGGAGATGCTGCTGCAGGTCAATGACCAGTCTCTGCGGCTGCTGGATGTGGAGTCCCAGGTGTGGCAGCGACAGGGCAGCCAAAGGCCATGACCCAGACACGCAGCTGGGCCTCTCTGTGGGGGTGGGACAGGATGAGGAGGGCAAAGGGCAGGTGGGGCAGGGAGGGCTGATCGGGCTGAGAATCCAGGGGAACCCGGTCACACACAGCACCTCGCCCACCTCTGGCTCCAGCCTGTCCACCGGCTGTCCCAAGGCAGGGCCTGGCTGTGCCCAGGGGTCCGTGTGCCGCAGCTGCGGCCACGGCCTGGCAGAGTCTGGGTCTGCCTCTGTGCCACGTGCTCTGCTGTGCCCACCAGTTGTCTGTGACTGTCCACGGCACACACCCCACAAGCCGGGCTCACAAGGCACGCCCAGGGCACTGTGTCCGAGGCTCAAGTCCACCCCGCGCCCGTGGCTGTGAGTCCGTGGTGGTGTCACATCTGGGAGTCGCGGCCGTGGGACGCGGCCCAGGCGCATCCGAGCCCCCGGTCCCCTAGGAGGAACTGGAGAACTTCCCGCTGCCCACCGTGCGGCACAGCCAGACGGTGCTGAACCAGCTGCGGTACCCCTCCATTCTGCTGCTCGTGTGCCAGGACTCGGAGCAGAGCAAACCCGACATCCACTTCTTCCACTGCGACGAGGTGGAGGTGAGAGGGGCGGCGGCCGGGAGGGCCCCGGTGCGCCTGCGCCTGCCTGATACCCGGTGCCCCCAGGCGGAGCTGGTGCACGAGGACGTCGAGAGCGCGCTGGCCGACTGCCGTCTAGGCAAGAAGCTGAGGCCACAGACCCTGAAGTAGGCGGGGGCGCCGGGCGCGGGAGGGCCGGGGGGGGGGCTGGGGCCGGGCTGAGCGCGCCTTCGCCCCCATTCCAGGGGCCACCAGGAGAAGATCCGGCAGCGGCAGTCCGTCCTGCCCGCTCCCAGGGGCCCAGCGCCCATCCCCTTCCAGCGCTACGGCAGTGACTCCCCGCCCGCCAAGAATCGAGTGGGCCCGCCGATGCCACTCACTGAGCCAAGTACGCTGAGGGAGCCGGGCTGGGGCTGCACTCGAGGTCCGTGGGGGCGGCCTCCGTCAGTACCACCCGATGTCTGCCTCCCCCATCCAGGCTTCCGCCGTCGGGAGTCGCAGGATGAGGAGCCCCGCGCTGTGCTGGCTCAGAAGATAGAAAAGGAAACGGTGCGTCTTGGGGCAGGTGGGGCGCCCCCACCTGACCGCGTCCCCATCAGGTGTGGGCCCCTCCAGCCAGCACCCGCCTCCTCCCCCCAGGCCAGGGACCAAAAGACAGTGTGTGGGGCTGTCCCTGCCGCGGGTGGGGGCGCCTGAGACTGAACCCCTGCCTCTGCTCTGACCCCAGCAAATCCTCAACTGTGCCCTGGACGACATTGAGTGGTTCGTGGCTCGGCTGCAGAAGGCGGCGGAAGCTTTCAAACAGCTGAACCAGCGCAAGAAGGGGAAGAAGAAAGGGAAGAAGGGGCCAGCAGGTGCGGAGGGGGCGGTGGTCCGTGGGGCAGGGGGGACAGCAAGGGGAGGTAGGGGAACAAGAGAAGATGGAGAGAACAAGGTGCAAGAGGCGGGTGGCCACTGAGCTGCAGGAGATACAGTCTGAGCAGGTGGGCTACTGAAGGCAAGGACCCCCCCGGCGCAGTGACGGCCAGCCAGGCTCATAGCCACTGCCCTGCCCATTCCAGAGGGTGTCCTTACACTGCGTGCACGGCCCCCCTCTGAGGCCCAGTTCATCGACTGTTTTCAGAAAACCAAGCTGGCTATCAACCTGCTGGTAAGTACTAGGCCCCCTCCAATCTACCCTCCCCACCCTGTCCCTCTGTGCCTACATTGGGGGATCTAGGGTCTTTGCCCCCCCTTGTCCCAGCACCATCCCCACACCCCTCTGTCTGCCCCCCACTCTGACCCTCTGTGCCTACATTGGGGGATCCAGGGCCTTTGCCCCCCTTGCCCCAGCACCACCCCCCCACTCCGTCTGTCTGCTTCCCCACCCTGTCCCTCTGTGCCTACATTGGGGGATCCAGGGTCTTTGCCCCCCCTTGCCCCAGCACCATCACCCCACCCCTCTGTCTGCCCCCCACCCCAGGCCAAGCTGCAGAAGCACATTCAGAACCCCAGCGCTGCAGAACTCGTGCACTTCCTCTTTGGACCTCTAGACCTGGTGCCTGGGGCTGGGGCTGGGGGCGCAGGACCCCAGGGTGGTTTGCCCCTGGCTGAAGGTGGGGGGAAGCAAATGCCTACCCTGGGCAGGCAGCTGGGGCCATGCGTCCGGGCTGTGGGCGTGGCTGGTCTGTGGTGCTGTCAGCAAGCCAGCTGGGACTGGGGTCCGGTGGGTAGGGCCTCCTCTGAACCCCACTTTGCCCCAGATCGTCAGCACCTGTGGGGGCCCAGACATCGCACGCTCCGTGTCCAGCCCCCTGCTTTCCCGCGAGGCCGTGGGCTTCCTGCGAGGCCACCTAGTCCCCAAGGAGATGACGCTGTGGGATTCGCTGGGGGAGACATGGACACGCCCCCGGTGCGGCAGCGGGCAGTGGGCAGAGAGGGTGTGGGAAGGGGCCCTGGGCTGGGTGATGCAGGGCATGGGGTGCAAACCAGGATGGGGTTCCCTGGCAGGCCAGGTGTGTGGTCCCAGGTGGGGCTGGTTCCCATGGGTGGGCGTGGCTCACCTCCAGAACCTCCCACCTCCAGTTCTGAGTGGCCCCAGGAGCCGCAGGTGCCCCTCTACGTGCCCAAGTTCCACAGTGGCTGGGAGCCACCCCTGGACGTGCTGCAGGAGGCTCCCTGGGAAGTGGAGGGGCTGGTGTCTGCCCCCGACGATGAGGTCAGAGCACCCATGGCCCCACCCCAAACCCACTGGCCATCTGCCTCCTCCACCACTGCTCACCTCCTCAGCCCACCTCTGTCCACTGCCTTCACCCCACACCAACCTAGGGGGTCCTTTTTCCCACAGCCGACTCCAGCGAACCGACCATCCTTTCGAAACTCCCCCAAACACAGCCTTGTATCTGAGCCCACAGCTCCACCTCCAGGAGACCCTCTCCCCCAAGTCAGCTCCCCGCATGCTCACAGGTAAGTTCCTCTTCAAATGAGGGAATGTGACGCTCACCCCTAGAAACAAGGAGGCTCTGATATGAGTGTGCTGCCACCAGGTGGCGGCAAATGCCTTGTTCATGGTGTTCAAAAAAAGCATTTTTCCAAACCAGAACCAGGTTTTCATTCTAACTTTATAATATAAAATTGAAGAGAAAAATGTCAAAAGCCACCTGTAAATTCATTACCCTAATACGTTATCTCTCTTTGTGTCTTCTCATGTATGTTTTAGAATCATGGTTAGACGTTTACTAAGTCACTAAACTTAAGTGGGTTCAACGATCCCTGTCACTCACGCCACTGGGGCTGATTTAGGTCCAGCCTCAGAGCCAGAGAAGGAGACTGAAGGTCTGGGCTAAGGACAGCCATTCTCCCCGCCCCCATACACATACTTCCACAGACCCAGGGCCTGGGGGACTTCCCATCCTTCTTCTCTCCTCCTTTCTGTTCTCACTTCTGGCCCAGGATCTGTCTGGGAAGCTGGTTACCCTGCCAGACCCCAGGATTCAGTTTCAGCAAGGGAGGGGGCTGAAATCTGTGTCTTACACAAGTGTGCCCCTCTCACCGCACCCCCTACCCCCGCCATGGCCAGGCTGATGTCCATGGCTCCTAACCTAGGGCCACACTTGAAGAGACATTTTCATCCTTTGACCTCCAGCCCCTGGCCAGTCCATCCTGGCCAGTCATGGCTCCAGGGCCACCTCAGCCTCAGCCCCCTCACCTGTACGGTGTCCCAAGGCCTGCAGCTGTGTGATGGAGCTGCCCTGATGATCAGGGGCCAGACTGGCCAGGAGGCAACTGCCCAGCCTGGGTGGCAGCCACAGGCCTGCTCTGTGCTAAGGCCAGGACACCCACGCCATGCCCCTGCAGCTCGTGGGCCGTCCTCCACTATGGGTGCTTGTGGGCAGGGCTGTGGCTCTGAAAACACTTGGCCCTCCTTCATTGGTCAGCTGCTTGCAAGGATGGTGGTGACCCTGTCATTTCTTGGGTACATACATGTCTGGCTGTGGGTCCCCTGGGGGCCGGGCCTGGCGCCCCCTGAGATGGCCTGGCCTCGGGCGGGCCTTGCCATGCCCACACGCCCCCTCGTCCCACCCCCACCCCCCCTGCATGGCCCCCACCTCCGTGCAGGGGCCCCAGACGCTCTGGGGCTGTCACAGTTTCCATTCCCGGCTGACGAGCCTCAGCTTCTCTCCACTGTGACCTCAGAGAGCTGAACAGGAGGCGGCACGCACCTGGGAAGCTGCTCCCCCAGCCCAGCCTCAGGGCCAGGAGGAGACCCCAGCCCAGTCCTGGGCCTCAGCCCTTCTGTTCCACGCAGGGGCTACGAACCTGGGCCAGCCATGGCCAAGTATGTCAGGATCCTCTATGATTTCACAGCCCGCAACGCCAACGAGCTGTCGGTGCTCAAGGACGAGGTCCTGGAGGTGAGCCGGGGCCTGGGATGGGGGTGGGGGGCTGCCCAGGAGAGGCAGGAGCCAGGCTGCCCGATGCTGGCACACGGCACGCCTGTCCAATCCCTTTCCCCAGGACCCCCACCCCTGGGCTCCAGTCTGGGTGCACAGCCTGCCCCTTCCCCACCCCCAGCACAGCCTGGATGAGGGGCCTCCCTGTCTTGGGGATCTAAGAGGGGGCTCAGGGGCTCCTGTGCTGGGCTAAGCTGGGCTCACGTTGAAGGACAGGCCTTCTCTGTGCCAAGTGCAGACCCTCCAGCTCTCAGCCAGGGCTCGTCATTCACACCCACCCCTGGAGCCCCCTTGAGACACGGTCTGTTTGGTGCCAGTCCTGAATTCAGGCCACCCACTGGGGGACGGAAAGTGGAGCAGGCTGGCCCGGGTGGAGGGTGATCTATATGCAAAGGCTAGAGGCACCCTTGCTCTGGATGCTGCTGGAGAGGGGTAGGGGGAGATAAGGGAGGGATGGTAGCCTCTATGGGTGGGACAGAAGGTTGGGCAGGGCAGGGGCTCCTGGGAGGACTTGTGACTTCCCCACAGGATTGGGGGGAGGCGGGGCTTCGGAGGAAATGCCTAGAACTCTCTCTGGCCCACCTATAAAGAGGGGCTCATACACCCTGCGCTGGTGACCAGATGGGGGTGATGGTGGGGGTGGGTGCCTGCAGGTGCTCGAAGATGGCCACCAGTGGTGGAAGCTTCGCAATCGCAGTGGCCAGGCAGGCTACGTGCCCTGCAACATCCTGGATGAGACTCGGCTGGAGGACGCACCCCAGGAGCGGGTGAGTGCGAGGAGCGGGGGCTCTGCGGTCCCACCTCAGAGGGGGGATGGGCGGGTGCAGACCCGGCGCTGAGCCCCGGATTCCTCCGTGCTCGGCGGGGGTGGGGCCACAGGCCGGGCCCTGGGGGGGGGGCGGCGAGAAGGGATGCCTCACCTTCTCCTTATTACAACCCTGCGGGGAGGAATGATGAGCTGACGCTGAGGGCGCCCCCACCCCTTCGTCTCTTGCCCCCACCCCTGCAGGCCAGTCTGAAATATTGGGGTCCTGCCAGCCCCACCCACAAGCTGCCCCCAAGCTTCGCAGGGAACAAAGACGGTGAGAGGCGCTCTGCCAGGGCATGAGGGCCACCAGATGGGTGCGGGTACGGGGCCCTGAGCCCCTTGGGGGAAGCAGCGGGCGGAGGGTCCTCGAGCGGGGTGGGGGCGCTGCGGAGGGCGCCGGGTCGGCTCGCGGCGGGCCTGAGTGCCGGGCACCGCCCGCAGAGCTCATCCACCACATGGATGAGGTCAACGACGAGCTCATCAAGAAGATCAGCCACATCAAGGCGCAGCCGCAGCGGCACTTCCGCGTGGAGCGCAGCCAGCCGGTGGGCCTGCCGCTCACCTACGAGTCGGGCCCCGAGGAGGTCCGCGCGTGGCTGGAAGCCAAGGCCTTCAGCGCCCGGTGCGCGCGCGCGCGGGGGGCGAGGCGGGGCGCGGGGGCGGGGGGCGGGGCGGGCGCCCCGCGCTCACACCCGCCGCGCCCCGCCCCCAGGATCGTGGAGAACCTGGGCATCCTGACCGGGCCCCAGCTCTTCTCGCTCAACAAGGACGAGCTGAAGAAAGTCTGCGGGGAGGAAGGTATCCGCGTGTACAGCCAGCTCACCGTGCAGAAGGCGGTCCTGGAGGTGAGCCGGCCGTGCCACCGTCCTGCGCCTCCCCGCCCCCTCCTCCCTCAGGGCTCCTGGGTTGCCTGGAAAGCGGGAGGCCGGGGCCCCTGGCCTGTGGGCCCCTGAGCTGAGGCTGCCCCGCCCCCTCCCTAGAAGCAGCAAGGTGGGTCGGAGCTGGAGGAGCTCATAAGCAAGTTTCATTCCAAGACCCAGAGGAGGGTGGAGGACGACAGCTAGACCTGGCCAGCTGGGCCCAGCACACCTGCGGCTGGGGGACACGGAGATGCACCTGCGGAGAGGCCCACCCCCAGTGCATGGAGTATTATTTTTGTATGTGTGTATATTTTGGACCACGGACACGGGTGGTGGGTGGTGCTGGCTGGGAGCAGCTCACCTGCCTCATGGCACGTGGCCTGTCCTCGGGCTCAGCGATGCCTCAGCCCACACCCATCTGCCTGTCCCAAGGCCCACCTCCCCAAAACTAGCCACCTGGAGATGCCAGCCCCTCGTGCACCTGCCCCTGAAGCCGGGGCTGCAGCTTTTCCAGCCCCGCCCAGCCCCCTTCCTGGCTTTCATGACACCTCTCCCTGAGGCCACAGAACCCCCAGGAGGTAGGCAGGGACTTATCCTTTGGCCTCCTATCCACATGGGGGTTCCTCCTGGCACTTGTAACCCTGGCCCCAAACCTCACCCCTGTGGCTGCTACTTCTTCACGCACCTGCACCTGCTCACCTCTGGATGGGCTGTGGGCCAGAAGGGCACTGACCTCAGCACCCTGGGCTCTGAGCTAGGCCTGGCCCCCAGATATCGCCCACAGCGCCCACCCAGCACACTGCTCCTCAAGGGTGGCCTGGGGGGCTCCAGCCTCCCCTGGGGTGGGGTGCATGCTGTTCTCCCTCCACCCATTCAAGGAGCATAGATGGACTGGACATGTACTCGTCCAAGTATGGCCTTAGACACCCACACACACCCAAGGCAGAGCTCAAGATAGGAACTTTCTGGCAGGCTTGCCCTGTGTGCCGTGGGGGTGGTGGGTGAGTCTTGGAGCACTGAACTCTGCAGGTTACACCCAGAGATGAGAGGTGGCCGAGGTTCCAAAGCCATGTCATTAAACCAATTAAGTATCCTAGCAGCCATGTGTCTGTCTCCTGGAGATGGGGATGGAGCCCACCTACGATTGCACGCTTTGTAAGAACCACTGGGCAGAGGCCAGGCCGTGGACATTTCAAGTGAGGCCATGTACCCCTGACTCAGTGGGGGTTCCCAGGAGCCCCTCACCTCCACATGTATCCGAGTGGGCCCAGAGGATATTCCTGGGAGGTGAGGAGCTGAGGGGGCCCTGCTCACTCTGCGTGCTGTGGCTCTCCCAGGCCAGATGTCCAGAAGGCCCAAAGACTGTAACCGAAGACGGGTGGCAGGCCCGGGAGCCAGGTCTGCCGGACCTCAGGGCGGGCCAGGGAGGGGCCTGAGTCTTGGCGGCAGGGCCGAAGCTTAGCCCCAGGCTGAGGGAAGTGCCCTGGAGAAGGGCCTTGACAGATAGGGACCAGGTTGGTGGTCAGCTCTGAGGTGTCAGTACAGGAGTGGAGGGGTCCCTGAGCACACAGTGGGCTGCACTCTGCACCTCAAGGACACCAGGCCACCAGGCCAGTGCCCACCTGAGCTCATCCAGGGCCCCACCCTTGGAGGAGGCCTCTGGCACCCTCTGCTGGCGGCTCTGCGCGCTGTGCTGTGGGCAGTCCAGGGGGCACCCTAGTACCTGGCCAGATGGGGGCATCTTGATCTGCATTTCCCCAAAGCAGCTGGGGGCCCCGCCCTGGGTAAGGGTGTCTGGAGGGCTCATTCCTGGGGTCTCTGTGTGGTGGGCAGGGGCAACCGCAGGGAGCGCGATGCAGAAGCTGTGCCTTGTGGGATTGGGGTTAGAGATCTAGAGCCGTCTGTCAGCTGGTCTGCCACGGAGCCAGGCCCAGCCCCCAGGCCTCAGGAGCCCCGACTCTAAGCTAGGACTGTCCTGTCCACCAGGACCCGGTCAGGGGGAGCTGGGCCACCTCTGGGCCTTGAGCACCATGGCTTCCTCTCCCCAAGAGAGGAAGGTCCTCCCCAAGCCCCAGGCCAAAAGAGGAAGGTTGGTCCTCCCAGACCCAGGCAGGACCTCGCAGACAGGGAAATAAGACCCAGAAGGAAAAGGGGAGGGATGGGGTGCCGGCTGTCCCTCCAGAAACCTGCAGATGCTCCTCGTCCAGAACCACCAGGAGGGATGGGCCCCTGACTGGAGCACCCCCCACCAGCCCTATTTGGCTGAGCCCCTCCTTTGGAGCAGGGATGGGCACCCCCAGCTCCACCTGCTCTGAAGGGGGCCTCTGCTGGCCCAGTGGTGCTCACACTAGAACAAGCTCAGAGGGACTGCTCCTGGTCATGACCCCACCCGGCAGGGCTCTGCCTTCACCAGGACGGTGGTGCTGGCTGGGCTTTGGGGACACTACCTCCAGGCTGGGTCGCTTATCCCTTGGGAGCCTCAGAACCTACACCTGTTCCCTTGCCCGTCTCTCCCTCCCCTCCTCCATCCCATCCACAGGCCACCACTGCTCTGTCCCCCTCTGTCCCCACTGTGCTCCCTGGACAGCTTGAGGAGGACCTGATCTCCAAGACCCCAAGCCCCTGGTTCCCTAGCTCCCGGCAGCCCTAGGCCAGCTCCCATTACCCAGGAGCTGCTGGTTCCAAGATGCTCTGGACCCACCTGTCTGCTGGGCCTCTGGGCTCCTGGAAGAGGCTTCCCCACCACTTCCTGGGAGGCGAGAGTGGTGGGCCCAAAGTCGCATGGCCTTTAGGGTAGGTGTGACGACATGAGGGCATCATTGTCCAAGGCCACCAGATTGGGGGATGACTGAGCTCTACCCACTTTGGCATCCTGGTGATCTCAGCGTCCATAAAAGTAGACTTGGATGAAGAACAAGGCCCAGAGGGGCCAGGTCACCTGCCCAGAGCCCCAGAGCTGGGGAGGAGCTGGGCTCCTGTGCAGTTTGGCCTGATCTGTGCCCCTAACCACACACCTCCTCATCTCCCACAACAGGCTGGCCAAGCAGGGAAGAGGGAGGGTCCGGTGGTGGCAGCCCCAGTGGTGGCGGGGACTGCAGAGGGTGTGCCCATGGGAGCGTCCCGCTGGGCAAGGGGGCTGAGCTGCCCGCCCATCGTCCACTCTGTGCCCAGCTCTGCTGCCAGCAAACATCCCCACAAACAAGGCCCGTCTCTGTTTTGGGCACAGGCATGTCTTTGTGGCCCTCCCCGGACCAGCTGGCTCCATTTGCCCCCTCTCCTACACAGGGCGGCCAGGAGGCAAAAGCAGCTTCTTCTTCTTTTTTTAAAGATTTTATTTATTTGACAGAGAGAGAGCACGCACAAGTAGGGGGAACGGCAGAGGGAGAAGCAGGCTCCCCGTGGAGCAAGGAGCCCAATGCCGGGCTCCATCCCAGGACCCTGGGATCATGACCCGAGCCGAAGGCAGATGCTTCACCAACTGAGCCACTCGGCGTCCCCAAGTGGGGTCTCTTTAAGAAGAGTCTTTTTTTTTTTTTTTAAAGATTTTATTTATTTATTTGTGAGAGAGAGAATGAGAGAGAGCACATGACAGGGGGGAGGGTCAGAGGGAGAAGCAGACTCCCCGCCGAGCAGGGAGCCCGACACGGGACTCGATCCAGGGACTCTGGGATCATGACCTGAGCTGAAGGCAGTCGCGTAACCAACTGAGCCACCCAGGCGCCCAAGAAGAGTCTTTTCTTTGTCCTTTCTATTTTACTTTTTCAAAATATGTAATTTACCAAGAGGTTAGTGCATAGAAGGGCCAGCACGAGGGGTAAGACATCCCTCACACCTGTATCAAGAGGCCAGAGATAGAATGGAGACAAGAGGGGCACCTGTTTCCTGGACCAGGTGGCACTTGGCAGGGCTGACAGCGGCTAAGAGAGGACTCACGGGAGAGGGCGGCACTGAGAAGGTGGCTCTGTGTCTGGAGAAACAGAGAGACGACCCTATGACTCTCCCCCACAAGCATGAGAGAATCCCAGAGGCATTAAACCATTCACGTGAGAGGAAAATTATCAGGTTCCTGGAAGAAAATGTGGGAAACATCTTTGTGATGAAGCTGAGGAAGAATTTTCTGTGCAACACTTCAAAATGAGCTGATGAGTTTGGCTTCATCAAATTGAGGATGTAGCTCGCCAGTGGCCCACGGGCATGGCTGACGGGGAGCCAGGGAGCCCGAGGCTTCGCCAACAGCGGGGCCCACCTGCAGCACACGCCGGCAGCAGGCCTGGGGGGTGCACCGTCCCACGGGGGCCCCAGACTCTTTCGGGGGCCCTGAGCTCTAAGCTAGTTTCCTAACAACACAGGTTGAAGGTTGAATTGTGCCCCCACCCCGCAGATTCATACAAGATAGGGTCGTTAGGTTGGGCCTTAATCCCCATGACGGCTGTCCTTGTAATAAGGACACTGGACAGGTGCACCCGTCACGGGAAGGTGGAGGCAGAGGTGTGATGGGTCATCTACAAGACGAGAAGCATCAGCGATGGCCTGCTACCTGCAGCAAGGGTATGAGCAGAGAGAACCAGCCCAGCCAGCACCTGATCCCAGACGCCGGCCTCCCGAATTCCTGCTGCTTAAGCCTGGCATTTGATGGTGCTTTGTTATGGCCATCCCAGGGATGATACAAAGTGAGTCTTCGCCTTTTTTACCTGGCTATGGTATAAAAGCTGCCCTGTTGCGGGGGGGAGGGTGCAGGGGCTGTGGGCTCCTTTGCAAGGATCCGGCTTGGCGGCTGGGCCGAGGACCCTTCCCCACCACACACTCCGTGGGGCGGGCGCGGAAGTCCCCGTGAACAACCATCCCTAATCTCACTTCATCCAGCCTCGGCCCGAGCGGAGGCCGGACCGGCCAGGCCGCCCCAGGAAGCGGTGTGAGCCGCCCTGGCCCCTCGGGGGACCCGCCGGCCGCCATGCTGTGGGTGCTCAGACCTGGGATCTTGGCAGCCCTTCTCCCCGAAATGAGCGAGGATCCCTGTCACTTCAAGGAAAACAGCGTCTTTGTTGCCATGGGGAGTCCGAGCCTCCAAGCTAGGAGTGTGGAGCCCCAGGCAAAACAGGTTTTAAGGCAAGTCTCACCTGCCCCAGCCCGAGGCTGCAGACAAGGGCAGGCCACACCTGGAGGGGCACACACGGCTGCACACAGGGGCCTCCCGCCACGGCCACGCGGGTAGGACAGTACGGAGTGACTCCTTCGGCCCCAGCCAAGCCTGCAAATGATGCAGCCTCAGGCCCTGAGCCAGAGCCCCCCAGCGAGGCCACTCCCAGATTCTTCTTAGTTTTTTGTTTTGTTTTTTAAGATTTTATTTATATGACAGAGAGAGACACAGCGAGAGGGAACACAAGCAGGGGGAGTGGGAGAGGGAGAAGCAGGCTTCCTGTGGAGCAGGGAGCCCGATGCGGGGCTTGATCCCAGGACCCTGGGATCATGACCTGAGCCGAAGGCAGACGCTTAACGACTGAGCCACCCAGGCGCCCCAGATTCTTCTTAGTTTTTAATCCTGGTAAAATACACAGAACATAAAATGTACCGTCTTCACCGTCTCTAAGCCCACAGCTCAGGGGCACTAAGCACATTCCCACTGTTGTGCAGCCGTCCCCACCACCTGTCCCCAGAACTTTCCATCTTCCCAAACTGAGACTCTGTCCCTGAGTCACCAACCCCCATCCCTCCCCCGGCACCCACCGTCCACTCTCTGTCCCCCTGAGTCACCGACCCCCTCCCTACCCCCAGTGCCCAGCGCCCACCATCCACTCTCTGTCCCCCTGAGTCACCGACCCCACCCTCCCCCGGCGCCCACCGTCCACTCTCTGTCCCCCTGAGTCACCGACCCCCATCCCTCCCCTGGTGTCTACCATCCACTCTCTGTCCCCCTGAGTCACTGACCCCCGTCCTCCCCCGGCGCCCACCGTCCACTCTCTGTCCCCCTGAGTCACCGACCCCCATCCCTCCCCCGGCGCCCACCGTCCACTCTCTGTCCCCGAGTCACCAACCCCACCCTCTCACGGCGCCCACCGTCCACTCTCTGTCCCCGAGTCACTGACCCCCATCCCTCCCCCGGCCCCAGCGCCCACCGTCCACTCTCTGTCCCCGAGTCACCAACCCCCATCCCTCCCCCAGTGCCCACCGTCCACTCTCTGTCCCCCTGAGTCACCGACCCCCGCCCCTCCCCCGGCGCCCACCGTCCACTCTCTGTCCCCGAGTCACCGACCCCCATCTCTCCCCCGGTCCCAGTGCCCATCGTCCGCTCTCTGTCCCCCTGAGTCACCGACCCCCGCCCCTCCCCCGGCGCCCACCGTCCACCGTCCACTCTGTTCCCTGTGAATCTGGAGACTCTAAGGACCTCATGTGGGGGGAATCCTGCAGTACTTGTCCCTCTGTGTCTGGCCTATCTCACTCAGCATCACGTCCCCCAGGTCCACCTACGCTCTGGCAGGTGTCAGCGTGTCCCTCCGTGTTCAGGCTGAGTGACGGTCCGGTGTGTGGATGGACCACGTTTATCCGCTCGTCCGTCGACGACGCTTGGGCTGCTTCCCTGTGTCGGCGGCTGTGAACGTGGGTGTGCAAGCATCCACTCGCGTCCCTGCTTTCGGTTCTCTGGGTCAATACCTAGAAGAGGAATCGCTGGAACACACGGTCACTCCATTTTCAGCTGTTTGAGAACCGCCACGCCGTTTTCCACGGCTGCTGCACCGGCTTCCTTTCCCGCCGAGTGTGCGGGAGGGTCCACCCTGCACGCGCTCCCACTCGCGGGGTTTCTGCCGTCGGTGGACAATAGCCGTCTTCAGGGCCGCAGGCGGGTCCTCGCCGTGCCTCTGATGTGCGTGTCCCTGACGAGCAAGGACGTGGGCATCTCCCCTGCTGGCTGGCCAGTTGTAGGTCTTCCCTGGGCAGACGTCGGCTCCAGTCCCCCGCCCACCTTTGAATCAGGTTGTTGTTTTACTGTTGAGATTTAGGAGTTCTCTGTATGTTCTGGAAACTAAGCCCTTACCAGATGCGTGACTTGCAAATATTTTCTTCTATTTCATGAGGTCTCTTCCCAGCCTGTTGATGGTGTCCTTTGACGCACAGAAGTTTGTAAATTTTTGGTTTGCAATCTCATTTCTTCTTTGGAGTTAGGGTTGAGGGGAAACAGAGGTTGTTTCCAAACAGAGGAATAAACTTTTCTGCTGAGTTTGTATCCTGAAAGTTGTTTTTTTTTTTAATTTTTTTTTAAATTTATTTATTCATGAAAGTCAGAGAGAGAGGCAGAGGCAGAAGCAGAGGGCGAGAAGCAGGCTCCCCGCCTAGCAGGGAGCCCGATGAGGGACTCGATCCCAGAACCCTGGGATCATGACCTGAGCCGAAGGCAGACGCTTAACCATCTGAGCCACCCAGGCGCCCTGTCTCCTGAAAGTTTTAAATAAGCAGCAGAGGAGGGGGAAGATAGGCAGCTGGTAAACTGGGGCCCAGGGTCGCCACCCCCCTTCCATGTTGGCCCCCAGACATCCTGTTCCAAACGAAAGTACAGTAGGGAAGGCAACTATCCCACTCTTCTTATTCTGCTCATTAATGATCGAGATGAGGGGATGGAGAAGGAGGTGCCACCCATGTCCCCAAGACCCGGGGCACAGGTCCATCCGTTCTGAGGTAGGTTCCCTGACGAGGAGAACAAAGGTGAGAGAAATGTCCCTACAACCTGCCGCCAGCTGATAAATCCCCGAGCGTGACCTTCCTCCAGGAGCTCATGGCTGCCTCAGTGTTGATGTTTTACTGGGCACTAAACGCAACCTTATCCTGACGGCACCGGCCGTCCTCGGTCCTGTAAACCTCCCATTCTGCATACAGAAGCTCCTTGCAAACTTACGCTGTCCCCACCCCCACTCTGCCCTCTCAAAAGTGTATCATCAGCCACTCCTTACGACCCCGGTGCAGCCCCTCCTGCCCACGGGCCTGTCCCCGCACTTTAATAAAACCACTTTTTTGCACCAAAGTCGTCTCAAGAATTCTTTCTTGGCCGCTGCACCCAACAGCCCCGCACCACCTAAGACCGCTATGAGTAGAAGCTTCTAGAAGGCTGTCGCTGACAATGACGACAAGGTGTGTGAACCAGACTGATGCCAACGCGGACAGACCCTCCGAGATGACCGCTCCTGACAGGAAGCCTTCTTGAGCACGGACCCCCGCCTCCCCACGCATTACTTTCTGTCCAACTGATGCAGTTTTGGAATGTTGGTGGTGATGGGGTCCGGAGCCGGTGGCCGGGAAAGAATTCTTGAGTCGTCTTCGGTGCAAAACGGAGGTTTTATTAAAGCGCGGGGACAGGCCCTTGGGCAGGAGGAGCTACTGCCCCTGCTGCCCTGGGATTACGAGGAGTAAGTGATTCTCTACCTTGGGGTTGGGAGAAGTAAAGAGGAAGGATGTTCCCAAAGGACTTTGCTTTGTTAAAGAAAACTGACACCTCGGAGGAATGTTATAAGCTGCCTGTCTCAGGTATATGTCAATGGGCTGCAGGTTACAAGGACATTTAATTTTATTTGTTTCCCACGTCACAAACACACCTTAAGTACGTCCTCGGGGCATAATAACGTCAGGGTTCTGAAACTCTCTTCCTGATCCTCTCCCCCTATCAGGCCCAGCCTCCAGGGCTATAAAAGCAGGTCTTCCCCCAGGCGGGTTTACGGGGATGCACTCCTCCCACAAGCTTCTGTCCGCAAATCCCCTTCCCGAGCCAGGGAGGAAGCTTGGAGTTCGCTCCCCTGAGATGAGTGGCCTGTGATTTCCTACACCCGCCCGGGGGCCACCCTCGGGGGCGTGAGCACGCTCTTCTGCCCCAAGCTCTCGCCCCCGCCAGCCAGCAGCGCACCCCGGGGACGCTCACGGACGGCTCCCAGCCCAGCAGCCTCTGCTTGGCAGAGCTTTGAGGGGCAAGAGCAGAGCCCTGAGCAGGGGTGCCGCCCTGGGGAGGCCATGCCTCGCTGCGCCCGCCCGCGCCACCTGCCACCTGCTTGACTGGCCTGTGCTGCCCTCTGGTCACTGCTGTGAAACGTTGGGTGGCCTGTTAGCACACAGGCCCTGTCCTGCCATCCCCACGGCCACGGACAGAAAAGCCAACGTGCACTTGTCCAATTGGGTCAGCGCCTTTGGTGTCACATCCAAGAATCACAGTGCTCCTGGATTTTGACCTACAGGAACGGAACGGTGGGGAATGTCTGCTGTTTTAAGCCATGCTGTTCTGGGGTAATTTCTCAAGCAGCCATAGGTAACTCGTAGGAGGGTTCTCTTCTGTTATTACTACTGATGTGAAGGGTTGGGGTCCAGGAGCCAACGGTCAAGAAAGAATTCTTGAGACGTCTTTGGTGCAAAAAAAAGGTGGTTTGGGGTGCCTGGGCGGCTCAGTCGGTTAAGCGTCTGCCTTTGGCTCAGGTCATGATCCCGGGGTCCTGGGATCGAGCCCCGCATCGGGCTCCCTGCTCCGCGGGAAGCCTGCTTCTCCCTCTCCCACTCCTCCTGCTTGTGTTCCCCCTCTCTCTCTCTCTCTGTCAAATAAATAAATAAAATCTTAAAAAAAAAAAAAGGTGGTTTTACTAAAGCAGGGGGACAGGACCCGTGGGCAGAAAGAGCTGCTCTGGGGTTGTGAGGGGGCACTGATTATCTACTTGGGAGTTGGGAGGGGGTTAGGGACACTGTAAGTCTCTAAGGAATTTGGAAGCAAGGTTTCCAGGACCCCAAGGGGTCATTTACTACTGTCTAGTAAAGCCTTAGTCATGAGACCCTTCAGATGCACACAGTGAGCCATATGTTTGGAGGATGATTGCCAACATGTATCTTGGGGGGGTTTGGCAGACATAAAAGAATTTTCATACATTAAGAAAGACTTGGGGCGCCTCGGTGGCTCAGTCAGTTAAGCATATGACTCTTGGTTTTGGCTCAGGTCATGATCCTAGTGTTGTTGAGTTCAGGCCCCATGTCGGGATCCACGCTGGGTGTGGAGCCCACTTAAAAAAAAAAAAGACTTACAGGATCCTGGAGGTCAGGCTAATGTCAGGCTAAGATTGCCTTTTGCCCTTAGCAAATGATTCACAGAGGCAGCTGAGTTCCTGGAGGAAGGGCACCCCGCCTGTCTCAAGGCCTTGTCAGTGGGCTATAAGTTATGAGGAAGTTTAATTTTTCTTTCTCTATTTCTTTTGCCTTTGTTCCTCACACTGTTGCCAATGAGAGTGGTTGTCTAAATCGCCTGCCTGGGCCAGTCTCACCCGTCCTAGCCTGACTCAGCCCCACCCCCAGCCGCTGCTCGACCCGGTCCCCTCCTCCCCCAGCTCAGCCCCCTTCGCCACCGCAGTGCCCCTGCTGTCTCCTCACGTTGCCCTGGCCAAGCCCCGTCTCGGTCAAATCTAGCCTCCACCTTGCCACACCTGCCCAGAGAAGCTGGAGGGACCGGGGGCCGCCCTGGCTGAGCCACATGGCCCCCATCCCTCCTCCCCCATTGTCCCCCCACTGCCCTCTCAGTCTCCAAAGCAGTGAAGGGTCATAGAGCACATAGAGCCCCATGTGCCCCCTCTGTGCCCAGGTCTGCTGCCCGTCCTGCCTGGTGACAAAAGCCACGCCTGCTTGAGGGCCCAGGATCCCAGCCCTCGTCCACCCAGGCCCCAGGCTACGCAGGCCCCGCTCCTCTCCTGCGACCAGCCATAATGCCCTCATTTCTCGGGGGGGCCACCAGCCGAGCTCCCTTCCCTGTAACACCCCCCAAAGCACTGAGTGTGCACTGACTCCACGCCTCCTCCCTCCTCCCTTCCACCCTGCACTGCCTGCGGTGGGTCAGCAGTGAGGCCCTGCCAAGAGGCCCTGGAGCTCCTCCTCCCCACCCCCAGGGTGTCTGGCTCTCCCCGCCTTGGGCAGCTCCTTCCCCAACTGCCCTGACTTCCTATCCTCCCACGCCCAGTGCCTCTCCAGGCTAACCCCAGACCTGAGCTTGAGACCTCTCACCCCCTGCTGCTCAGCTCTGGGCACCAAGGTACCCTAAGCCAGATGGTCCCCCTGCCCCCCACCCCTGACCTGCCCCCTCCCCTACAGCCAGCTCCTCAGCAGATCCAACACTGCTTGCAGCCTCTCGGGCCGCGCTCTGGTCACTGTCCCTGCCCACCCTCACCACCTCCGGCTTGCACCCTTGCTCCCTTGCTCCCTCAGTCCGACACAACACAAGGCCCAGAGAGACCCTTTAAACCCTAAGTCCTACGGCGTCCCTCCCCCCACCCTGTGTCCAAGCTCTGCCAGCTCGACTGAAGTCCCCGGCAAGGGCTGAATGGTCTGCAGTGCCCTGCCTGGCTCTCCTCCAGACCCTGGAGCCTTTTGCTCAAAGGCCAGCTTCTCAGCGAGGCCTCCCTGAGGCCCACCCCCACTCTTCCCAGGCCGATGACCTCTGCCCCATGGGGCTTCCTTGTCCCCACCCCCAGGTCAGCCATGTGTGTTCCTTCTCGGCACCCAGGAGGAGCTCAGCTGCTGTTGAAAGAAGGGATTTGGGGACACTCCGCGTGAGGTGCCGTGTCACACGCCTGGAGCTCTGTTCTGCAACTGCTCGTGGGCAGCCCGCCCACCGCTCCTGGTATTTGGCCATTGATCTTGTTTCCTGTCACTCTCTCTTTGCCTTCTTTGCCTGGTTCCCTGTGGATGGTTCTGCAGGCCCAGCCAGGCCATTGGACTGTCTTGGTCTGGTGGGAGCAGGAGTCCAGCCCCTCCAGGAACGCCAGGCTGTATGGCCGCGGTCATTCACTGTTTCTGAGGACTGCGGTGAAGCTGGACCGCCCCAGGGCAGCCGCTTGCTCACTGACCCAGCCGGACCTGTCCCCAGCGCCCATTGTACCCGGCACGTGGGTGGAAGTGCCACCAAGGTTCCTAGGGGTACCCTGCAGCCCATGCAAGAGGGCCCTGGGCGTCATCCTTGCCTTCCACTGCCTGGGCCTCCAGGGTCAGGGATTAGGAGTGTCCTGGGAAGGAGCTGAGCCAGGACAGGCTGAGGTACAGACGCTGGGCCCCGGGCCCCCACCCCAGCCCGCCTGGATGGGGTCAGAGCTGGCCAGCAGGCATCCAGATCTTCTCCCCTCCTCACCCTCTCCTCCTATAACCCTGAGGCTTTGGCTTCACCCCTACACCTCTGCCCCTCAAACACTGGGCCCTCATCCATGTGGTGGTATGGTGACTTACGGGTCCTTCTGGGTTCTAGGGGTCCTCCCTCTCCTGAGGCATACAAATGCCCCAGGATCATGAAGTGGGCGGCAGGCAAGCTAACACGCCTTCGTTATCTCTGCAATGCCACCTCCTTGCTCTCAGCCTCCTGCCAGGGACATTGCTGCCTTTTCTGGGGCAGGGACTGAGCTGATCCAGGCCCAGCATAGCCTGCCCCTCCAGGGAGCTGTGTGACCCACAGAATGGCCCCAGCCCATTATCTGTGTGAAGTGAGGCCCCAGGTACCCCTAGGAGGGCATCCCATGACGACTGCAAGTATAGGGTGATGATCTGAGTTTTTTTTTTTTTTTTTCTAAAGGAAGTGCACTTTTTTTTTAAAGATTTTATTTATTTATTTGACAGCGAGAGACACAGGGAGAGAGGGAACACAAGCAGGGGGAGCGGGAGAGGGAGAAGCAGGCTCCTCGCTCGGCAGGGAGCCCGATGCGGGGCTCGATCCCAGGACCCCGGGACCATGACCTGAGAGGAAGGCAGACGCTTGACGACTGAGCCCCCCAGGCGCCCCTACTGATAATATCTTTAATGGCTTATTTCTTTTTAAGGTCTGGTTATTTTCTGTTGATCACAGGAGACTGTCATAAATAAGATTCCCCTCTCAGACACCTAGGGCAGGGTGGTCTGGAGTGTTCCCTTATCTCTGGTTTCCTTACAACCTCAAATTTGGGGATTTCTTTGAGACTGACCACGGAGCCCCCTATCTCTCTCTCCCTACCTAGCCCGCCTGTCCCCTTCTCAATGGGGCGCCCCGTGGGAGCTCTGACGCCCGGGGTGGGGGGGATGGGGAGCATCACGCCAGGGTCCAATCACTCCGGGGGACACACCGCTCAGGGGCGCATCGCTCCGGGAAGTGCATCACTGGAGGCGGGCACGCCGTTTGGGGGCACATAGCTCCGGGAGCGCATCCCTCGGGGGGCACAGCTGGCGATGAGGAGGGGACACCGCTCTAAGGATGCAGGGCTCGAGGGAGAGAGGAGCACGGACGCCCGGCCGCGGTCTCCCGGCGGTACCGCCCCCGAACCTGGGCGTGGTCTCGGGGCGGGGCGGCGCCCTGTGGCGGACGCGCCGTCGGCCCCGCCCTCCGCGCCGCTCCCGGATTGGCTGGCATGCAGGTGCCCCCGGGGCATTGTGGGCCGCCGCGCTCGGTCTCCGCTTCGCCATGTCGGGCTCCCCCGTGAAGCGGCAGAGGATGGAGAGCGCGCTGGACCAGCTCAAGCAGTTCACCACCGTGGTGGCCGACACGGGCGACTTCCGCGGTGAGGCGCGCGGGGCCCCGAGCTCCGGGACGCGCGCCGACTGGCCGTGCTGGGGGCGCATGTTCGTGGACGTTGGGAGCCGGCGGGGCCCGGGGCGGGCACCGGGGAGGGGGCCCGGGGCGGGCACCGGGGAGGGGGCCCGGGGCGGGCATCGGGAGTCCTGAGGGGGCGCGGGCCCATGCCCGGAGGTGAGGAGGGGGCGCAGGGGCTGGGGCTGGGGAAGGGGGCAGGGGTGAGGGCACGGGGCTCCCTCCGAGCTGTTGGAAAGCCCTGGGGGGAGCCTCCAGCGTCAGTGGGTGCTGGGAAGCTTGCAGGGCTTTTGCGCCGAGGAGGAGGTTCGAGGTGGAGCTGGAGCGAATTTCGGCCCAGACCACTTGGCGGATGGTGACTCCTGAGCAGGAACTCGAGTTAGTTCTGGGCCCAGAAAGACCAGAAATGACGGGCCGGCTTTTGTAATCTCCTGTTGCACATACTTTGCACCCTGCTCGGGGCAGCCCGGCGGCCCAAGGCGGGGCCGCGGAGCCCGCGGGCAGAACGCAGTGCACGGAGGAAAGCGAAGTTCCGGTACCGGGGACCTGCCGTTGCTGGGTTTGCGTTGTGCTGGTGGGAGAGAAGTGGGGAAGGATCATCCGTCGGTCCTGAGAGTGCCCAGCCTGAACGGGCCCCCGCCCTGCTCTGCTGTGAACAAACAAGATTTTCAGGAAAACCGTGAAAGGCTGCACCGAAATGAGCACTGTAGAACTGACTTCCTTTCTTTTCTGCTTTCTCACGGCGGCTTGAGAAACAGGCTTTATTAGTTCTCTTTGGTAACGCTGAGTAAGAGGATTGTTTATCTAGCTGAGCGGAGGAGAGCGAACACCCACTTTCGGCGGCTTACCCGATCACCGTCGGTCCGGCCTGTAGGCTGTCAGACGTCCCCCCGTGGGCTGGCTCTGGGGGAGCTCCTGCTCCCCGTGCCCTTTCATCAGACCTCCGGGCACTGACCTAAGTAGGATAGAGTGTGCTGGAAACGTGGCCGCACCTTTTCTGTGCCTGTTTCCACTTCCTCTTTTCTTTTTTTTTAAGACTTTATTTATTTATTTGACAGAGAGAGACAGCGAGAGAGGGAGCACAAGCAGGGGGAGCGGCAGAGGGAGAAGCAGGCTCCCCGAGGAGCAGAGAGCCTGATGCAGGGCTCGATCCCGGGACCCTGGGTTCAGGACCGGAGCCCAAGGCAGACGCTTCACCAGCTGAGCCACCCAGGCGCCCCTCTGTTTCCCCTTCTTAACACTTAGAATCATTTTCCCTCTTTGCTTCTTTGCCAGAGCCTTGCTCTGTATTGCTTCCTGTGGCTCTCCCTGGAGAGGAGCCTTGGGGGAACACTTGTTCTTTTTCCCTTCCCAGAAATATCTAAATCCATGTGCTGACATTTTTCATTTTAATGAATATTCGCAACTTTGTAAGAATACAGTAGTTAATGATGTATACCCATAAACATGGCATAGTTGCAAATCCAGCATTTGGTTTTGTGGTCATTTTATGAACTGAAGTTTCTTACCTTTGGCAGGGGCTGGGGGGTGGGTCCTAGGCTGCTGTGAAAATATAATCAAAGCCATGGATGCCCTCCCCAGAACAATGCCCCCGCCGGCTGCAGTTTCACATTCAATTTAAGGGTCCCTGGACCCTAAAGCCCATCTGTTGACCCCAGCTGAGTATTACTTTTGTTTTTAAGTTTGTCAGAAGTCAACCTTGTCAAGGCCTAATTTTATGTAATAAAAGGCACTATTGAGTACATCCCTCCATGAGATTTGAGCCTGCAAAAATACCAGTCCAGAACATTTTCTTCCTTCCTTTTTTCCTCCCTCCCTCCCTTCCTTTTTCTCTTCCTCTCTTCCTCTCTTTCTGTCTTTCTTACAGGCTCCATGCCCGGTGTGGAGTCCAACATGAGGCCTGAACTCCTGACCCTGAGATCAAGACCTGAGCTGAGAGGCACCTGGGTGGCTCAGTCGGTTAATTGGTGGGTGCTTGATTTCAGCTCAGGTCATGATCTCAGGGTGGTGAGATGAGCCTCGCATCAGCCTCCACACTCAGCAGGGAGTCTGCTTGAGAGTCTCTCTCCCTCTGCCCCCCCATCTAAAATAAATAAATAAATCATTTTAAAAAATATTTATTTATTTATTTATTTATTTTAGAGAGAGTGGGAAGTGGGGAGGGGCAGAGGGAGAGAGACTCTCCGAGCAGACAGACTCCCTGCCGAGCGTGGAGCCTGATCCAGGGCTTGATCCCGTGACCCTGAGATCATGACCTGAGCCAAAACCAAGAGTCGGATGCTTAACCGACAGAGCCACCCAGGGGCCCCAGGAGCACTTTCTCTTAAGTTATTACTTTGAAATATAGACTCACAGGAAGTGGCCAAATTAGCCTGTCGAGTCCCATGCATCCTTCACCTGCTGTCCCCCAGTGGCGATACGCTCTGTGACCGTGGTGTGAGGTTGGCACCAGCACGACCCTATAAAGAGGCTGCAGGCCTGGCCCCGTTCACCATGCAAGCCTGAGTGGGGGTGGGGCACGGCATTCCCCGCAGTGGTTTCACAACATGAACAGATTCGGCCCCTTGTGCGCCGGACGGCCGCCCCCCTCCCTGTTCTCGGCAGCCGCCAGTCGGTTCTCCATCTCTGTAGTTTTGTCATCAAAGCATCCTTTGAAAGCACGAGTCTGCCAAATGGATTTACTGAGCCCGCTAATGGTCTGGAGCAGATGTGTTTGTGAGGGTGCGTGGCCGTGGGCTGGCTCAGCCTCTGGTCGGCGAGCCTGCAGGTTGGGCTCCGCGGGTTTCCTGTCATTGCCGGCTTGTTACTAAGAGCTGACGTGGTGCGGGAAGGAAGAAGGCCGTGCGTGGGTGCAGCCGCGTGCCCTCACTGTCGCTGGCCTGGGCGCCAGGCGCCTGCCCGTGCTAGTTTGGCCGCAGGAAGTGCCCTCCGGCTGTGCCCGCTGCCTGCCTCGCCCCACAGTGGGAAAGTCAGCTCCTACAGGGGCACCTCGGATCTCTGGTCCCATCTTGGTAGCACCTGTGTTGTGCAGACAGCCTCTGGGACAGGGAGATGCGGTGAAGTGCCCCCGCTCCCCGGCTGGAAAACACGCTGGCCTCGGCTGGTGGGCGTGGGGCTTAGAGGGGCTCTTCCGTGGCAGAGGAGCACTCCACTCACTCTCCTGCTGTCCAAAATTCTCTGCCTAGCCATCGACGAGTACAAGCCCCAGGATGCCACCACCAACCCTTCCCTGATGCTCGCTGCGGCGCAGATGCCAGCCTACCAGGAGCTGGTGGAGGAGGCCATTGCCTACGGCCGGCGGCTGGGCGGGTGAGCTGGCGGGGGGGGGGGGGGGGGGGGGGGCGGCCCCGGCCCCCGGCTGTTACCTCCTTAACGGCATTTTAGTTCTCGGATGTCTTAGACTCAAGGAAAGAAAGCTGGGTTTCTTTATGTTTATTTATTTATTTTTAAAGATTTTTTTTATTTATTTGAGAGAGAGAGAACGAGAGACAGAGAGGTGGAGAGGGAGGAGGGTCAGAGGGAGGAGAAGCAGACCCCCCACCGAGCAGGGAGCCCGATGCGGGACTCCATCCCGGGACTCCAGGATCATGACCCCAGCGGAAGACAGTCGCTTAACCGACTGAGCCACCCAGGCGCCCCTCTTTATGTTTATTTTTATCAACTTTATCAAAGTGTTATTTACATGTAGTAAACTGCCACCGTAGTAAGTGTCCAGTTCAATGAATTGTTTACAGGACCGTGTACTCCCTACAAACACCACCCCAGTTAAAGTGCAGCACCCCAAAGTCCCCTTGCCCCCTTTGGTGGTGAGTGTCCCGGCCCTGGCAGGCACTGACCTGCTCTCTGTCGTTTTATCGTCTTGTAACAGCTTTGCTGCAGGAAGATTCGCTAAGTGCTCAGTTCAGTTTGTTCTGGTAAATTTTTTCAGTGGTGCAGCTGTCACCGCAATCCAGTCTAGAATGTTCCCTGGTGCCCATTCACAGTCCGTGCCTGCTCCTCCCCCAGGCAACCGCAGGCTGGCTTTCCTCGCCCTTTCCCTGATGGCACTTTCCGTCTCCATGGGGGTGATAGTGCCCCGCTGGGCGGGTACCTGCAGGAACCAAGGCACAGGCCGCGTGCGGGAGTGCGGTGCTTGCCGAGTCCTGAGTCCGCCCTGCCCTCCACCACACAGCCCGTTGCAGCCAGCTGCCTTTCCCTCCTCCAGAGGCTTGCCCTTGCACCTCGTTGCATCGGCAAGGCCTTGGTGCTGTCCCCCGTCCAGCTGCCCCGCGGGTCCTCGCCCATGATGGGCGGGCTGGAGATCGTCCCATGTGCGTTGGGCTAGTGAGGAGCCCTGGGCAGTGGGCCATTTTGGAATACCACGGTGCACTTCACTCGCCTGCCCAGGCAACTTCAGAGAGATTGAAAGGATTATTTTTGTCTAGTGCCATAAGATAGAGGGATTCAATTTGGAATGATGAAAAGTTCCAGAGACGGATGGTGGGGATGGCTGCACGGTGTAAACATACCTAATGCCCCCGAGCTGTGCACCTAGACATGGTTAAAATGATGAATTTTATGCTGTGTGTATTTTACCACAAGTAGGGGAAAAAAGAAGATGAAGGGAAAGGAATTTGCTGCAAAGGAATGAGAGAATTTGTTTTGTAGAATCCTGTGCACTTAAACCTAAAAGCTTTTGACCTAATTTTTTTCCCTTGAATTTCAGGTCGCAAGAGGAACAGGTTAAAAATGCTATCGATAAACTTTTTGTGTTGTTTGGAGCAGAAATATTAAAGAAGATTCCAGGCCGTGTATCCACAGAAGTGGATGCCAGGTAAGGACTCAGGGTCCTTGGGGTCAAGGGGCAGAAGCAACTCTCTGGTCCGGAGATGGTGCCTGTGCCCCCTGCTCCGCGATTCGAGTTCAGCCTGAGTTTCTGTGTAAATGCCGGGGAGGAATGTGACCGTGAGTGAGATGGGCTTCCAAGCTGCTCCCCACGGCGGGGCAGAGCAGGCCGCAGGTGCCCACTCGCTCCTCTTTGGTGGGCGTCCGAGGCGGACTGCTCGGCAAGGGGCCTCTTGTTCACACAGGTTGTCCTTTGACAAAGACGCCATGGTGGCCCGAGCCCGGCGTCTCATCGAGCTCTACAAGGAAGCCGGGATCAGCAAGGACCGGATCCTTATAAAGCTCTCATCCACCTGGGAAGGAATTCAGGCTGGAAAGTAAGGATCCCCTGTGAGAAGGGGTCTGGTGGGGGCTCTGCTTCCATTCCGGGGCTGGGGGCTGCGCAGCTGTGGGCACGTTCGACCCTCAGTCCAGAGAGGGTCAGCGTGGGGGGCCAGGTCACCACTATCCAGAGAAAAACCAGGCCTCTGGGGGATCCCCAGTCTCCCGTCCCCCGTCTGTATCAGTTATAAAAACCAGCCTGTTGAACCAAACGTGCGGAGCGGGAGAGACCGGAGACTTCCTCCGTGTGTTCTTGCCCAGAGACCACTGACACCTGGACAGCGGTTGGCGAGGGCGTCTCCTCACACGTGCTCGGACCGTCTGTTCACTTGGCCCACTTAGCACCTGCAGCCACTCATCCACCTTCTGTTTCTCTGGCTTTGCTGGTCTGCTTCTTTCACGTCAGTAGGATCTCCTGACATGGGGCCTTTTGTGTCTGGCTTCCCTCACGTGGTGGCGCGTTCAGGGCTGCATCCCTGCTAAGGCTAATGTTCCAGTGGGTCCACACCACACTTTGTGTGTCCACTCACTGTTCCGTGGACACATGGTTATTTCCGCCTTCGGGGCCGTCACGAGTAGTGCTGCTGTGCACATTCGTGCACGGGTTCGGACACACGTGTTCTCTCCCATGGCACCTCCGTGGGAGGGGGGCTGCTGCGTGGAACAGTCCCTCCGTGCTGGGCCGCTCCATGGGCAGCCCGCAGTTCCCACCGGTGCCGTCTGCAGCCCTTCTTCCCTTTTCCGTTTACTCAGATAGTTTTTATTTTTATTTATTTATTTTTTTAATTATTTTTTTTAAAAGATTTTATTTATTTATTTGAGAGAGAGAGAATGAGAGAGAGAGCATGAGAGGGGGGAGGGCAGAGGGGGAAGCAGACCCCCCTGCCGAGCAGGGAGCCCGATGCGGGACTCGATCCAGGGACTCCAGGATCATGACCTGAGCCGAAGGCAGTCGCTTAACCAACTGAGCCACCCAGGCGCCCAGTTTTTATTTTTGTCAGTAGTGATTGGAAAAATGTTCTGAGACTTCTAGAAATTATTCCTGACACCAAGTCAGCCGGTCCCGCTCACCAGCGCCCTTTCCCCAGAGCCCTCTGGCAGCTGGTCACACCAGCAACAATCTCCTAAGTCCTTGCGCGGGCAAATCAGAGTAGCGCAGCCAAGCTCAAGAGAAACTGCCGATAAAACAGAAACTTAGAGGAGGCTGCAATTGCCAAGGTCTCAGGCATCGGCGCCCGTGGTCACTCACGCTGCTAAACTGAGGTCCAGATCAGAGCGGGCGGAGCATGTCCGAGTAGCTCCCGGGGCCGTGGCCACACAGTTTCATAAGGCTGCAAACGTCCCTGCAGCAGGGTCAACACGAGCGTGCTTCGGCCTGCGAGGTGGAGTGGGGCGGGAAGGGTGGCTGGGGACACGTCCCTGCTTGGCGGCGTGGCTAAGCGGCGCCCGGGGTCGCAGGAGCTCACGGCGGGAGTCACGGCGGCGCAGGACTGGCTGCTTCCAGATGAGCTCTAAGCTCTCTGCAGGGGTTGCTTGCGGCCAGATCCGTCTCACGGCTTGCGCAGCTTTGTCTCACGACATCCCGGTGCTGAGGGTGGACGGACGGTCTCGTCCTGGGTGAATCTCCCCTCCTAGGCTGTTTTCCCCAGTCTGTCTTCCGTCTCACGCTTTTGGTAAAGTCACCTTCCCGGAGCGCCCCATTCGCCGCTTCCGAAAATGCACGGCGTTTCGCCAGGCAGGTCAGACCAGCACAGCTGCTGGGTCTCGTCGAGGCCTCCCGCGGGCCAGCCGGAGCTGCGGGCACCCACACCGGGCACACAGGCCCTGGGAGAGGCTGGCCCCTGCAGGGCTCCCGGGCCAGTGCCACCGCCGCCTCCGAGGCCTCGTTCTCTGCAGCCACACTTTGTGAACACCGCCGGGTGGCACAGGCCACAGGCCCCTCTGAAGCTGTCCCCGGGGGAGAAACACGGCCAGAGGGGCCTGAGCACAGGCTCAGCCGTCACGGCCCACTCCCCGGCACGTGACTGTGCGGGCACTGCCCTCCCCTCAGGGCTCAACCCCAGGATGTCCGGTGGACTGGGGGGCGGGCGGGGGGCTGCAGGTGCGGGTGGGACAGAGGGCAGGGCGGCACTGCGGTCAGCGGGGACTCCGCGGTCTCCGGGGATTCCGCGGTCTCCGGCCCCGGCAAGCTCTGCGGTGAGCCAGGGGCCCAGGTGCGGGTGCCCGTCTCCGGGCCAGGGAGACCCACTGTGGCTCTCGGGGGGCCTCTCTTGCCGTTGTCCCTGTTTGGAAACGTGGGTTTGATGGAGAAAATTCTGGTCACCGTAGCCCACCGGGCAGAGGGCCCCCTGGTGAGCGTTGCGCCTGTGCTGTGGGGGGGGGGGGGGGGGCCCGGCTGTGGGGGGGCACTCCTGAGCAGCTTCCCCACCGAACGGGGGCGCTGTCTGGCTGTGCCCACGGGAGCGCCCATGCCGCCTGTGGACCCACAGGCCCGGCCTTGCTCAGCCTGCCCTGTCCCCCCAGGGAGCTGGAGGAGCGGCACGGCATCCACTGCAACATGACGCTGCTCTTCTCCTTCGCCCAGGCCGTGGCCTGCGCCGAGGCCGGAGTGACACTCATCTCCCCCTTTGTGGGGCGCATCCTCGACTGGCATGTGGCCAACACAGACAAGAAATCCTACGAGCCCCTGGAGGACCCTGGTGAGTAGCCCTTTGAAGGAACGGGGTGAGGGGCTCTGCTGGGTGGAGGGGACACAGCGGTGGCAGCTCTGGGCCGTGCTGTGGGCGGGCACCGCTGTCGGCGTCCTGGAGGCCGTTCAGGAACACAGCGTGTCGCCCCAGGAGTGAAGAGCGTCACCAAGATCTACAACTATTACAAGAAGTTTGACTACAAGACCATCGTCATGGGCGCCTCCTTCCGCAACACCGGCGAGATCAAAGCGCTGGCAGGCTGCGACTTCCTCACCATCTCGCCCAAGCTCCTGGGGGAGCTGCTCAAGGACAACAGCAAGCTGGCCCCTGTGCTGTCGGTCAAGGCAGGTAAGCCCTCTGGCCCTTGGCTTGCAGCCGCCTTCACCCTGCTCTCCGTGGGCATAGGCGATGGACTGGCCTGAGGCAGCCTGGGTCCCGCCCATCGCGGGAGCCCCGCTGGGGCCCTACAGAGAGATGCCCGGCAGCACCAACCCCAAGGGGGTGGGATGGGCGGGGCTGCAGGCGGGGGAAGGGCGGCTGTGGGAGGCCCCAGTGCCTGTCCTCCCCAGCCCAGGCCAGCAACCTGGAGAAGATTCACCTGGATGAAAAGGCCTTCCGCTGGCTGCACAACGAGGACCAGATGGCCGTGGAGAAGCTCTCGGACGGGATCCGGAAGTTTGCTGTGGATGCTGTGAAGCTCGAGCGGATGCTGATGGTGAGTGCCCCAGGCTCGGGGGCGGAGCTGGAAGGTTCTGGGGGACTGGGGGTGTCGGCTCCCCTGGCCGCCTGGACTCTGCCCCACAGGTTCCGGGCCAGCCGCTGGTGGGCACCCTTGTAAGGAGGCCATGACTCCCCGTCTGTGGCAGCCCCGACCATGGGCCTTACCCCTTCCTGCGCAGGAGGCAGGGGTGCGAGGCAAGTGGGCAAGTTTCCTGGCATCTCTCACGCTCTCCCTTCTAGGATCGCATGTTCAGCACCGAGAACGGAAAATAGCACCATGCCTGAGCCGGACCACAGACCTGTGCCCTCTGAGTTGGGGCTGATTGCACATGCCTTGTGATGAATTTTGCATTTTTTACCAGTTGGGGCAGGGATGGATCATAGATTCTATGTAAAATTTTGCCTAAGTAATTAAAGCAGTCACTTTTCTTGTGCTACATTCTTTTTTCTGGCTCCAGTCCCTTTCCCCTCGGCACCAGCTGCCCCAGGCTTTGGCTCCAACGTGGCTCCAGCTGGGGTGACACAGCCAGGGACAGTCCCGCACCTCAGCCATGAGCCTCTGCTGGGCAGCAGGCCCGGAGCCTGGGAGGCCTTGGACTTTGGTAGTGGGCAGGGGGTCCCAGGGGCTCCAGCCAGGCCGCCCTGGTGCTCAGCTCCTGTGTGGAGCAATGGTGCCACCTTGTGGGGACGGTTTGGTGTGCACGGGCTCTGGAGCAGCTTCTGCTCGTGACCTGCTGCAGGGGGAAGGGCTTGGTGGGGGCAGCCACGGCTGTCCCTGGGGTAGCCCCGCCCACTCCCACCCCCCAACCCCCAGGACCAGCCTGTTCTTGGAACAGAGCAGAACAGGCACAGCCTGCAGGGATGGAGGAGGCCGGGCCGGCCACCTCAGGTCTGCAGGCAGAGCCAGGTGGCAGGGCCAGGCCTGGTCAGACACTGCCCTGGGTACCACTAAGGGACTGCTCTGCACAGCTTTCTGCAGGGATGCCAGGAGCATCCTGTGTCGGGGTCAGAGCACCCAGGCTGGAGGCTGGTTCTGGAGCAGCCCCCTTGGCCACCTCCCCAAGGGCAGGAACAGCACAGCACACACAGTGCCGGGCCCTGGGGAGAGGACCCACGGAGGGCGCACAAGCCTGGCCCCAGCAGGTCCAGCCTATGCTGAGAGCGCCCCCCTAGGGTGTGCAGGAGGCAGCTGGGTGTCCGAGTGCTGGGCAGGGCCTTGCGCCCGTCTGGCTGCGTCCCAGCCCTCGGCGGACGGGCAGGTGGCGGCCAGCTGGTCAACAGACTGCACCCCAGGATGTGTGCACGCACGTGACTGGACGCAGCTAAAACACATCAAGCCCACCCACCCACTCACATGTACAAGCTGTGGATTTTAACAGAGACCTGCAGACCACAGAGACTGGCTGTTGGGTGTAAAGATGTTACCGTCTGAAGCAGTCTCTACACCCCACGTGGGGCACAAATCCACCCCAAGGCGGAGTTGCGTGCTCGCCGACTGAGCCGGCCGGGCGCCCCGACCCCCTAGCCTTAGAACATTCTCATCACCCTGAAAGGAGGCGTCCTGTTCATTTGCACCCCCTGCCCCTTGACTACTTCTACTGGATTTTCTGGCTATTTCATGTAAATGGACTCACACACACTCTTGAGGTCTGGCTTCTTTGCAGGACGCGGTCAAGATTCAGTCTGTGCAATGTTATCAGGACTTTATTCCTTTTCCTGGCCAAATCACGTTCCGCCACATGGACATTAGCATTGTCTGGTAAAGAACACCAGGGGAACTACAATTTGCTTAAAGCGTTTGTTACTGTGGGTGATGCTGCGACATTCGGGCGTCACTTCTGTGGGGCTGTCGGTTATTTCTGGTGGGCGGACGGCACGTGGGGACATCCCAGAACAGCAGCCAGCCTGGGGTGTCTGCACCCTCTCTAAGCCTGGAGGCTGCCCCAGCCCTGCACCCCGCACCCGGCAAAGCCAGGAGCGAGCCGCCGCGGCCACCCAGGGCACAGGGCTGTGTGGGGTGCCCGCCCCGCACCCTGATGTGGAACCCAGGAGTAGTCTGGCCGATCTCGGCAAGTGTTATTAGCTCTTCGCAGATCACACAGATGGAGCCCAGAAGGCGTGATCTTTAAAAAAGCTTTTGTCCAGAGACGTCGATCACCCTGTGGCGATAACTGAGGCACAGAGTAGGACCCAGGCCTCTCGATGGAGCCGGCCAGCCTGGCCATGGCGTCAGGAGCTCCTGATACAGTCCCCCCCAGAAAACATCCAACAGAGGAGAGGGTGGGAGCATCTCCGCACACTCTATGGTGGCGGAAGCGGCCTGGGACTCGGGGGGTGCCTCGCCTCCTTCCTCCTCCTCTGTTCTGAGGGATTGGATACAGCAGAGCCAGACAAGCCAAGTCTGGGCGGGAAACAAGCAAAGGTGGGACCCACAAGAGGAACTGCCCAGCTCCCGGAGGCCCCATCCAAGGGCCACGGCCCAGGCTGGCCCCCGAGACCAGAGGGTGATCTGGCCGTGCCAGGAAGGAGCATCCCCAGCACAGGCCTGTCGGGGCCTGGGTGGTGGGGACCGACCGGCACCCCACATGTAGCCCCAGGGTGGTTGCTCCCCAGGCCTCTTGCCCAGTAGGGTCTGTGCTTTGGTCACGTCTACCTCGAAAGCCCTGGAGCAGCTACAAACCCACAGGCCACGCAGGCAGGGCCATGGGTGAGCAGCGCGGCTTCCTGAAGACCCGATTAAATGCGTCTCTCTCAACATCAGAAGCGATGGCCTCATGTGGTGTCACCATCACACTCGAAACCACACACCAAACAAGGATTAAAATTAGGGCAGCTCCTTCAGCACCGGAAGGTCTGGTGCCGGTCTGGGGGCTGGGAGCTTGCGTCCACCACAAGCCGCGCCCCCCCTGCCCCCCCGCCCCTGCCTTGGGCAAGTGGAAAGTGCTGAGCCAGCTCCAGCCTGCCGGACCACGGCTCCCCCCACACCCAGAGGAATGGGGGGCAGCACAGAGGCCTGGGCAGTCCTCAACGCACAAAATGGGATCCTGGTGCCGCCAGAGAGGCTCAGCCTGGGTGGCCAGGGACAGGCAGAGGGGAGGGGCCAGCCGGCAGTGCGCGGGAAGACCACGGGGGCCAAGACCCACACCAGGACCCCCCTGGCCGACTCACTCGGACCAGCTCTCCGTGCTAAGCTCACGTGGAATTCTCAGCGACCACCTGATGGCCCTGAGCCCCCCAGCTGTGTCCCAAGGAGAGCAAATGGCCTGGGGGTTGGGAGGTCGACCCCTCCGCCAGAGGGGACACTCTGCAGGGCTAATTCTCGGGGGCCTCCAACAATCCCACCGGGTCAGGTTGGGGTGTCTGAAAGTCACTCTCCAGGGCTGTCAGGGAGACGGGGCCCCTGGACGCCTGGGGAATCCAGCCATCTCCAGGGACGCCTGGGCGGTCTGGAGGCGGCGGCGTCCACTGGCGGGCGGGAAGCCATCTCACTTCCTGCAGGACGGGTCAGGTCAAGGCCCAGGCTCCCGCAAAGGGCTGGTCAGCAGCCCACATCCCGCCCGCCACCCCGTCCACGGCTCCTCACCGGCTGCCGCAGAGAAAGAGCAGGCTGTGCATGGCTGGGACGGTGGAGCCGGCGTTCTGGCCTGTGACGAGGTGGCGGTCCAGCACCACGTGCACGGCGTCGGGCTCACTGGCTGCGGGAGGTCCCGAGGGTGCGGGCCTCAGATGGGGTCACGGGCCAGGCACGCCCTGACAACCAGCCCCCATTCCCTCCCAGGGACCCCCAGAGCCCTAGGCAGCCTGTCTGGGTCTGAGCTGCAGCCCCTGGCCGGGTCCCCCACCCCCCGCTCACCACTGAAGCTGGCGCCCGCGTCCTTCACAAAGTCCTCCACGATGAGGGGCAGGCGGGCAAAGCCAGGCGCCCTGACGAGCTCATACACGGAGGGCTGTGGGGGACAGGGGTTCCCGCCCCCACGTCAGGGCACCATGGCCTCCACGGTCGCCCCTCCCCTGGCATCAGGGCCAGTGAGCGAGCCCGGCAGGTGGCCTCAGGGCCGAGACCCCCAGTGGGCGATGGGCAGAAGAGCAAGGCACAGAGTCCCAGGAGGGGGGTGGTGTGGCTACAGCCACACTGAGGTCATGCCCCTGAGGCTCTCCTCCCCACCCCCAACCTGCCCCCTGCACCACCCGCCAGGCTGGCCCCATGCAGCCCCAAGTCCTTGCAGTTTAGACCCTCCCTCCGGCCCCCTATCCAGCTAGGCCCTCTCCCCAACTCCAGGCCCTGCATCCAACCTTCCTGGCCCCGAAGGGTGTCGTGCACATGACACGCACAAAAGTCACGTCTCAACCCGACCCCAGCTCCTTCCCAGGGACCACGATGTTGCCTCCTACCCCACCAAGAGCCCCCCTGGTGCTTCCCTCCCCACATCCAGAGCACGGGCCGGGCCTTGGGGGCCATCCTGGATGTCAGCAGGGGAGGGGAGGGGAGAGCACAACTGTTGGCCTGGGGCCGGCATTCTCCGTGATCCTGGTCTGGGCAAGTGACCGTCACCCCTGCCAGAGGGGACACTCCCTGAGCTTTCAAGCACATCGCAGGTCTCTGACGCCTGTCTACAGCCTGGGACCCTCCCCTGCATGACACTCACCCCCGTGACGCTGTAGCCTTGGAAGACCCAGGATCGGTCCTCGTTGGTGGCACAGCACAGGGCGGCGACGCCATGGCCCACCGCGCAGATGGGCTCTGGAAGCACAGGCAGGGCTGAGGCCCTGGACGCCTCCGGAGCCCCTGCCCCTCTCCCGCCACCTCCCGCCTCAGAGCTCCCCCGCACACGGTCAGCTCCAGGACGAGGCTCACAGCCGTTGCAAAGTTTTGGCGGCCGAAACACAGGCACAAGCAGTCACGAGGCTGCGGCAGGCCCAGTGACCAAGCCCTGGAGCGTGCCGCCCCCACAGACCGTGGCGTGGCCTGCAGTGCTGCAAACGTCCCAGCACACGGCCTGCACCAGCACGCGTGCCGCCTGCCTGGGACACCCTCCCGTCGCTCCCCGTCCTTCCACTGCCCTACCATTCCCACGGTGGCGGCGGCGGCCGGGAACAATGACTCTCTGTCCAGACCGTGCTGGAAACGGAGGCCCTGTTCCCACTAACAAAAGACACTGTGTGGAGCCCCCGGGTTTCTGTCCGTTGGTCCCTAATGAGCATCTTGTCCCCATCCCGCCAACGTGCCCGGCACAGCCCAAAGTCAGGCCCGGGCAGCACGCCACATCTCCACGGCCCCTGCTGGCCTCAAACCCTGAAGCCCACGAAGAACAAGCCAGCACGTTGCCCGCCCACCTCAGAGGAAGTTGGGGGGTGGGCAGCCACCAGCCCCCATGGAAGGCGGGCAGAGCGTACCCAGGGTAGCGACCTGAGGGGCGCCCCACCTCGAATGTGTGCACCCGTGCCCTCCAGGGCCCAAATCAGAGGCTCTTCATATCTGCCCTGTCTGGCCCCTGAAACATCCCCTCTGGCCTCTCCTGGCTGCTGGTCGAGCCCCATTTCTCATGAACCTACAAAGCCCCTATCCACACCCCAGTCCCACGGGTCACTTACTGCTCTCTGAGCGAAAATGCTGGAGGATGCGGGCCAGGGAGCCACTGCTGGCCAAGTCGGCCAGCGCCCCGGGACAGCTGGGAATCAGGAGGGCGTGGTACCTGGCACCTACGGGGAGATCACAGGCAGGTCAGTCACAGCAAGGTCGCTGGCTGGGGCCAGCCCCCCAGGAGACGGTGGCGCCACACGCCATCATTTGTCATTTCTCCCCACACGGGCTAAGGCTCCCGAGACCCAGAAGCCATCCCTGCCTTTTCCGTGTCTCCCTGTGCAGCCACCTCTCTCCCCTATTTATTTTTTTACCTTTTTTTTAAGATTTTATTTATTTATTTGACAGAGAGAGATAGCGAGAGCAGGAACACAAGTAGGGGAAGTGGGAGAGGGAGAAGCAGACTCCCGCTGAGCAGGGAGCCCGACGCGGGGCTCGATCCCAGGACCCTGGGACCATGACCTGAGCCGAAGGCAGACACTTAATGAATGAGACACCCAGGCGCCCCCACCTCTCTCCCCTAGACAGAGAACTCTGGGCCCAGGATTCAGGACTGGACGCTGCCCTGGATAGTCACAGCACTTCGTGGCAAGCCCTGAGTGCATCAGAAGCAGAAGGGAGCGCTTTGGAGGCCACAAACCCATCTGGAATCGCCACAACCCAAAGCCCCAAGGTCTCAGCACCCTGGGCCCCTCACCATCAATGGACTCCAGCTTGGCAGGGTTGGCATATGCCTTGAGGCGGAAATCCTGCACCCAGCGAGCATTGCTCTCGTTCACGTCCACGAAGTCCATGGTCTTCCCCTGTAAGAGGACCCAGAGTCTGCAGGCCAGGGGCGGACACCCCTCTGCTGGCTCACGGGGGCTTGAAATGCTGACAAGAGCTCGGGCACAGCCCAGCCCCCTCACCCAGCTGTGCCACAACCCACCCCCAGCTGCCCCCTGTGGGCCTCAGTCCCCCACCTATAAAGTGGAGCTACTGTCCCCTTGGGGATGACAACACAAGCAAAGGGACCAACATGTAACCCATCGCTGCCATGACCCCCAGGTGCCACGCCAGAGAAGAGAACTCCTGGTGGAAGGTCTGTGCCACCCTTGCTCCTATATGCAGGTGCTGACCCATGACGAGAGGTCTCCCTTGCCACAGGTGGGGCCAGAGCCCAGGAAACAGGGACCAGAGCTTGATGATGCCACCAAGGACCTAACCCTCAGCCCTGCCACCTCTCTTGGGGTCACACCAGCCTCAGGCTCCCTCCTCCTCCCAAGGAGTGACAGCACTCTTCCAAGCCTTGCCTCCAAACAGGTACAGACCCCATGGGTCTGGCTGACTCACCCCAGGGGTGGCCACCTGCAGGTTGAAGGTGGCGCTGGCCAGCGAGAAACAGTGGAGGAAGGACTGGGCAGACACACCTGCAAGGTGAACACAGCTCTAAAAAGGCCACTACTGGGCTCTGTGGGCAGGAAGAGGGGCTGCAGGGCACAAGTGTCCCTGTCCCAGCCTGGAGTCTGCCCCCACCCAAGGCCCACCTCACCGACCTGGGGCAGCAGCCCCAGCCCACAGGCCCCACTCCCCGCAGGACGGGCTCTCTACCCAGGCTGGCCACTAAAAGCCTCTCCAGAAGGCAAACCCAAGTGCAAGGTCCCCCCAACCACTCACTGAACCACCAGTGACCGAGCCAACCCCCCCACCCCCAGCACTCAGCCAGGGAGAGGCCACAGTTGTGGGGCTGTGGAAAGTGTCAGCAAGAACATGGGTGCATTCCGACCCACACCCCCACCCCCACGAGCTGGCCCACCCTCATCCTCAATTTAGGACACTTGGCCTCTGCTCACAAGGCTCCTGGACCCTGCCCCCATCCCCAGTGCTGCTCACAGCCCTCTTCTGCCCATTTCCAGTCCAAAAGATTCCTAGGTGTTGGGGGCTGTGGCCCCACCAGGGATATCTGCTTCTAAATGGGCTCGGTGTGCATCCCTCCACCTTTATGTTAATCCTGGACCCAATCCCTAAACCTCATCTTCATCTTTATTCACCCTCACGTGTTAATGAGTATTACTTGCACAGACTGCGTGCATTGAGCAAAGACAGCACCCACAAATCATCCCCAGACTTTGCCTGATTCTGCCTTCAGTTCCTTGAAAACGGCTTCACCCCTCCTCGAAGGTCTCTGGAGGGCCCCCTCTTGCCTACACTGCCCTAGTGGCCTTTTCAGAGCTGTGTCCCCTCCCCAGGGCACAGCCACGCCAGTCAACCCCTCTTCACCCTTACCCCACTCCAACCAGCCACCTCTGGTAACCCCAGCCCGCCTCTCCAGGACTGAGCCCCGCTCCTGATGGCTCCTTCCACCTCACACTGGGCACAGCGCTTAGGGCCCCTGGGGCTCGGCACACAGTGACTCCTCCACCTGCAATCCTCCCTCCCTTGTCCACTTGGGAGGCCAGAGTTCAAGAAGGAGCCCAGGCTCCAGAACCAGACCCCAGGACCCAACCGCGGGTTCCCCACCATGTGACCTCGGCCTCATCACTTCCCTCTGACAAAAGAAAGCACAGGAGAGGACCTGGAAAGTGCTCAGGGCAGTCAGGAGCCTTCCAGCTCGTCTGCTCATCCCTTCCGCACTGGCCCTGAGCGAGGTCTGCCCAGTAACGGCAGACCCCACCACCAGCCGTGCTGCCCTGCGGGAGCCCCACGCCAACCGCACCTGGTACCGCGCACGGCAGGACTGAGGGGTTCTCTGCCTCTGCACACCTCCGCCCCCAGGACAGCCCCTTCTCCAGCCCCTCAGCGCCTGGCCACAGGCTCGCGGCCCACCTGCCGGCCCACCTGCCCGCCAAGGCCCGTGGTCCCACCCGCCGCCGTCCCCCGCAGCTCCTCGGAAAGCCCACCGCCCCTCGCCACACCCTAGCCCGACCGTCCAGGACAGCAAGCCCCGGCACGTGACGCACGGGGGCCCCCACACTCCAGCAGCTCACGCCCGCGAGGCGGCAGCTGCGGGCGCCACCCCGGACCCGCTCTCCTCCCGCAGAAACGCCGGGCTCCGGGTCCCCCTGCAGTAGGCCAGGGCCCCCGCGCTCCGGCGTGGCCTGGGGAGCCGGGCCAGGCCAGGGACACCGGCAGCGCTCCCTTTCCAAAGAGGGGCTTCCGCCGGCTTCCCCGAAGCGCCGCGAGAGCGGACCGCTCGGGGCCGGCGGGCCCGCCCGCCGGCGCCGCTGGACGCCAGCGGTCCTCGCGAGCCTCACCCTCTGCGGCGCCGCTGGCCACGAGGAGGCAGGCGGGCCGGCTCGACAGTCGCTCGGACGCCATGGGCTCCACCAGGCCGGCGCGGCCTGCGCGTGCGCCAAGTATGGTGCGTGTGTGTGCGCGCGCGCGCGCGCGGCCAGGAAACGCCGGTCACGTGCCGCGGCGTCTGGAGGCGGGGCCGCGAGCGTCGCCGCGCGTGTGCGCCGTCTCTCCTCCCGCCCTGCCGGCCCGGCCCCCTCGGTGGGCGGTGCCGGGGGCGGTGCCGGGGGGCTGGGGGTCGTGCAGGCGGGGCTCGGAGCTTGGCCCCAGGGCCACGGGAGAGAGCGCGGGCCGGCTTCCCCAGCCTGGCGCCTCAGCATCCCTGAGCAGACCCCTGGCCCGGCCCCTGGTCGCAGTCAGGAACACGGTGCCTTCCCCTTTTCCTCGTCCCTTGGGACAGGAGCGTGACCCAGGAGAGAGGACTCCTGCCCTGGACGAGGGTCCCCGTCCCGTGGACGTGGGTCCCTCCCTGTGGATGGACGTCCATCCCTGTAGTTAAGGGCCTCCCCTCAGCGTGCAAGTGTCCCTTCCCGTGGATGATGGTCCCTGCCTCGTGGATTTGGACATTTAACCCTTGATCACTGAGTCCCCCTGCCCAGTGGGACTCATGTCCTGGGGGTGGGGGCTCCGAACATGGATGCATAGAAGGTGCCAGCAGTTTGTTAGTGAGTGAGAAGGGCAGTGGAATGGGCCAGCTAAGAGGGCGAGGAGGTGGGAGGGGTGCGAGCTCAGAGGGGAAATTGGGGAGCACATCCAAGGAGGAAAAAACTTTAAGGAGGACACTCCCCTGGGGCAGAGAGGGCGGGCCTGCAGCGGTTGGTCCTTGGGCGCACAGGGGTGGGAGCCCCGAGACCAGGGAGGGGTCTGCAGGTGTCTGCACCATGCGGGGGCAGGAGGGATAGGTTCTGCCTCACCAGGGTGGTTGTGGGGAGACAGAGGCATCCAGGGTCATGGGGGCTCAGCTGAGTCCCTGGAAGAATATGGGTGTCACTTCCTGAGGTGATTCTGGGTGCTGTTGGGCCGAGCTGCACTTGGAGCGGTGTTTCCATTGATTGTGTGGGAGGCAGTCGGGTGGGTAGACATGTGGGTCATCTGCAGACTGTCAGGTGCCCTCTAAGGCCTGGGCAAGAGAGAAGGGAGGCCGGGAGAGGGCCTTGGGCACAAGCTGGTGGTGAAGAGGGACAGTCCCTGCCCTTGGCCCCCACAGGCCACCTTCCAGGACCCCCTGCTTCCAGGGAGGAAGGGCAAGCAGTAGGGTTCCCTCAAGGTCCTGCCAGCCTCTGGTCTGACTAGGGAAAACTGTGTCATGGGTAAGAAACACCAAAGTGGTCGGGGCGAGGCCAAGGTGCCTCTCCTGGGCATGCCTGCCTCCACAACCACTGTCCCTGTCCTCTGCCGACGAGGCCCCACGCTCCCACAGCTCCTGACTACCTGCGTGCGACCCTCAACCTCGGCAGGGCCCTCCCGTCATGAGCGAAGCAGGAGCTAGGGGCTCCTGGCATGGGCAGGGCCTCAGGACAGGGGACAGGAGCCATGTGGACGGGTGGGGGACTTTGGACGGAGGCCCACAGGCCCAAGGTCAGACCATAGGCTAGGCCTAGCCACAGGAAGAGTTTTCTGGGTGTAGGGCAGGCCCCGCACATGCACATTTGTGGGACCAGGGGCTGGAGATGCCAGGCTGCAGCGAGGGCCATGGGATCCTCCTGCTGGCCCAGTGCCCCCTACACCACCCCAGGGCAGCCCTAACGCCTACCTCCTCCTGCATCACAGACCTCATTAAGCCACGCTGGTCTTCTCTGTCACTAAGAGGATAGACGAGGTAGCCTGGCTGCGGCGCTGTGCATTGAGGCTGATGCGTGTGTGCCCACAGGTGGTATGCACCCCACTGTACGCTTGGGTCCTTGCAGGACGCCTGCTGGATGGACCCACCTGCCTGAGCAGAAGCAGACCCTCTAGCCCAGGTCTCCTTGTGCACATAATCCTGCATGTGTCCAGGCCAGTATGTGTGGGCGGGTCAGTGGTTCCTGGCACAGGCAAGCCTGGAAGGATCCCTCGTGGCATTTGGAGTCGGGGTGGGCAGCCTGCACAGGGGCAGGTGTGGTGATTTGGGGCCTTAGTCTGGGTCTGGCAGTGGCCTGCCTCTCTGTGTGTGCCCCTGTGGACAGTGAGGACTTGAACAAGATGATGCCAGAGGCCCTGTCATGGTGACTGGGGTTAGCCCTTAGTGGGGGTACCCCCCAGATGAGGTTGTGGTCTGTTGCCCTCTACCCTTTTCCTGAGTGGGTTCGCATTCCAGTGGGTCAGCCCCTTGCCCCTTATACTCCCTCACGCCCAGCAGGTGAGAAGGGGGATGCTACTCAGGCCCTGCCTTGGGCATGATTGGGGCTGCTGCAGGGGGATCAACTGGCAGTTAGCTCTTCCTCCCAGGGCAGAGCACAGAAGAGCCTCAGGGGACAGAGGGGTCTGCAGCCAGTGGCCCATGTCTGATGACTGTCTCCCGGGAAGGATCCAGGTCTGGGGGAGAAGAGTCTCCCACTTCAAGCCCTGTGGTGGGAGTAACCCCATCCCCAGGCCCTCCCTAGGCCCTTGTCAGAGTCACAGCTGAGGTCCTGATGTGGGACTCATGGGCGTGGAGTTCTAGGGCATCATCTACAAGCTGTTCAGGTGCCTCATCATCCAATAGTGACTGCCTGGGTGGGGGAGGGAAGGTTGGGGGAGGGGGCTTGGGGACCGGGCATAGGGGCTCTGCTGCCGTGGAGTGATGCCCTTGAACCTGGGGTTTTGCCTTTGTTCAGGGACCCTGAAACATGAGGTGCAGGGGGTCCCATGACATGTTGTCATGCACCAATCAGAAGGTTTCACTGTTTCATTCCTCTCTCTGGAAATTGCTCCAGATGGAGCAAGGATGGATGGGCGGGGGGCATTTCTGGGGGCCTTTCCAGCAGGCGGGCTGACCAAAGCCTCAGGACCCCCAGGCTCCCTTGCTTCCTTCCTTTCCAGAGTGTGCCTGAGCCGTTCCCTGGCTTGCTACTTCTCCCTCTGAAACACGGGAGCTCTTCTTTGTCTGGCAAACTCCTAACTGTCCTTCAAAGCCCATGGGCACCAGAGGCACCATTTGCCCTCAGAAAGGCACTCCCTGGGGCGCCTGGGTGGCTCAGTTGGTTAAGCGGCTGCCTTCGGCTCAGGTCATGATCCCAGGGTCCTGGGGTCGAGCCCCACATTGGGCTCCCTGCTCAGTGGGAGGCCTGCTTCTCCCTCGCCCTCTGTCTGCCACTCTGCCTACTTGTGCTCTTTCTCTATCTCTGTTAAATTAATTAATTAATTAATTAATTAATTAATTAATTTTAAAAAAAGAAGAAGAAAGGCACTCCCTTTCTGAGGACCTCCTAAACTCACAGAGCTTCCCTGAGTGTCCCCCCCCATTAGGGCAGCCTGATCACTGCATGGACCTCAGACAGGAGACTTGGGACTGGGCTCTCAGGGCCGCTGGCCAGGTGACCCATGTCCTGGGCCCCAGATGCATCCCTCCTCCTAGCAGGGCTCAGGCTTCAGGCTCTTCTTTGGCTGAGGCCGGGCTGGGTGGGATCTGGAGACTTAAACCCCAAGCACTTGTGAGTCATGCAGACCCTGAACCGGACAGCAGAGAGTGGCCGCCCCTAAGGGCATGGGCTGCTGAGGCCAGGGCAGTGGGCTGGGAGCACAGGGTCCCTTCGCCTTCATCACGTGGGACACTGGCAGTAGTTGAGAGGGTGGGAGCTACTGCTTCCATGTCCCTCCCAGGCTGGCAGGGTGTGGGCCGAAGATGTCAGCCAAGTGGGCAGGCAGTTTGGTGGCCTGGAGTGGGGTGACGCGACAGGGGGGTGGGCTGCACGCTGCCCAGGATATTAGGACAGGGATGCATGGGTAGATGGGAGGATCCGGAGGAGTGCCTGAAGGGGGTTCCCCTCAAACCTCCGGTACCACTGTGCCGGGTGGGGGGCGACGGCCCTTCTTCCCTATGGCAGGGAGGGGTCCCAGTGATGCCAGCATAACACCCTCTGCAACAGCACAGGAGGTGAGCTGCTCTCCTGCTAGGACAGTTGTCCCTTGTGCTGAGGCTGGTGGGTGGTGGACACTCTGTTCACCACCCCTCTGACAGTCCTCAGCAGCCCTCCCTGCACCAGAGACACTGGACAGAGAGGTCCGGGCGCGCCAGGGCCAGCCACTGGGACACAGGGAGCCTCTGCCTGTCCGGCCCGGGGACCAGGTGTGAGGTCAGGGAGCCGCAGGGCTGGGGCTGGGGCTGGGGGGGGCTGAAGACCAGGAGTCAGGGAGGACTGACCCGCAGCGGCTGGGGTGAGGCTCGGGAGCAGAGTTGCCTGTCACCCATGCCTTCTGTGGGGTATTGATCACTCTGCCCCAGGGAAGGAAGAAAGGTTGTAGAGGACCCCACTTAGCCCCATGTCCATCTCTGGGGAGGAGGACAGGGTCCGGAGACAGTGGCCAGCTCTTCTCCCTGGTCATGCCAAGAATACATTCCAGGATGGGAGTCCCCAAAGAGGAGTTGCCCACTCTTGGGGGAGGGAAGGGGTGCTAGAGAGAAAAACAAAGTGGGCCCCCCCATGCACACATCTTCTGCATCCTTATAACCTAGCCACCCGGGGCCCTACGAAGCCCACCGGAGCACAATGTGGTGTGGGCTGGCGATAGGAAGACCTAAGGTACTGGTACGAAGGCTGAGAGCCCAGGTCTCTGGGGAGTCCCCGTGGTGCCCCAGGGCGGCAGGGTCTTCCTCTGACAGTGCTCCGCCGGTGGACACCACTGTCCCAAGAGATGATGCTCCCACCTGCGTTTTCCTGTTTTCCTGATGGCCTGGAAAGTTGGATTTAGATTTATAGTACATACTTTTTTAAAAAAGATTTTTAAAGTAATCTCTACACCCAACACAGGGCTTGAACTTACAACTTACAAAGATCAAGTCATGTGCTCTACCAGCTGAGCCAACCAGGCACCCCTGTTGTATGTACTTTTTATACACTGAATACTTTTTATAGCTGGTATTTTTTAAGACCTTAAAAGTAGTTCTGTAATAACAATAATTTAAACCGGCCCTGGGGGACTCCTGGGTGGCTCAGTCCGTGAAGCGTCTGCCTTCGGCTCAGGTCATGGTCCCAGGGTCCTGGGATCGAGCCCCGCATCGGGCTCCCTGCTCAGCGGGAATCCTGCTTCTCCCTCTCCCACTCCCCCTGCTCCTCCCTGCTTGTGCTCGCTCATCTCCCTCATGCTCCCTGTCACTATCTTTGATTCTCTGTCTCAAAACAAAACAAAACAAAACCAAAAAAAAAAAAACCCAGCCCTGGACATCCCTAAGAGTTTGCTTCATTTTGGAAAGGTCCCTACATTACTCAAGTTTAGGGACACAATGAGACAGAAGCTGAGCATCAGAACCCCACATGGGGCCCAGGGACCTCAGCTAACCTAGTCTTACAGTCCCAGGGAGGGGATTCCAGGAGCTGAGTGTGTGTGTGAAATTAGAAATAAAGAAACAGGAGATCATCGCCAAGGGCTACCACAAAGCTACACGGACAGGTAGTGGTGTTAGCTGACCCAGGCTCAGAACAGGCCTGGCTGGGCTGAGAAGTGAGAGGCGAGGCAGCAGCCTCAGGCTCGCAGGGACCATCCTCATCCTGTGCTCCATCGGATCTGCTGATGGAAAAGAAGTCACATTGGATCTCCAGCTCACTCCATGCACAAAACCTAAGGTCCACTGATAGATTGAAACATGACATTTACTAAACATGAGCAAATGCCAAGAATATTAGCCTGAAATAAGGAAGAGTATCCGTCCTCCTAACCGAGATCCCAAAGTGTATATGGTAAGGGGAACGGGAGTTACGTGTGATAAACTCAGACTTTAGAACTTCTGTGCTCAGGAGACAGAGCAAAAGGGAAGCCAGCCACTGAGCAAAGATGTTTGCAGTTCGGCAAAGGCTCGGTAGGCAAAACATGTAGAGAAGTCCTCCAAATAAATGAGAAGAAGGCATTCCATCCAATAGAAAAATGGACAAATAGCACCAACAGGAAAAATCACAGAAGGCAAGACCCAAATGGCCAAGAACTTTGTGAAGAGAAGTACATTAGATCCGTGCAAAGAGAAACAACCAGAAGAGGCCAGTTTGCCTCAGTTGGACTAGCAAAATCTAGTGTTTCACCCTGCCCTGTGTCACCACGGTGAGGGGAGCAGTGCCCTCACGGCCAACCCCCGGGCTCCAGCCGGAGCAGCCGGGTTTAAGATGCCCCCACCGTGCGGCCCAGCAATCCAGCTGCCGGAGTGTACCCAAGAGAAGAGACTGCAGGGTCTTGAAGAGACATGCGCGCATCCCCATTCACAGCAGTGTTAACTCACAGCAGCGGAAAGGTGGAAACAGCCCAAGTGTCGTCGACGGACGAGCGGATAAACGTGGTCCATCCACACACCGGACCGTCACTCAGCCTGAACACGGAGGGACACGCTGACACCTGCCAGAGCGTGGATGGACCTGGGGGACGTGATGCTGAGTGAGATAGGCCAGACACAGAGGGACAAGTACTGCAGGATTCCCCCCGCATGAGGTCCTTAGAGTCTCCAGATTCACAGGGAACAGAGTGGACGGTGGGCGCCGGGGGAGGGGCGGGGGTCGGTGACTCAGGGGGACAGAGAGTGGACGGTGGGCGCCGGGGCCGGGGGAGGGATGGGGGTCAGTGTCTCACAGGGAAAGTTTCCATTTGGGAGGTTGGAAAGTTCTGGAAACCATTGGTAAGGGCGGCTGCACATCATGAATGTGCTTAGTGGCCCTGAACTGTGCATTTGATATAGCTAAGATGGTAAATTTTATGTTATGTGTATTTTACCACAATAAAACAAAAGAAAGATATGCATGCGATACACACATACATCCCACCCCAGAGACACCAGGCACCGGGCGAATTACAAGGATTTTCATCACTGCTCTATTTGGAAACAAGCTCAGTGTCCTGTGAATTGACGAACACGAGGGGCGACTTCGGGTGGAGTACCCATGTTGAGGGGCCAAGCTCTGGACTTCTGGTTGAAGATGACAGAGCTCGTGCTCACGGTGCAAGCCACAGAATGGAGAAAGGGGGAGAGGGGACCGCACAGCCAAAGGGCGGCTGCCCTGGCCCCTGCGGGGCAGGGGGCTGGAGGCTGGACCTCTGGCCCGCGTCTGCCCTGCTCCACAGCCCCCCACCCTGTGTGGCCGGCTCTGGCCAGGTGGCTCAAGGACTCTGAGGAGCTGGTGGTGTGGGGGGGGGTCAGGAGGAGGTTCCAGGACTCGGAGGAGGGGCGTGCCTGGGCGAGGATGTCAGGTCTGTTTTGAACTTCCAAAGAAGTTCTCGGGACTTGCCTGGGCCTGATATGCGGGTACAGGGACCAGGCGTGCCACTCTGGGAGGGTGGGTACCAGGAAAAGAAGGGAAGGGCATGCCCCCCAACATGTCAGCTCCAAGAGGGTGGGGGCAGGAGGGGCCCAGGGTGACAAAGCTCCCAGGAGTGCTTCTGGGTCCAGCAGGGCCTTGCTCCCCCAGACCCTGCCCCTACAGCCTTGCCCACAGCTGGAGGCGCAGGCAGGCCCGACCAGTTGGGTCATCTGGCCAGAGGGGGCTCAGGGAGCTGTGGGCAGTGGGGTGGCAAGAGGAGGAAAGCCCATCTTCCCGGTCTCCTCTGTGCCCCGCACAGATGGGGAGCTCACTGCAGACAGTGGTGGAGAAAGACACCCTCTGGTCTCAGACATCAGAGCGAGGACCCCCATCCCCCTCCCATGCCCTTACCGCTCCAGTCCCAGCCCTGCCCTGAGCACTGCGGCTGGCAGCCCAGGCCTAGGGGTGGGAGTCCATCGAGGGCCAGGGCCGACAGCAAGGCCTGAGTGTGGCTGTCTGGGATGGGGCAGGGCCCAGGATCAAAGGCATGGGGGTGGCAGGAGGTGGGGGGCCAGTGGCACCTGAAGCTCCCTATTCCTCCCTGGAAAGCCTGGTGGTGTGGCTACGTGACCACCCCCCACAACCCGCTGGGAAGCCCTTGCCTTCCCCCCTCCCCCCCAGGTAGGTGAGGACACCAGCCCAGCCGTTAGACAACAGAGTTTATTTCAGACTCAGCCTCAGCTCAGGCCCAGGGTTCCAGGCAAGGGCGTGTCAGTGCCCATGGCCACCCTCCAGAGCCTGCCCACTGCCACTGTGCCATGGGCCAAGCTGGGATCCGATGTGCCGATGGGGGGCTGCACCCACAGGCTCCCTGCAAGCACAACGGGGCAGTGGACGTGGGTGATGGTTACCCACCAAGCAGCTCTACTCTGTGTTATTGCATTTATACGCTTGTTAGAATCAAAGGACGCTGGGTGAGGTGGGACGGGCTGTCTCCAGGGGCGGGACAAGCACAGCCACTGGGCAGATCCTCGAGGTCCCCCCCAACCCGGGCCTCCCTGCCAGGCTCTCAGATGCCCCAAGGACAGTTGCTGCAGGACGAGGAGGAGTCAGGGCAGGAAGTGAGGTGGCCCCAGCCTCAGTGGCTCCCCTGGGGCAAAGTTAGAGGGTGAATGGTGGGAGCCCCGTCCCAGACCAGCCTTTGGGCTGTCTGTCCACCCAGCCAGGGTGCAGATGGTGGGCAAAGGTGGCACGGAAGCTCAGCTGCCACCGTGAAGGCTTGGTTCGGGTCAGCCCACTGCCCGGCCCTACCCAGATGGGCCCCCCAACCCTGCCCAGCTACAAACAAAGAGCAGAAATGGGGAGAGTGAAACAGCCATACCTTTTAATGTCCCCACAAGGGCTGGGCCCTTGTGGGAGCCCATCCCGGACCCCTACCCAGCCCTGGGGACTCGTCCAGACTCTGCTGCCAGGAAGTGCTTGGGACCACTGGGGCCTCTCGGGACCGGCTGGCACACGTCCACCTGCTTGTAGGCGGGTGGGCCACACTCAAGGTCCACTCCTCCCACTGCCCCATGCTGGAGCCTGGGAGGGGTAAGTGCTGGGCGCCAGTGTGCGGGCTTGGTTTCCATGGCTGGGGGGCCTGTCCGTGTCTGTCCTTCTGCGTGTATGGGGGTATATGTGTATATGGTGCGCACGTACGGACTATGGATAGCTGTATGTGAGCTCGGCATGCACTAGGCTCCTGAGATCTGTACAGGAAGTGGCTATGCCCCCACCTGGGCACCAGCCATCATTTTTTCCGGGCCAGGAAGGCCACACCAAGAATTAGGGCTACGGCTGCCATGGCCACACCCCCAGCCACCAGCAGGGGGGTCAAGTTCTCAAAGGGGCAAGGGCCTTGGCCCCCGGGACCCCCGCTGGGGGCGTCATCCTCCTCAGCCCCATCCCCAGGGCCCTTGGGCTCAGGGGTGGCCTCGGGGCTGCTGGGGGCTGCGGGGGCCAGCTTCAGGTTGCTGTGGTTATTGAGAAGGGTAGGGTCTGCTTTGGCCGCGGTCTTCTTGGCAGTTGGGGTGGGGGCCGCTGGGGACTCTTGCTTCTCTGCTTGGGCCTCCTTCTTCCCAGGCTTAGCTGAGGGGGCTTTCCCATCCACAGCTGGCGGGGCTCTGGCCTCAGCAGCCGCCTGCGGAGCCTTCGTGTCGGGCTTGGGGCTGCTGGTTGCCTTCCCCCTGGACTCCATGGTGGGCGGTGCTGGCAGGCTACCTGGGGTGTGCGTGGACAGACAGGCAGTTGGAACTCAGCGGCTCAGGACAGCTCACCCCTGGGCATTATCTAGGCCTGGAGAGAGACACAGTGAGGCTGTGGCAAGAGACTCAGCCCTCCTGTTCAGCCCCTACCATCTTGTCCTCATAGAGATTCTGCCCAATTCTCTGGACCCCCCCCCCGAGACCCCACTCAGGATGTTCTTCTTCCAGGGCTTGCTCTCCAGCTGTCCCCCACTGCTCTCTGAGAAGCCCCTCCAACCACACAGGCAGAGCGTGTTGGCCCTGAACAAACTGGGGGTGCAGGATGAGACAAGCCGTCTGCACAATGGTCCTGCCCATACATGTGCTATCTCCATCGGGCCGGGGTAGGGAGGCCCTGATGGGGAAGTGAGAGCCCACCCAGTCCCGAGGAGGATATATGGTCAATGGGGGGTGTGCCCGGGCAGAACCAACTGTGTACCTTCTTGGGAGGACTGGGTCCAAGTGGGAGAGGGGGAAGGGCAGGAACCCAGAGTCTGGACTCTCCGGTGTCAGTGGGGTGGGAATGGGCCCAAGGCTGCCAGAACTGGGGTACAGCACACCTGAGGTGTTTCCCCAGGGGGCTGGAGAAGCCAGTCAGGCAGGCAGTGACAGGCCCTGTGCCTCCTGGCAAGCCATCTGCCCCTCCCCAGCTCCCGGTACCCACCCCCAAGACCAGCTTCCCCTGCTCCAGTTCAAGGGCAGGGAGTCCTTCCTGAGTCTGGGGCTGTGCCTGCCTCTGGGGCAAGGGCAGTGTGTGTGTGTGTATGGGGGGGTCCCTGGTGTGAGCCTGGGGTGGACACAAGCCATGTCCTCAACCTCAGCATCCTCAAACCTGGACCAGGGCAGAGGATGGGGCCTCCAGACTATAGGAAAAGCTTGGCCCAGATCCTCAATGTTTGAGTTGTTGGGTACTGGGGTTACTGGGCTGGGCCTGAGCCATCTCTCCCCAAAGACCTAGATACCCCGTCTGCCTCTTCTCTGAGAGGATTAGAAACAGCCCCCCCAGGGGGAGGGAGTCCATGTGGGAAGCAGCAGCCCAGGTTTTCCACCTAGGCCAGGCACACGAGCCACACCTGAAGGTCACCTGTAGGTCATAGTATAATGGGGGTGTCCCAATGAGCAGCCTAGCTGCTGCCCCACTTCCCGGGGAGTCCCAGCAGCCCCTCAACCCCTGGTTTTCTGGATGGGTACCCAGCCGCTGGGCGTCAAGTTTGCAAAGGGCAGGTGGTCTCCTCCCCCGCAATACCCCGTTATTTTTGGTTCATACTGACGTCAGCCAGTGTCCCCTCCCCCTCCCAGGAGCCGCAGGGGCGGAGAGAGCCAGGTGCCCAGCCTGCGCCCCCAGTGACCTTCAAGGCGGGAGCTGCCCACTCGCCCCGCGGGGCCGCCCCGTCACCCCCCGGGCCCCAGGCCCCGGAGGCCCCGCTGTCTTACGTTGCTGCTCCCGGCGCTCCCCCCTCGGCGCTGTGCGCTGTCCGCGGGACCAGGGCGGGCGGCGGCGGCGGCGGCGGCGGCGGCGGCGGCGACTGGGAGTTTCCCACAATGCACTGTTCTCGGCGCCGCAAGCCGAGGAGGCGGGGCCACATCACCACCGGCTCCGCCTCCTGTCGGCCGCCCCGGCGCCCCCGGCTGGCGGGGCGCTCTGGGGACCCCAAGGGCGGCTTGCCGTCAGGGAAGAAAGGGGGCTGCCTTTCCCGCACCTCCAGTCCCGCCAGCGCGGGGCCGGGAGGCCCGTAGCCCAGGCCCTCCTCCCAGGCCTTGTGCCGACCGGCGGGGGGGTGGACCGAGGTAGGTCTGCAGGGGGAGGCGGGCCGGTTCCAAAAAGAGAGGCTCCCTTCCCCCTCCCCCAACCCTAACAGATTTCAGAGAGAAAGTATCTACTTAGAATATTTATTTATCTTCTCACAAGACAAGACACAAAAAGTTACAACTTCTTAAAACTCTTGAAAAGAAAAAATATAATTCTGTAAGCAGCAGCAGCTTCCAAGGTACAGAGGTGGTGGGAGAGGGCAGCTCCCGGGGACAGCCGTGACCTGGGGGGCCCCGGCCTGAGCCCCAGGTAGTGTCACCAGGAGGGGCCTCGGAGGAGGGAGCCCAGGTGGGGTACACAGCACCAGCACATCAGGATCAATCACCAACACAATCACGTGGCCTGGGGCAGGGCAGGGCGGGGAGGGGCAGGGCAGGCAGGCCTGCCTCAATTCACAACATCAATGTAGGAGGGCGGTCCCGGGAGGGCAGAGCTTATGGAGTGTGGTCAGGGGCCTAATGCAGACGCCCGGAGAGTAGGGTGGGCCCAGGGAGGACTGAGGGAGCAGGTCCTGACCCTGGAAATAGAGCAAGTACCCCCAGGCTCCATACTGGTCCTCATGCCTGCCCTCCCCACTGGCCAATCCTGGACCCGGGGCGGGGGGGGGGGGTGTCTCAGAAGAGGGGATCTGCTGAGGTGCAGCAAGAACCAGACTGGGTAAATAAATTCCTGAATGGGGTCAGAAGGGAGCCTATAGGGCATACACGGCACACACACACATACATTACCTGGCCATGTGGGTAAGGCCAGCAACCCCTCACCCCAACCGCCCCCAGCCCTGTCTCTGAGGGGCAGGCCAGTGGAGGGCTGGTGGACACAACCTGCTCCCCAGAACGTTTGCACATGCACACAGACCTCACACGCTGCAGGCCCCAGCCTGGAGTGGGGTAGAGAGGCCTACCAGGAGGGATGCTGGGTCCCACAGTGGAGTGGGGGGGGGGGCTTGCCCTGGGAGTCAGAACTCAGTGTGACCCCCTGCCTGGGACCCCTGGCTCAACATGGGGGGCAGGAGACCCCAATCCTCCTGCAAGGCTGGCTGGGGGGGCAAAGTGGAGTCCTGACCAAGGCGAGAAGGGCAGTGGCAGGGACAGGCTGGACGGATGGACACAGGGATGGACAGAGCACTTGTGCTCCGCAAGTTAATAAATAGGTTTGTGCGGGGTCCCCTTTGTAGACTAGGGACCAAGCCTCGGGGACAAGAGCTGGTAGACTGGAGGGTAGGGTCCCGCTTGCCCAGCCCTGGCCTGGGGGCCCCAGCCCAGAGACCAGCTCTGCCCTGGGGGTATTCAGGCCGGGGCGGAGCTGTGGCGGGGGGCTGGCTCCAGGAATGTAAAGATTTTCTGCGTTTTCTACATAAATAAGACATTGATCCCAGTGGTCGTGCAAGCAGGACCCCTAAGGGGCCTCTGTGTGCACCACCCATGTGGACCCTTCATCCCTTCCTCTGCTTCCCCCCACCCGTGTGGGAAGGGTGGGGAGAGACTTTCTCTTGCTCAGTCCTGGGCGGGCCACCTGGCTCCGGCCCCACTCTGGTCCCACTCGGTTGGAGGGCGCAGGTGGCCGCCGGGCTCAGTGCTGGGGTCGCTGTAGCAGCTCCAGCAGGGTCTCAGCGATGCCCAGGAAGTAGACCACTTGAGCGATGCCGAACAGTGGGGCAATGACCAGGGCACGGCAGTAGGCGCCCTTCAGGAAGGCCGCGGGGCCCTCGTGCCTCAGGATCTTCCTGTGGGGAGAAGGTGGTCAGGGCCGCTGCTGGCCTGCCCCCCCATCCCCATGGGCCTTTCCACCTGGCACAGTCCAGGAACCCCGTGTAGGGTGGTCAGGGCCACTGGTGGCCCACCCCCCACCCCACCCCCGTGGGGCCATCCCACCTGGCACAGTCCAGGAACCCCGTGTAGGTGTCCTCGTTGACACCACGCTGCAGCGACTGAAGTCTTGTCTTCACCACTGCAGGGGGTGTGCAGGTCAGCATGGGGCCCAGCCCACCTACACCCGCACCGCCCCCCCTACCCCCCGCCTCAGTCCCAGGCACTGACCATCACAGGGGTTGACGGCCACGGCGGCCGCACTCCCAGCCACACAGCCAGCCAGAAATGACACATAGAAAGGAGACTTCTCCCCGGATGAGGGACAGCCCAGCTGGTTCAGGTTGGCAAAGAGGGGGAAGTACACAATGGAGAAGGGGACGTCCCTGTGGGGGGAGGGAGGGACACTGGTGACCTAGAGGTGTGCGGTGCGCAGGCCTCCCTCCTCCCACCCTCACCGTCACTCCCACCTGAGCAATGTGGCCCCCAGTCCCTTGTAGAGGCCGGCGATGCCCCGGCTCCGAAGCAGGTCCCGGGTCAGCTGGGTAGCTGTGGGCCGGGGAGCAGCCGGAGCCTCCATGGAGGGCTGAGCGCCGCCCTGGGCTGACAGCTGGGCCTGGGCATCCAGTAACTTCTTCTGGGCAGCTGGGGAGAGAAGGAATAGGCCTGCTGGCTCTCTCTCTCCTAGTACCTCCCACCTGGGCAGGGGCTGGGGCTCGCCCTCTGTCTCCCCATGCCCTCACCAATGCGGCCTGCGTCCTGAAGCTGGATCTTCAGCATCTCCATGGGGGTGGTCACAATCACCTGGCAGGTGCCGGCCCCACAGCCGGCCTGCATCTCCTGAAGCAGGGTCAGCTTCTGCCTGGAGAGAGGGAGTAAGGGCCGTGGTGCGATGCAGAAGCCTCTGCGGCCCTGGGCGTGTGGGGGCGGCGGGGGGGTGGGGAGTGGCAGAGGCAGATGCGGCTCTGGAGGGGTATAGCACCTGCCAGCCTCAGATACCCCTTCAGGCCCTCCAGCAATGAGCACCGAGCCCAACAGCCCAACAGCCAGACGGCCCCACGAGCAGGGCCAGGGAAGGTGGAAGGGCCATTCTCAAGCAAATAGCAGTGGAGATGCTGAGGTCTCAAGTAACCAAAGGGCCAAGCTTCTCAGCCCCACCCTCAGGTGACAGGGGGAAGCTGGTCAGTGCCCCCCCAGATCCCACCCTACAGGGGTGGTGCACACTGGCTGGGGGCCAGGACCGCCAGGGCCAAAGCACAGCTAACTGGCATCTGCGTCCCTCCCCCGTGCAGGAGGCAGGGAGGAGGTGAGGGGCAGGGCTTCTGTCCTTTGTCGGGAGGCACAGACCCCTCCCCCTCACAGCCTTGGCCGGCAGCCCCTCACCCCCTCACCCGTCCTTGGAGAGCTGATAGCGGAAGAAGTCGTTAGCGGCCAGCTTGATGGCCTTCTCCGGGGTGACAAGGGTCAGGTTCACAGCAGCTCCTGTGGGGCACAGTGGGGAGCACAGGCAAGTCGGTGGCCTGGGCTGGGGAAGCTCTCAGCCAGCACTGGCCTCCCGGCTCCCTGAGCCCCACCCCAGCCACTCCTTGGCTCCTCCTCCTGCCCTCTCACCCACATTGGTGCCAGGCAGGGCAGAACCAGGCAAGGACAGGGCAGGGCCTCCTCCAGGCGCCCCGCTCACCCTCCCTGCATGATCTACCCATTCCCGCCTCCCTGAGGAACACCTCCCCTGGAAGACAGAAGGTGCTTCCGCTGGGGGGCGGGCACTGGGTGGAGGACACAGGCCCAGGGTGAGCGAGAGTGGGGGGGTCCCGCCGCACAGTGTCTGGGCAAAGCCAGGCTTGGGGATTGTCCCCTAAGCGGCTTTGCGGTAGTGCCCCACGCCCTCCCGCCTCCCAGCACAGATGGAGTCCCACCTGCCCTGGAAAGCAGGGGAGAAGGCTGCAACCTGCACGGTAAGGACAGAGCGCCCTGCCATGCGGGCAGTGGCAGCGAGCGGGGGATGGGGCTGATGCCCTGGGAGGGCCGCTGAGAACGGCCCCTCCCCGGAGAGCCCACCCTGTGCTGCTCACCCAACACCCGGGTCCCACGGGCCATGTCCACACATACACACCAGGCCCCAGCAGGCCGCCCTGCCTGGCCTTGCCACCTGCCTCCCAGCCGTGACAGCAGGACCCCTCTGAGACTGTAGAAGGGTGCCACCCACACGGGCCCCATCCCCAGCCTCACCGCGGTACATGCCAAAGTAGCCCTCTGAGCGGATGGTCTTGATGAGGCAGTCAGACCTGCAGCCAAGGGGGGGGCGGGAAGGGTGAGCCAGGGGGCCAGCAATGGCTCCAGCCCTAACCCAGACAGGAACTTCCCCAGACCAGCCCTGACCTGTTTCCCCTCTTGTCAATCAGGCTGGGGGATGCAGGAACAGGGCCTGAGTCTGAGCCTTAGCCTGGCCCCCCCTCACATGGCTCCATGCCCACGGCCCCCACCGGGCATGCTCACATGCTGGTGTACATGCGCTGGCCATTCTGCTGGTTCTGCAGCCTCGTCTTGGCCAGGTCGATGGGGAACACGCAGGTGACCCCGATCAGCCCAGCGATGCCGCCATTGATGAGCTTGGCTGGCAGACTGTGGGAGCAGAGAGAGTGTCAGGAGTGGCCTCCTAGGCCACAGGTCAGGACCACACATGGGGTGGGGTGGGGCCAAGAGCAAAGGCAGGGTTGCATTCTGACCTGATCTGCTTATCAGCCATTTAACTGAGCGCACCCAGGTGGGAGCCGGAGAGGTGGATGCCAGCCCAGAAGGTGGAGGACGGAGGCAGCGCAGCGTGGGTGGGACAGAGGGGGAAGGGGCGGTCCTCCACTTTCCGGGGAATTTTAAAACCACGGCTTCTGTTCTAGAAAAGGGTACAGGAATCAGGGGAGGGAGGAACAGACCACTCAGAGGCACACAGAGAAATAATCTTGCCCCCAAAACCCCCTCCCCAGGTCTCACGCAAGAGCACCAAGCCCCTCACCCATCCCTAGGGCCACCCAGTCTCCCCTCAAGGCGCCCCCGCCCCCGCACCGGTGCGTTCTCCCCTGCTGGCCTCGCTCACGCTCACACACACTCACGTGCACACTGAACGGGCCGAGGAGCGCACTCTGCCTTTAAAGGGCCAGGCGCCTCTGGGGCAGTGAGTCTGCCAGCCAGGCATCTCAACCCTGGACTGCGGTGACCCCTTCATCCTCGGGCAGCCACAGCTGGCGCCTGCCCCCTCAGGATGGAGGCTGGAGGGGCTGAGGAGCACCTCCCAACCTGGGCTCAGCTCACAGCTACCCAGGTAGATGCTGCCGCGCCAGGTGCAGCCCCCCCCATGGACCCCAGACAGCCCCTCCCCCTGGAGAAGCTCCATGCTCACCCACACCCAGCCCTGCACCCACCCTCCCATCCACCCTTTCCAGGAATCTCACTCCCAGACAGACAGACACACACACACACACACACACAGACCAGGTCCTCTGGAAGCTTCGGGGGAGTTTGGGGCATGGGGTGGGGGGCAGCTGAGAAGGGGACAGCTGACTGAGGCTCCCTGGGATGGTTCACGCATCCACTCTGGGGGTTGGGGGAGACAGGGCCCCTCTCACTAGAGACAGGGCAGAGCCGGCCTCCAGAGCCTCCTGTCGGGGGCCCCCCAGAGCCCTGGAGCCTTCTCCCGCCTCTTGCCTGGGCCCCCTCGAGGCCAGCTGTCGTGGGCTCTCACCCACAGCACTGTCACCCAGGGTCACAAGGCTGGCTCACACCCCTGGTCCCTCTGAGGACCGGTGACCTTCACCTCAGCTTTCCCGGGCCATCTGTCCCTGTGTCCCCTGCCCCTCCAGCCCCACCACCTCCGCAGCCCCCAGTCCCGCTCACCCTGAGGTGCACCTCCAGGACTACAGCCCACCGGGCTCACCGAGGAGATCCAGGGGCCAAGGGAGGTGCCCGCTGCCGGGATTGGCCGCCGGGCGGGGCGGGGCCGGCCTGGGGGGGGGGGCGACTTTCTCTTTCACTTTGGGCAAGTTGGCTCTCAGCTGCTGTGGGATGGGAGGGGGCGTGACAGCTTCTGAGAGGCAGGGCCCAGCTTCGGACACGATCAGCACACAGGGCAGTGGGCCTGACTCAGGCTGACCCAGCCAAGCCTGACCAGCCATCCACAGGAACCCCAGCCCGTGGCCACCACGACCCCGACTGCCCCGTGGGTTCCTGTCTGCAGCCTGCAGGCTGGATCTGTCTAGGGCTCTGGGACCCAGTGAATGGGGCGCTCTCTGTGCCCAGGCCCCCTGTGGGCCTCTGTGTGGACAATCTGGTCCCGTGGGAGTGGAGATGGGTCTGTGCCCACTCCTATTCGTGAGACCTGTGTGTCTATTGGATGAAGACGCATTTCATGGGAACCTCACCCTAGGCCAGGACTGGGGCGCCTGGGGGGGGGGGGCTCAGGTGGTTAAGCGTCTGCCTTCGACTCAGGTCATGATCCCAGAGTCCTGGGATCGAGGGCATCCAGCTCCCTGCTCAGCGGGGAGTCTGCTTCTTCCTCTGCCCCTCCCCCTGCTCGTGCGTGCGCGCGCACTCTCTCTCTCTCTCAAATAAATAAATAAAATCTTTTAAAAAGGGAGGGGCAGGGAAGTGTTGGCTAGGTCTCAAGAGGCCTCTGGCTGCCACCCACAGGACTGCTCACCTGGCAGGTCCAGAGGGCACAGGAAACGAGCACTCCCAGAGCCCTCTGCCCGGCCAAGGGGTCCCCGACACACATGCCCTGGGCCTCTGTCCCCAGCATCTGCTTCCCCATGCCCTAGCCTGCAGATAAAAGTCTGACCTCTGAACTTCAACCTGAGTTTTCCCTCCCCACCCCCACCCCACCCACCTCCAGGTGTAGACCAGCTACGGCCAGCTCTCTGCTGCCCCAGGCTGTCAGGGGCAGGGTCTATATTCTCACTGCAGTCTCTCTGCAGCCTACTCCTGCCCTCTGGGGGGCTGAGTAAACCCTGCCTCCTTGAGCATCACCAGACCCCACCTCCCGTCCAGGGTTAAGGGACACTGGGTGATGGGGGTCCCGGAAGTCAAACAGAGTGTCTAAGGTGAGGAGGGGAGCAGTTGTGCCAGGAAGAGAGGCAGGCTCAGGGATGCCACGCCTGAGGGAGACAGTGAGTCTGGGGTCTCACAGTACGTGCTTCAGGCTGCAGGATGGAGCAGGGAAGAGGGTCGCTGGCCTGACAGCAGTGAGAATGAAGGGGCTCTGCCTGGGGAGACTGGCAAGGGGTCCACGGGACCCAGAACCCCCCCTCTGTCGGTCCTGACTCTGTGGTTCTCACCCCTGCTTAAGAGACATCTGTGGAACAACTTCCCCAGGCACCTCGTGTTGCCACAGAAACCCAGCAACCCTGGCCAGGCCTGAGGCCGGGGCCTGTCAGCCCTCATCGTCCCCCTGTCTCCACGTCTGCAGCCAGGTAAACTAAGGAGGAAGGCAGGCAGTGGACAGCGCTGCCCACAGACATCAGCCACAGAATAATGCTGCTACTTCCAGACCCTCCCAGGGGTAAAATCTCCCACAAATGAAGCCGCTGAGCTTCCCCTCCCCCACCCCCGACGGAAGCCGATGGGGGTGAAGATCAGAGTGTGGCACTGGCCTCTGGCTGCCCATTCAATCTCCCCGCGTCCCTTCCCCCTGGGGCGGGGGGCGCTTTCTACCCTGTCGGAGGGGCCCCAGCCCACGAACAAAGGAGGCCGGGGGTGGGGGCTGCGGGCTCCAGCTCGGAGGCCGGCTCAGGACCCTTGTCCCTCTGGAGGGGATCCAGACGGGACCCAGACGGTCACGCCGCCCCCGCGAGGCGATGGCGACTCCAGCCACGCACGTGTCCACACAAGTCCGGCGGGGTCCCACGTGTGCGCCCCCCGCAGCCCGGCCTCCGCTTCTGGGGCTCTGGCCCCAGCTTCCCACCCCGTGGGGACACGTGTGCGCGGGGAGCGCGCCCGGCACCGCCCGGGGTCGAGCACGGCCTCCCACACCCAGACGGCAGCCGGTCGGAGCATCCGCCGACCCGCGCACCCCCCCTCCCCGGAGCCGCCTCGTCGGGGCAGCCGTCACCTCCCCCGGCCGCCTCGGCGCCCCTGGGCCCCGCAGTCGGGCCGCAGTCGGGTGGGCGCAGCGGAAGGGAGAGGCCGCGCAGGCACTCACCGCGCGCTGCGCTGCCGCCGCCGCCGCCGCCGCCGCCGCCGCCGCGCTCGCCTCCCCGCCGTGCCGCGCGCCCGGCTGCTCCTCGGCGCGGAGGCGCGTCCGCTCGGCGCTGAGCGCGCTCCGCCCCCTGCCCCCGGCCCTCGGCAAGCGGGCTCCGGCTCCCCCTCCCGGCCGCCGCGGCCACTGCGCCCGCGTGGCCACAGCCGCCGGTCCCCAAAAGGCCCTTCTTTGGTCTCTGGGCCTCCCGGCCCTACATGGGCCATGGACCCAGGGATTAGCCCCGGCGGGCCAACGGGTGGCAAGGAATGCTGGGAAGAGGGTGTCCCAGGGCAGGAGCGGTCCGTGGTCGCACAGTGGGCGCTGGGAGGGGACTCATCTGGCCAAGCACCTGCCCACCAACTTGGGGGATGCACAGTCCCGCACACAGGTGACTTTGTATCCATTGGTGCTGCACAGTTACTTTGTAGCTGGAGCTCCTCTCCCTCCTGGGCACATGGGAGGAAGCAGGAGCAAGGGGGGTGTCGACGGGGCGGGTAGTGAAGTCTTTACACAAGGTCCCCTCCCAGCAGCGCCCAGGCCTCTGACCTCAGGCCACCCCTTGCCTTCCACCCACTCCTCCACCCAACAAATAAACAGCTCTGAGAAGCAGCCAAAACAGGACATATTTGTTACACATGGGAGGTCACTGTCCCCATACACAGGGAAAGCTTGAAAATGGGGGCCTCTGACCATTGGCCAGGGTCCATCAGCGGCCCGCCCAAAGTCAGTGGGGTCTAGGCCTGGGCAGACTCTGGGGACTGTGATGCTGAAGGCTCAGGTGGGGCAAGGCCCCTGGGGGCCAGGCTTGTGCGCTGGATGCTGTCCTTGTACTTCTGGCGGCCGAGCTCCAAGACAGCCCTCACCTCTTCAGCGACATCCAGCCGGTCGCTCTGCTCCAAGGCCTGCACTAGGAGCCCCACAGCCCCTGGCTGCCCGGCCTGGCGCTCAGCCCAGGAGAAGAGCATATGACGGATCTGGCCATCCAGGTCGTCCCTGGGTGGGGGTGGGGGAGAAGGAGAATGGTGATAGAGAGGCCCAGCCATCACACCCAAGGTTCTGCTCACCCTCCTCGGGTGGATTCCCTGCTCCCTGGGTGAGGTGTGGCCAGACCCTCCCTTTCCTGCCTGTTTGCCCTGTCCCCACTCACCCTGGACTTCACCCAGCCTCATGAAAAGCTCTCCTGGCAGCCAGGACCCAGGCCTGAGGCTGGTCCAGAGCCAGCATCAGGATGCCCAAAGGAACTCACCGGAACTCATGTCGGATGCGCTGCAGCTCACGGTAGGGCATGCCCAGGTGCAGGGCCACGGCTGGCCAGTCAGGGCCCAGGCGCCCAGCCACATTCTGCAGGTTGCTCTGGGTCAGGAAGCCAGTCTCGGCATCACCCAGGGTCAGAGGGGCCAGGGAGAGGCTGGTCCCCTGCCCCTGCTCTGGCCCCTGGGACCCCCGTAGTCTCTGTGAGGAGGAAGGGGTGCAGTGAGCCCTACCCTCTGCTCCCTGACCAGCCCCGGGCTTCTGTGCCACCCCTGCCCCCTTCACACACGCTGCCCCCCACCCCAGCCACACCGGCAGCTTGATGGGCAGAGTGGCCATCCAGAGGGAGTCTGTGCCCTTCCTCTGCCGGGCAGCCTCTGCCTCCTCAGGTACCTCCTCGGGCACTGCTCCCCGGTAGAAGGACACCTAGTGTTGGGGTGAGATGGGGCTCAGTGTTCTGGCCTCTGCCCAGGCAGCCTGGGGCAACCTACCCCGCTGACCCACCTGACCCCTCACAGCCTGAGCCTGCCGGTCCAGGGCGGTGGTCACATACACCTCCTTCATGTTCTTCAAGTGTGAGTAAAACACAAAGCAGATCCTGCCCGCCACGCAGTCCGGGCGGTCTGGGGGTGGGATGGGCTCAGCAGGGAGCCTGGGGAATGGACCCCAGCATCCTGTCTCTAGGGGCGGGGCAGGGGGGGCATACCAGCATCCACGTCAATACCCCTCTCAAAGGCAGCAAAGAATTTTTCGCCCTCGAACATCTCCACCGTGTCAGAGGGCTCAGGGCCTCGGTACCGGTCCAGCAGCCGCCGCAGGGTGGCATCCACCTGGGGGGGGACCCACTGGCTTCAAGCTCAATGCCCTGCACCCCCATGCAGGCCCTCTGCCCTCCCGACGCAGCTCTTCCAGACCTCTGGAGTCCGCACCCACCTTGTTGCCGGGCAAGCACTGGAGCAGAACCTGCTCGGGGTCTCGGCGCCTCTGCAGGGCAATGAGGTTCACCCTGTGCAGTCGCAGGCGCTCCCAGGCCTTCCGAGCCAGGCCCTCCACGCAGGTCTTGGTGGTGTACCAGAGCCAGTACCTGGGAGGGCCTGGGGGTGAGTGGGGGCTGCCCAGACAGGCTCGCTGGGGGAGAGGACTGAGGAAGCTGGGGCTGGGGGCACTGACCAAGAGAAGTGTGTGACCTGGAAGCGAGCGTACAGGTGGGTGATCTCCAGTGCCACCTGAGCTGTGATGTCATCCCAGGCTACTTCAGGAGGGGTCCGGTACAGCAGGTGAAGACAAGCGCGATCCAGACTCAGGCCTGGTGATGCGAGGGGGCCGCAGGCTGAGGTGTCCCTGGTAGGGGCTCCCCTGCCGAGAGCACGGCCCCTTCCACCCAGTGGCCATGAGTTCAGCTAGGCCACCTGGCCACCTCTCACCTGTGACACCAGGGGGCAGAGGCAGCTGCACAGTGACAGGCCGGAGGAAGCTGGGGGGGCCGCTCTGGGAGAGGCACAGCAGGGGGCTGGCCGCCGCCTCAGGCTCCTCCAGCAGGGCTCGAAGCTCTCTGCTGCCCACGTGCACCACCTGGGGCAAACGGGCGCCTGGAACACTCACCTTTGCATCGAGGCACCACCCACCACTCACAGTGGCTGCCCTGCCTGCACCTGCATGCGGACGTGACGAGGCTCATTGGTGGCCCCAGGGGGGAATGTGACCTTGACCCCAGGATGTCCTGAGGAGTACAGCAACGTCCCCTGCGGTGGCACCAGGCAGGTGTTGGACACAGGACGTGAAACCACGAGGAACCACGAGAAGTGGGGCACCTGGCAGTGAGCCCAGAGCCTCTGGACATGGGGGGTGGGGTCAGAGGGGAGTCAGGATTAGGTCAGAGCCACCAGGCAGGGCTGACCAGGGGCTGGAGGGAGCCCCTCCCTAGTGCTCCTTCCCAGGAAGGCCTAGGGGGCTCTCACCTTGGGTGCCTCTTCTTCCAGGTAAGTCTCCAGGTCACTCCAGCTGTCATCACTCAGGGTCCTGACCACCACCTCACGGCAACGCCGGGCCCGGGGGGGGCACAAAGAGTAGCCACAGGCCCACCTCCTGCCAGGCAAGGGTGGTGTGAGCACTGGGTCCCATGCCTGGGCCCTCCTCCCCTGCCCCCCACCCCGACTCGCCCTGGCCATGCCTGCCGGAAGGCCACCCCGTGGGGCTGCAGCTCCAGGACCCCACTGAGCAGGGAGTCATGGGGACCCAAGGGGACGAGGTGTGGCTCCGGCAGCCAGAGTCGATACTGGATGTTGACAGGGCTAGAGGTGGCCCCAGCAGGGAACTGCAGGCGGACCCCACAGGCCAGGGTCACTGAGCAGCCTTGGGGAGTCACAAGGAAGCTGCAGGAGAGGGTGGGCATCAGGTCAGACAATAGAAGGGGTGTGGCTGGATCGGGGACCCCCGGGAAACTCCAGAAGACCCCTGGGGTATGAACACTGTGTTCATCATGGACAGAGCGACAGCGTAGAGACATGCATCTTCAGCCCCATCCCCCTCCCCACACACACCTGTCCAAATCTGAATTCAGGAACAGTCTGGGCATTTCGGGGGTCACGGGCGTCTCTGCGGCGGAACAGGCAAGCTGTTAGGACACCTATGGAACCTGCATCCTGGCCTGTCTGTGGCCTGACTCTTCCTAGCAACAAGCCTACCTGGGGGACTGTGGGAGGCAGGTAGAACCTTGCCCAGGGGGTTCCCCCGAAGGCGCACAAAGGGGGCGTCCAGTAGCTCGAGGGGCACGTCCCGGAGCTGGTTGTCCCTCAGATCCAGTCGGGTGAGCAGCGGGAGGTGGGCTAGGCCGGCAGGCACTGAGGTCAGGAGGTTGCTGTGCAAAACAAGGAACCGCAAGGACCGTAGCCCCACTGCGGGCAGGTGCCAGCTTAGCGCCAGCAGAGGACCACTCAGGGCCACACCCAGCCCTGGGCAGGACAGGATACTCACGCTAGGGCCAAGCAGATGGCCAGACTCGGGGAGCTTGAGAAATCTGTGCAGGGAGCCTTGAAAGCCAGGGAAGGGAAGGCAAGCAAGGGCCACCCAGGAGGAGTGAAGGCTCCAAGATGGGCCAAGCCTGTGTGTGCAGGGGCCCCCCGTGGAGGACAAGACAGCAGAAACCAGGCAGCAGCTGAAGGGCACTCCCTGTCAGGCCCAGGGAGCCATGAGGGGCACGAGTCCTACTCACCAAGGGAGGTCGGGAGGCCCTGCAGCCGGTTGGAAGCCAGATTGAGCTCGGTGAGGCTGCTCAGGCCTCCAATCTCAGGGGGCAGGGTGTCCAGAAGATTCTCTGAGAGATCAAGGCGCTGCAGGGTGGATAGGGATCCCAGCGCTGTAGGGAGCGTCTGCAAGCCGTTGTGGCTCACAGAGAGGAAGGTGAGGGAGGGAAGGGCTCCGAGGGCCTCAGGCAGCTCTGAAAGGCTGTTGTAAGACAGCAGGAGGCTGCTCAGGCCACGCATCTGTGGGATGCAGGCCGGCAGTGTCTCCAGGCTATTGAAGCTCAGATCTAGGTGGGCCAAGCGGGCCAGGCCACTCAGGCCAGCTGGCAGTGTGGTCAGGGAGCCCCGGGAGCAGGCACCCAGCACGTCCCGATGTTGTCCGCCTAGAAAGGGGGAAAGCAGATGTGGCCCTCAGAGCCAGAATCCCAGGGCCCAGCTCAGTGCAGAGGCACAGACCGCTACCCCAACCCCACCCAGAGAGGGACAGACGGAGACACCAGCAGATGCAGGGGGAACAGGGACAGATACTGCAGGCTCATCTCAGCTGATAGCCATCACCCATGATCTGCCCCAGGAAGAATACCTACACTGGGGTCTGCTGGGAGACCCCAGTGGGCAGCTGCAGCCTCCAGGAGCCAGGGCTCAGCCAGCTTCACCTTGTGGGGGGCAGGGTTGGGACAGGGCTGGGACCAGGTGGGACTCACCTCTGAGGACCAGGGAGCGAAGGTGCTGCAGGCTGCACGGCACCTGGGCCAGGGTAGCCTCCAGCAGCCGAGGGTCCTCGTGGCCACTCAGCCGCAAGAACTCCACTTCCAGCAGCTGAGGGGGCCGCTGGGCACACAGATTCAGCAGCCGGTGGCAGCCCCGAGGGTACAGGTCCAGGTTCAACCGGTTCCCAACCAGGAGAGGGGGGTCCCCAGGCTCCGCATCCACAGCATCCGCAGCATCTCCCGCAGCATCTTCTGTAGCAGCTGCTTCGGGCTCCAGCCCCTCCACCTCTGCAGCCATCGCCCACCGGCTGTCCTCGGGGTCCAGACATGTCCCAGCCTGCCAAACAGGCCTGCTCAGGCAGGGCCCAGGGAGGCTGCAGAGTCAGGGGGAGGAGTGGAAGGGAGTGGGGATGGGCCCTCCTACTCAGGGCAATGGGGATTCTGGCTTGGGGGCAGTCCTTGAGCCAGGCCAGCTGATCCACAGAGCCCAAAGCCTCAGCTGAACAGATCATAGTTGAAATAGGGCTGGGGAATGAGAACCTCAGGACTGGAAAGGCAGCAAGCAGGGAGACCTGTGTGCAGAGGAGCCTGGGGAACCTGATGGGGGGCAGGGGGAGGAGGGAGAAATGAGTCTTCATGTCCCACTTGTGGAAATTTGAACAAGAGACTCCTAGAGCTGTCAGGTCATCCTGGCTGCCCACCCCCCTCCCTGCCCCCTCTGGGTATAAGAGTTTTGGGTCCAGCCGGACCACCAACCTTCACACCCACCAGCTTTGACCAGAGGTCGAGGACTCTTATCTACCACGTGGGGGCAGTGGCCCCGGCAAGGAAAGGGGTGATTGTGCCCGTATGTGTCAGATAAATGAATGGGGGGGGCAGGGAGAGCTGGAGTGTGAGCTGGGGGGGCCTGGGGTCCTGGAGATGGGACCCCACTTCCTGACCACTGGAGGAGGGTTCGCTCACGCTTCCTGTTCGCACCTAGGTCTGCTGATGAGGGCAGTGGTCTGCACATTCCGGGCTCCGACGGCTTGGGGGCTGGTCCTGGCCGGGAGAGGCCCCCCAACCTCGCCGTCCCCGCCGCCCGCCCGCGCCCTGCGCGTACCTGCGCTCGAGGCTGGGCGCCGTCCGCCGGCGCGTTCCCGAGAGGGCCAGGCCTCGGGTCCCGCCCAGTCAGGACGCCCCTTGCTCGGGGCTGGGACCGCCGGCGAAGGCCTCCGGGTCCCTCCCCTCCCCGCAGCCCTGGCGATGCGGCCGCGGACCCCAACCGGCAGCCGCCAGCCGCCAGCCAGCTGCACTCGGCTTCCTGTTAGTCTGCCTCAGTCCGGCCTCTCCCGCTGGGAAGGCCCGCGTCGCGCGCTGCAAAACCCGCCCTTTCGGAGATTCCTGGCCCTCGGGCCCGCCCTACTCTGGAGCTGTGCGTTCTGGCCCCCTTAAAGTGAGCTGGTGCAATCTCGGGACGGAGGAGGGCTTTGGGGGCTGATCGCAGCTGCCGCCTCACATCCGCCTCTTGCCAGAGCCAGAGCACTAGATGTACCATTCCCCGGCCAGCCTCAAGGGCCTCCTTCTCCCGGAAGCCTTCCTGGGCCTCCTCTGGAAACCTGGTCCCAGCTCCTGTGATCTTGCTTTACCGGCAATCACTTTGGTCCAAGAGCCCCAGCAGTGGGCTTCCCCACACGTTGCCTCCTTCAATCTTTGCATCTCACAGGGAAGGAAAAGGAGGCTCTGTCAGATCAGTTTGCCCGAGGTCACTTAACTACTGGTAAGTGCCAAAGCCAAGAACCTCAAACTAGGTCTGACTCTTAAGAGAACCTACCCCATCTGTGCTCATTCACCCAGTCTGCCCCAAATCAATTCATGCACACCCTCTTCCTCCAGCTCCCCTGCTGCCACCAGCCCTCCCACCAGGATGGGCAGTTCGGCCAGGCTCCATTTTCCGCAACTCCTGTCCCACCTCCCGTTTCTAAGTAGCTGCCAGGACTTAAAAAAAGAAAAAAAATCACAAGAATGTTACTCAGCTTTATTTTTATTTAAAAGATTTTATTTATTTATTTGCCAGAGAGAGACACAGCGAGAGAGGGAACACAAGCAGGGGGAGTGGGAGAGGGAGAAGCAGACTCCCCGCGGAGCAGGGAGACCGATGCGGGGCTCGATCCCAGGACCCTGGGATCATGACCTGAGCCGAGGGCAGACGCTTAAGGACTGAGCCACCCAGACGCCCCGAATATTACTCAGCTTTAAAAGTGAACGAAATTCTGACACACGCCACAGTGTGAACGAAACTTGAGAACATTATGCTAAATAAGTCAGATCCTAAAGGACAAATACTGTATGCTTCCACGGTGAGGCCCCCAGAGTAGTCAAATTCCATTGAGACAAAAATTAAAATGGTGGGTGCCGGGGGCTGGAGGAGGGAATAGGGAGTTATTTAACAGGTATGGAATCCGGGCGCCTGGGTGGCTCAGTTGGTTAAGCGACTGCCTTCGGCTCAGGTCATGATCCTGGAGCCCCTGGATCGAGTCCCGCATCGGGCTCCCTCCTCGGCAGGGAGTCTGCTGCTGCCTCTGACCGTCCCCCCTCTCATGTGCTCTCTCTCTCTCATTCTCTCTGTCTCAAATAAATAAATAAAATCTTTAAAAAAAAAAAAAAACAGGTATGGAATCCAACTTCGGAAGATGGAAAGCAGTCGAGATAGAGGCTGGTGATGGCTGTGTCATGAGAAGGCACCCAATGCCACTGAATTGTATGGTTGGACGGTAAATCTCATGTATTAACTCTGAAAACAATCATCACAACATGCCACTTCCCTGTGTATTGCAATTACATCCCGCCCTTGCCAGGAGGGTTTCCACTTTACCCCAAGTGTGAGACCTTGAGCAAGGAAACCTCTCTGCGCCCCACCTCCTCCATAAAACGGGGGTAATGACAGCGACGACACCCCCAGGAATGGTGTGGTTTGCACGAATACACCCGTGCTCGATGAACTACATACACTTGGTAGTGACAGCCCAGGCTGCCTCTGGACCCATCTCCAGCCACCGCGGGGCCCCTGCTTCCGACCCTTCTGCCTGGTGCTCGCCCCAGATCTCAGGGCCGGCTCATCCCTTCGGGCGTACGTCGGCCCGGGATTGCCTCGTTTATTTACTCCCGTGCGTCCTCGTTCTAAAACCTATGTTGCGGAGCAGCAGGGCCGCGCCGGCTCCCTCTGCGCGCCAACCTGCGGCAGGCTCCCGGGCACCGAGCATGAACGCGTGGCGCGTGCTGACGTCCACGTGGGCGCGGAGGGCAGTTCGGAGCCCACGCGGCCCCGGAGGGGCGCAGCCACCAAGCCCAAGCCGCTCGGCTCTGCACCTCACCGCGGCCCACGGTCCCTGAGGCCCGGAAACCCCCCGCCCCGAGCAGCGAACGGGGAGGGCCGGCCACGTGCACCCGCGCAGGCGGCGCTCCCGCACTTCCGGCAGCAGTGCATCCTGGGACTTGGAGTTCGCCGCAGCCTGCGGCCGCAGGACACCGCAGCTCGGAGGCTCTCGTCTCCGCTGCCTGGGCGCCGCGTGACGTCACTCGGAGGCGCCCGCGCCGCCCGGCGCGCGGGTCCCGGGGACTTCTGGGTAGCGGATTACCCCCGCCCCCCACGTCGCCGCCTTCCTTTCCGTCCCCGACGCCGCCGAGGTCGCACGCGTGAGGCTCCTCCGCCGCCGAGTGAGTGGGCGGCGGGGCCGCGGCGCGGGCCGGCCTGCGGGGCCGCGGGGGGCCGCGGGGGGC